>NC_138197.1:72708199-73243199 GCF_964194105.1 Spermophilus citellus | reverse complement strand
CATCATTTGCATCTCCTTGAGAATCTCAAAGAGTGAGTTAGCTTCTACTTCTTTGTACTTTTTTTGGTATCTTGTACATTTTCTTTTCATTTTTTTTCCAGTCTTGGGGAGTGCTGCACTACTAAGTTATATACCCAGACCTATTTTTAATTTTGAGGCAGAGTCTCAAACTGGCCTTGAACTTGTGATTCTCTTGCCTCAGCCTCTCTGATTGCTAGGATTACAGGTGTGCATCACCATGCCTCACTTTTGTATGTTATTTCTATCACTACACTTCGCACATATTAGACTTATTTGTTACTATGTCAATTTATCTGACCAACACTGTGAGTGCCTTGTAGACCATTGTTTTTGCTACCCCATGAAAATACCTACCACATATGAGGGCTTAATAAACCTTTACTGAATGAGTAAATGAATAGTGGGTCTAATCCTCCTTGCCCCACTTCATTCTGCTGGCACAAGCGTAGGTGACATGAGACCATATATCTCCCAGATGAAATCCAGAAAGCTGATATGTCCACACAATGATTTGTGACCCCACCAGAAGTAAAGATGAAGTTGTAACATCCATGAAATTCATGGAACAATTTTGTTCCTTCACACCCATGCCAAACTGGAGATGTGGATTTAAGAAAAACAACAAAGTTGGTTTCATGTTATATGCATTTAATAAAATAAAATGGCTGAGTCTAAACAATTCAGAAAATCCCTTTTATTGTATTACACCCACGAGTAGCCAATTGTGGACTTGGGAAGAGTTGTCTTCTTCCATGGATAGAATGTTTTTGTCTCTTTGTGTGCCTCCTTTTGACTTTGCCAACAAGTTAAGAGAAGCAATTATGAGAATGAGATGCATATTTAAAGCCAAGTTGTTGCACAGCCAGCCCAGAGAGAGAAGAATCTTATTAAAACTCATCTATATTCCTTTTCATAAAAAAATCATTGTAAGTGGACCTGCAAAGCAGAGTCTTGGGAGCCCCAGTAGTTGGCCCAGACTGCCCACTGGGGATGGAAAGATGGCAATGGATGGCTTCCTTCCACTCTCAGTTGCTCACTGTTAATCCTCAGCCCCAACTCTTGGAGACAAATTGGGGAGATGCAGTTCCAGTATCTGTTCTAGGCTCAGATACAGAATCCTATTGTATTTCTAAATAAGCAGCAATATTATAGAAATCAGATAAAGACTGGTTTGTAACAGTTTCTCACTCAAGCCTTTTTGGGACAAATCATATGTTAGCATGCATTTGCATACGTGGATAATGCATATATTGCCTCTAGAGACTGCTGAAGTTCATTTCCTCCCCTTCATAGACCATCAAGCCACTACCAGTCAAGCCCAGAAAGAAATGAGGATCAGTTTGCTGAAAGAGAGAGAGAGAGAGAGAGAGAGAGAGAGAGAGAGTGCATGCGCATGCACAGGCACATGTGTATACCTGTTTCTGAGAGAGGAGTGTACTAAGAGAGACTGAATTCTGATTTATTCATATAGTCAATCAAAATTATTTTTCTTAGCTTTTTCTTGAATACTTTCTTATTCTTCCTTCTCCCAAGAGTGCAGACAAGTGAAAAGTGGACCCATGGGCTCTTCGCCATATGCCTGTACCCTCAGAAGCAAGATGAAGTGAATTCAAGTGAGTCAAATTATTAGGGATCATATTCACATAACACCAAATCAGTAAATGTTTTTAGAACTGGATTCACATGAATTATCTAAGCCCCAGTGTAGATGATTTATTCTGAATGGCCCTCTCTGACTAGATATACAGATTCAGTCTTCTCCCTCCGAAAAAACTAACACCGATAGCAATAAACATCCATATAAAAATAGAAAATATGCATATACTTTCTAAATCTAACTACTTGGAAGCATTGGGATATTGGTGAAAAATTCAGTTAAAATATGAAAATGGCTACAATTTTTAAAAAGTATATCTGATACTACAGTGACACAGCCACATCAATGTTTATAGTAGCACAATTCACGATAGGTAAGTTATGGAACCAACCTGATTGCCGTCAATAGATGAATGGGATAAGAAACTTCTATATATACAATGGAGTTCTACTCAGCCATAAAAAAGAATGAAATTATGGCATTTGCCAATAAATGGGTGAAAATGGAGAATATAGTGCTAAGTGAAATTGGCCAAACTAAGAAATGTTTTCTCTCATATGCAGAAATTAGAGTAAAATAAAGGAAAAGGGGAGGGAAGAATAAGAACATAAAGAATCAATCAAATGCAAAGTAATAGATAAAGGAAAGAAAGTCTAGTAGAGTAGAGGAAGGAGAATGAGAGAGGGGAGGGAAGACAGGAAGGGAAAGGGGGGGGATCATGAAGCAAAATTGATTTCCACGCATGTATGAGTTTGTTGGGACGAACCCAACTATTATGTATAACTATTAAGCTCTAATAATAATAATAAAAAGTATGCCTGAGATATCTGCATAATTACCTCCATGCCCCACAAGACTAGTATAGTTATATAAATAAATTTATATACCACTCTTTAAATCCATACACATGATGCACATTATGTAAGCCATTTATATATATGTGTGTGTATATATATATATGCCTATATATGTTTATGTGCTAAGATATATGAGGATTCATAGGCACATTTACGTTATTTATTAATTCATTTATTAGATTTATATTAGACATGTCTTTTTTGGTTTATTACCTGGTAAAAATCTGGCTTCGCACAGCCCTAGCCTCCTTTTTTCCATATTCCTCATTGCCAGAAGGGCTTGTGCCCTCGAGCCTGGGGGCAGTTAGCTATTTTTCTCTAAATGGAGAGAGGTCAACCATGGCTTAAATGAACCCATAAACATTTCCCCATCTCCTGGAGTTTTGTAGGTGTGCCAGCCTGCTCATACAGGGTCTGCCTCTATAAAGGATGCACCATCCTCCCTAAATAATGTTTTTTCATACAGATAGGGACAGTCCTATAATGGAACTGCCCCCTCTGAGGATGGGGAAAGAGGCAGTAGTTGGGATAACTATGTATATATGACTGTTGACCCCTGGGTTTAAATATAACTCAGAGTCTGTGTAGAAGCAACAGGAAGCATCAGTATGGCCTGATGCTTACATACTTAAAATAACTATACAATGAGCTGAGCTTGGAGGCAATCAAATTGGGCCTCATTCTCCTGTTTGGGGATCTTTACTAATCACCAAATCCTCCATCATCTGTGAAATCCAAACACAGCTGCCACCTCTTTGGTGGCTCTCATACCTGGTTATATTTTAGAATCACCTGAGGAGCTTTTAAAAAATACTGACACCTGAGCACCATGACACACCAGCTGAATCCATATATTTGGGAGTGGGACCCAGACATTTTGACTTTTTAAAAGTTACCCAGGTGCCAGGCACAGTGACAACATGCCTGTAATCCCAGCAACTCGGTAGGCTGAGGCAGGAGGATCACAAGTTTAAAGCCAGCCTTAGCAACTTAGCAAGACCCTGTCTCAAAATAAAAAATAAAAAGGACTGGAGATGATGTGGCTCAGTGGTTAAGTGCCACTGGGTCCGTTTCCTGGTACCAAAAAAAAAAAAAAAAAAAAAAAATTCCCCAGGTAATTAAGATCCACAGTAGAGGTTAGCTACTGATTTTACCCTGACCTAATTCAATATAAGCCAGAGAAATATCCCCACTGATAGACAATTGAAATTACTCTTGCCAAAAAAGCAAAGCAACAAACAAAAAACAAGGTAAGGTTCCTTTCACAGAAGTATTCTTCATCATGTTTCTATCTGCTCATATAGATAGTCAAAGAAATTTGCTGGGAGTGTTGAGATGATTGTCACATCTGAGGACCAAAGTAGTTATGAGGAAAACCAGGAGACACACACACAAGACACAAACACACATATATACACATACATACCATGTGACTGCAAGCAGCTTAAAACAAAAAAATTTTAATTGAATTTCAGGGCCTGGGGAAGATCTGAACCTATAATTATTTCTTAGCAAACTTGCTGAACACAGGGTTTCCCTTCTCTGGGACGAGATGAGACGGGTAACATAATGAACCCTCTTTAATTAAAAAATAAAATGTTTTAGGATAATCATATTCTTCCAAGTTACATTTTTTTTTCTTTTAAAGGAAAGGATGGATGGTGAGGAAATGTCCAATTACAAACGTCCAGTATTAGGCTGCCTCAAATGGCCTCACTTCTCATTCAATGCTCTAGATTCAAAAATAGTCTGTAAAGGGGAACTTGAGGCCCAGCATTATTTCCAACACAAAAGACTTTCTCTACTCCTATTTATCTTAAAAGCAACAGGCAGATTCATTGTCAATTGACTCTAGCCAAGCAAACATGCAAGAAGTCTAGGCACCTGAGCAGATTCCTAGTCTAATAGCTCTTTGACCAGATTTAATGGGATTCTATAGTAAAGAAATGCATGGTTCATGTTTCTGATGAGGAGTTCTTTCCTACTTCCTTAGAAGATATTTGGGATGTGGAGAGACAGAGGTAGGAAAATAATCACCTGGATCTTAGATAATGAAGGGGTTTGGGAAGGCAGAGGGAAAAATATGCCCTGATTAATTGAAAATGTCTCTCTTCAGGCAAGGGAACAAAACAAAGATGTCCATAGAACTTGGGGAGAAGTTCGCCCTGAGTTCTACTTCTCAATAGGATCTATGTGGATTGGCGGGCTTGGGGGACAGTCAGTGACCAATCAACAGGTTAATATGAGTAATTCCATACAGAAGGTTTCCTTTTAAATTTCCTGTTTTCCTTTTTTTTTTTTTAAATTCTATTTCTTCTTCTGTTGTGCTTAGGTTCCAACCCCTCTAATACTAAGATTTCAGAATCCTAATGGAAACTCAGGGAAGGAGTAATATATTGGAAAATCCAAATGGGAATCTATTTTTATCCCAAGCTCTTCTTGCTCCACTTACTTGGAAGAAAGAGTAAAAGTACAAAGTAGCCTAAAACCTGTTACTGTGGCTGACTTCACAACAAAAATTACCCCTGATGGAGTCTGCATGTTAGGATGTGTCTACTCTCCTAGTGCAGATACAGTAGCTACATGCAAGCAGCTTCTTTAACCTGCTAAGGTGCCCTTCAGTTTTCTCCCAAGGCAGCATCAGTCTGTGTTCTCATATCTCTAGGAAAACCTAGAATTTATCACTATTAGTCACTTGAAAACCACCTCAACTTCAAGGTACATTTAGACAGACACACACACACACACACACACACACACACACACACACACACTCCTCATATCCCTGTAAGATACCTCTCTGAGGTGGTGGGTATCTGACAGCGATATATTCACTGGTCTCAGATGCAGTTAAACCAATTACCTGAGATTTTTCTAAGTCACTGTTTATAAATTTAGAAAAGGCAAAAAGAAGGTGGTTCAGCAATTTCTCCCAGCAAGAGTGGGAGATGTCAATAAATAAAGGTAATGAGCATGAAAAAATCCATTTTCTGAGATTTTACAGTGCAAAGTAGGACAAAGAAAGTCACACACACGGCAGGTGTAGTGGCACCTGCCTATAATCCCAGCAGCTCAGGAAGCTGAGGTAGGAGGGGCGAAAATTCAAGGCCAGCCTCAGTAACTTAGTGAGGTCCTAAGCAACTTAGCAAGACCTTGTCTCAAAACAAAAATAAATAAATAAATAAATAAAAAAGGATTGGGGATGTGATTCAGTCCTTGGTACGAAAGAAAGAAAGAAAGAAAGAAAGAAAGAAAGAAAGAAAGAAAGAAAGAAAGAAAGAAAGAAAGAAAGAAAGAAAGAGAGAGAGAGAGAGAAAGAAGAAAGAAAAGCATTCTCTCTCTCTCTCTCTCTCTCTCTCTCTCTCACACACACACACACACACACACACACACACACACACACACACACTGCACCTGCATCAGAAACATTCACCTCTGCTGTGGCTGAACCCAAACTGAAGAGGCCTGGAAATGTACCAGTGGGGAGGGCCCTCACAGTCAACAGCATAGAGAGCCTTGCCCTACCCAGGTCTACACCTGCCCAGGGAGAATTTTGGTAATTTTAATAAAACCAAATTAAATCCTAAAGTAAGACCAGTTGGTGATTCAGTAGGGATGGCCCCAGACTATAATGGGGTAGCTATAAAATAAAAATTATAGATGGATAAGAATAGGAGCACAGCAAATAAAATCATCTTAATGGAGGAGAGAAGGAATATAGCAGAGAATACGGAAAACTGCCAAATGTGAAGAGGGGGTTGTTTACAAGGATCCACTGGAAAAGGAGAAATCTGTGTTCACCTTTTCTTTCAGTGACTTTTGAGATGGGGGCCTGCAGATGACAGAAAAGAAGATTGGCACGGATCCTGGGCTTTATGCATTTGTAAAGGGAAGTGGATGACGCTTCACCAACTCTACCCAAGCAGAGAAAAGAGGAAAGAAGCTCAATATGGAAGAAGACGAGGATAAGAGGGGAGCCAGGTGGAAAGGTCACTGCTGTCAAGGAACTTATCTTTTAATTAGGGGAGCACATTTAGATGTAAGACACTAGTAGGCACTTGATGCGCATATTTCACTTAGTTCTCATGACATTCTGTGAAATGAATAGTGTATTACTCAATTTAGATTGGGAAACTGAAGCTCAAAGGGTTAAGCAACTTGCCCTAAAAGCTAGAATGTTGAAGATCAAGGACTTGAGTTGAGTCTGGCTTACTGAGAAGCCTGTGCATATTCTTTCTAACACTGTGAAAGAGACCAACTATAATGTTGATGCTTCCAATGAGATACAGATCTGTAAGATGCTCGGTGTGTCAGCTTGTCCCACCCACAACTCCTTGTGCTAAATCCCTGCCCTCCTCCCTGGAGCCCCTTCCCTCACCTGCAGATTATCATGGGCAGGTTCTCTTTGCTAAGGTTGACTTCTTTCTCCCCCACCATCCCTTCATGAGAAGAAGACATCAAAGATTGCGCAGGGCCATAAAGAGAGGTAGGGTGTTGGAAGGAGGGAGCCACCCCTCGCTTGTAAACTGGGAGGGGGGGGTGGAGACCCACCCATTTGTCAGAGGACGCTGCATCTCACTTTCTCCAAAAACTGAGATCTCAGCTCTTGCCTTGGGGCAGGGCGCTTAGGCAAAGTGTGAGTGGCGGGGGTGGGGGAAGGCACAACCAGGCAATTGGAGCATCAAGTCATTCTGACATTGAAATGGTGCCACCTCTCCACCTCTACCCTGTGAGGCTGAGCCATTCCGGTGGGTCCTCTGAAATCTTGGTCAGAGTTCCAATTCTGCTGCCTGCTCTGTGGCCTTTAGGAATTTCTTCTGTTCTACCAGTCATTTTACCTTGTTCTGGGGTTAATTATCACTGCTTCCTCTTACTTCACTGAGTGGCTCACCATTGGAGGCATATCACACACAGCAGCCAAATTACCTGTGCCACAACCTGACTACGCATCTTGAAAGACAACTGGAGACACCAAGAGTGTGTCTCTGTGATCTTCCGGTCACCATCTCCTAGCATCGAACAAACCACAGCCTCCAAACTCTTGTCGGGTAGTGTCAGAACCTGCAACAGCGCTGCAAATTCAGGAAAAAAGTCTGTGTCTTAGATCTGAGTGGAGTCACCTCTATTAGCCTGGGAGCTCCCTAAGGACAGAAATCAGATCTTGTCCCTAGAGGATTCCTTTACTGAATGGAGAGCTCTGCACACACTAGAGGCTCTTGAAACAGTTGTCAAAGCCCACAAGGATCAAGAAGTCCATATTCTCTTTGGCAAATAAGATAATCACAATTAAAATCCCCCCTTCTTCCTAATGATATTGACCAGAGAGCTGATTTTTTCCCTCTGTAGTCATAATTATCAACAAACATTTGCTGAACATTGCTGAATAGAGTGCTGTGCTTGGCGTTTGGTATGACAGAGATCAGGTCCTGCCATCAGAAGACATGTACATCTTCACATATACAGAAAACATTATGGAGAGCAGCGCTTCAGGACCCAGGTATCTGGGTTCAAGTCTCAGCTCTATCTCTTTCCAGTTATGAGACACTGGACAAATTGTTTCACTATTCTGTGTCTCTATTTCCTCATCTTTAGATGGAGAATACACCAGTCCCTACCTCACAGGGTTGATTTGGTGGTTAAATTAGGAAATGCATAGAAAACATTTAGTGCCTGACACCAGGTAAGCACTGAGTAAGGTATCTATGGGAACAAGTCAAGTTTCTAAGTAGAAGAAACAATAGTCCTTCATATTCTTGGAGACTTGACTTCCTGTCAGAACTGGAACAACCAGATAATTCAATAGCTGGACAAGGAAGAAAAGGCCAAGAGAGTTGGTGTTATTTAGGCAGAAGAAGCCTGAAAAGTATGGATTTCCTTTGTTTATCCATGAATGGTCATGACACTGAAGGCTTCCAGGTAGGTTTCCAAATATCTATCCCCTACCCTCACCCCCATCTTCTCTCACTAGCACAGAACTAGTGGGACAGCAACAAAGAACTTAAATTAGGTCTAAAATTAAATTAATAAGACAAGTGGGTCAAACACTGCAATGGGCTCTTGTTCCCCTGATCTCTTTGAGTCCTGGGCGTCCAGCCACAGGTTGATAGGATTACTCCATCTAGGTCCCCACCACTGTCTAGACCTAAAAGGAGTAGCTACGGAAGTTTCCTTCTACATCTTAAGACTACTTAGAATTTCCAGAATTTCAGCCTATAGATGATGGCACTTCTTTCCCAGTTTTCTTAATATTTCCTCAACCTTGCAGTTAGATTTACTTTTTTTTTAGATTCACTTTCTATTTTATACCTCATATCTTTAGCCAAGACCATCTCATCCCATCTCTGAGTCAAGAACACATCCGTGAATTAGAAGCTTTGTATTCCCCATCCTGAAAATTCTTCAGAAAGAACCAAAACTTTTTCTTTCATAGTTGGATTATAAAAAGATCTCCAGCAATAATTCCTGAACCTGGGTCAAGTCCAACTCTGTTGCTTTTCTATGACCTTGAGGAAATCATGCATATACTCTGTGCCTCAGTTTACTCATGTGAAAAATGAGGATGACAATTCCAAGCATACAAGGTTATTCTGAAATTTTAAGAGAAAACACTTTAGGACCAGAAAATGCTATTTAAAGGTGATTTATTATTACTACCATGTTTCAGCATTATGGAGAGAGAGAGAAGTAGAGGCAGCTGGCAGGAATTCTGAGCCCATCTCTCTTTGATTTACACATTTTGACTTTCATATTTTGACTTTTTTCTAAATCAGTTTGTATTTTTGAGTTCCTCAACAAACTGATGTTTTCCAAATGAGTAGCAGCTGGGAATGCAGACAGCTTTGTTGAAGAGAGCATTGTGTGTCAGTCAAAGGTTGGAGCATTGGAAGCCTCTCATGACATGCTGTACATGAGGTCCTGGCACTGTCACTACCTAGTTGATTTTATTTTATTTATTTATTTATTTATCTTTAAAGAGAGAGGAGAGGGGGAGGGAGAGAGAGAGAGAGAGAAAGAGAGAATTTATTTATTTTTTTAGTTCTCGACGGACACAACATCTTTGTTGGTATGTGGTGCTGAGGATCGAACCCGGGCCGCGCGCATGCCAGGCGAGCGCGCTACCGCTTGAGCCATATCCCCAGCCCCAACCTAGTTGATTTTAGAGGACCTTTAGCCTCCAAAACTTGGTAGTGGATGGTGGAACAGGAGCTACATTTGTAATCAGAGAGAAAACTCTGTTCCAGGCTGTGAAAATGAGAACTGAAGGGAGGACATCAAGGAACCAGGCACCCTAAATCCCCCAAATCCTATCTACCATAGTTATAGTTAGATTGTCAGATGTGAACCAAGGACAAGGAGGAAAGGAGTGGAGTGTCCAATGAACCCTAAGGATAGCAACTATGTTGAACTACATGTGTTTGGAGTCAGGCTGATCGTTGTCTGGCTTCCCCCAAGGAATAAATAATAATAAACCTAATCATCCCTCAACATCTGAAAACAGTCATCAGTGTCCTGCTCCTTCTCTCTCTCCCCTAGGAGTAAATGTCAGGCCTGATCCCATTTTGTAGATAGAAAATTGATGTATCATGATTAAAGTTTGCTGCAGATAGGTACGAGGCTTGGAAATTTTTCCCAAATATTTCCAGCTACTATTTCATCCACAAGTACAAGTTTACCCCTATAAAGATCTCTATCCAGCCACAGTGGATGCCTATCTGGCTTTTGGCAATGACTCTAGTGGGAGGGGATGGGGTAGAGCGTGGGCCCTGTCATGAGAGGGCACAGGGCAGAATGGGGCAACTCAGCGTCTCTGAGGGGGATGACGCTTAGAGGACCGGACGAGGTCACCTCTCACATTTGGAAGCTTCAGGACTCTGCATTCTCCATGATTTAGTCTCTCCATGATTTCTTTGCAACCAATGACAAGGAATTTGTAAGTGCTAAGTATTTCCCTTTGCTTTAATTGAGTTTTGTGAAATATTAAGAAACAAACAAAGAAAGGACCCTCAGGAAAGAAAACACTTTCTCTTTTCTTCCACAAATTAGGAAAAAGGGTAGAGGGGAGCACATTATTCCAAGCAAGACTGTTTACCAGCTGCCAGCCCAGACACACCTCCAACAATTGCCATGGAGAATGTTGTGACTCACAGTTTGGCAAGTGCCAGGATTATGCCCCAGGCTCCCAGATACCACACTGGCTCCTCCAGGTCGCTCTGACTGGATCTCCTCCTCCTCCTTTTCCTCAGAGGCATTCCTCATCTTGCCCACTCCTCCCCAGCTCCTCCTACTCCCAAATTATTCTAGGCAGGGAGGCGGGGAGCTAGAAGCAGGGTTGTAACTGGGATTTGTGCTAGGATTAATTTCAGGATCAGGATTAAAGACAGATTTAGGGATAGAGCTACTTTAGGATCTAATTTTATTAATGGGCTTTTAGCTGGTAGAGACAACAGGACTCTATTAATGTGCAGGTATTAACATCCTAGGGTTAGGGTTTTTCATTTTTGAGAGGTTTGTGTTTTTATTTTTGTTCTTGTTTTTGTACTGGGAATTGGATTCAGGAGCAGTTTACCACTTAACTACATCCCTAGTCCCTTTTTTGTTTTTTATTTTGAGACAGGGTCTCATTAAGTTGCTGAGGCTGGCCTCAAACTTGTGATCCTCCTGCCTCAATCTCCTAAATCACTGGAATTACAGGGGCGGTACCGCTGTACCCAATTTAGGGTTAGCTTCTGAGAAGCCTTGTTCATAGGTCCACTTTTCCTGGAATTTGAAGTGTTAGAATCTAGTTTAGAAAATAGGAAGTGTCAACACTTAAGATATAATCAAGAATCCTCTCCTAGGACTCTAAGCAGAGGTTCTTTTGGAATTAACAACATTTCTAAGGGCTGTAGAAACTAAAGAACCATTATATTCATCCCCCAGGCATTGTACAGTATTATACAACTTTAACTTGACCTCAGTCTTGGGACTTTCTTGTACACCCAAGAGTCTTTCTTGAATGTTTTTTCCCTTGTCCTCTCCTAGTCTTCTCAAAGGAATTGTTCCTCTGTCCCCTTAGTTTTGAAGAAGGACTAGGGAAGAGACTGGGGAACCCAGACCCTGACATTTGGGTACCTCCGGCGCCGTCTTGGCGGAGAAGCACTAAGCAAAGCATGCTGGGGATTCCCAGACTGAGACATCTGTCAGCAATGCTCAAGAGGCTCCCCCTCAGGCAAAGGACACATAGACACATAGAAAGTCCTGAGCTCTGTTTCTGAGGATGGGAAAAAATAAAACTAGAAATGACTGCAGGGGCAGCAGGGAGGTATGAACCAGGAGCTTCCTGGAAGTCACAGGGGTCCTCCGGGAGAAGGTGGGGATACTTTGAGGTGACACCATTGAATTGACTTCCTAGATACCCACAAAGACTCCACACACACACATGCACATACACATGAACACAGCACCTCTTTATATAGAAGTGCATATAAGTAAGATGAACTAGCTGGAGCCCACCCACTGCTATGTGACTACACTCTCTTTCATTTGACATGGGCCTCGGTTTCTCTTCTTCTCTCCTCATTCCCTTTCTCCTACATCTGGCTTCTTAAGTGCTAGAGACCCTTCTGCAGAGGGACCAAGAGGGTCTGAAGCTGGCATAAACCCAACCTCAGCCCTGCCCTCGCCAGAGCAGAAGCAAGATAGTGATTAGCAGCTCTCCCCAAGGCTCAGAGGTAAGGGATTTTTTTTTTCTTTCAAACATGTCACATCTGGCACATCTGCTTTCCTAGCAATGATGCATCCCAAGGGGTATAATCAACAGTTGGGGTGGGGCTGGGATGCAGGTCTGTACTGACAGAAGCCTGAGCCAGAGACGCCAAGAGCAAAACTTAAGAACACCAACTACCCCCACCCCTCTTCTACCCCAGGGGCTAAAGGTGAGCACTATCCCTGTGCATCTTTCTGCCTTAGAGCCAAGTGCCCTACTCACAGCCCAAGCTTATTTTAGGGCACAGAAGACAATGCAATGGTACATTTTACTTTGGAAAATTATATAATCCATTCTCTTCTCCAACCTTAAACTCTTCTCCTGGAATTAAAAGGAAACTGAAAGAGAACCAATTGTTCTTGCTCCCTGTTGCAAGCTCAGTAGCAATCAGACAGGGATAGAGCTACTTTGAGAGCCCTGGTAGTGTCTTCTCCAGTCTTCATACACCTGCCCTCCTTTCAGCTGCCCTCATATCTTCCTTGCCCTTCGCATGCCCAATCCCTCACAGCAGGTGGGAAGAATCCCACTATTTGATCTGGTGTTTTGAAGGCGCTACTCAATTCAACGCATCCCAATAACAGTTTGACAAGATACCACCAACCGGCACTTTGACCATTCTGCCTATTGGACAGTCCTCTCCCCCCTGTTTACTTTCCTATGACTTCTTCATTCAATCACTTTGTTTCAGCTGGGCAAAACAGTTTCCTTCCATGCAAATGTCTCTCCTTTTACATTAAAGGTCAAAGGATCTTTCTCTCTGACCCTAAAACTTCTTCATTCAAACACTCCCTCAAAAGCCTCCTCCTGATGAAAGTCTGTGGATAAGCCACTCATGCTTCCAGTAGTCTCTCCCCACCCCCTGCCACTGTCCAGATCTCTGTCCTTGTCTTGTTATTTCTCTGTGTTTCTCATTATCTCTGTGTTTCTCATTAATAATTCTCATTATTATTTCTCTGTGTTTCTTATCCTGCTGGGTATCGCATCATTCCCATCATACTGAGAATCTTGTGAAGGTAGAGACTCTGTCTCCCTCTCCAGTTTTCTGCACACTCCAGTGTTTTCTTAATTCAGAAAAGGAAGGTAACTGAGTGGGAGAGAGGGATAGGGCCCAATATCCACTCTGTCTCTACAAAAAGAAAACCAACATATGAACACACACACACGCACACACACACCCCAAGTCATCTTAAAGATGACTGAGCTTGTCAGAAATAAATCATGTTTGGCTTTCAAATGCAACTGTAATTACACGGTATCTTAACTACCTGTGCAAACTGTCAGAGAAAATATATTGGCAATTCAGTGAAGGAGGAGGGGGAGGCTGGAGCATCCTCTGAACACCACCCTCACCTTCTCTGAAGTCATCCGGAGATAGGACAGCACAGAAGGGTAAAGGCATGCTGGGACCAGTCCCAACACTTTCTGAGACTAATGGTTTTTCAGGTGAGATGTGCCATCACAAGCTCCCAAGATAGTAGGGGACATTCAAGAAGAACCATGTGTATCACTAGTCCTGTAAGATTCTGCAGGCAGCAGCAGAAGGGATTTAAGCTAAGTCTTTTGAAAACATCCTGACCCTAGACTCTGGAGACATGGGCATCAAAGAGATGGAGTCTTCTCCTAGGAGAATTTCAATCTAACCTCTGCTTCCAGACAATTAGACTCTTCTAGAAGAGGGGAGAATGATGTTTTAACTATCTCCTTGTAAATTTATGCAGATAAGTCCCTAATCTGAGATGAGGATGGCATTATTTATTCTTAGTTATAGTTACATTTAGAATGCTTCTCCCCAGTCTCTACACTAACACTAACATCCTTCCCAGCCCCAGACAGATGCTTGCCTCAGTTTCTCTTTCCTTTGGACAACACTAACCCTTTTCACCCTTTTCCAGGATACCTTTCATACACATCCTTCTGCCATCTTTTCGGACAAATCAGATAGAAGAGTTTCAGAAGGAGGACCCTAAATGTGTGTTGAACTATAGATTCAGTCCAAGGAAAGATGTGAAAGATGGGGAGCAGAGTGACACAGGAGAGAACAGATGAAGGGCAGGAGCAGGAACTCACGGTTTAGACTCTCACCCCTGAGGGAGCACAAGGGTCAATGTTGGCAGAGGAGAAGCAAAGATTTCCCTTCAGCACAGCTTCTACCTGTAATCGGATTTCACATTCACCTACTTGGTTACTTTCAAACAACAAGTCACAGAAACGTGTTGTCTACAGTTGGGGAATGAATTGCATATTAATCAAGCAACAGCTGTGGATGTTTCCAGTGTGCTTGTGGGTGGGGAGACACTAGTGATGGATAAGGGGAGAAGGAAAGCAGTGGTGGGAAAGATTGTCACACTAGAGATGTTAGAAAGTCTGAGGGAACTCATCTTTCTAGGGTGGTTCTGGATAATTCACTCTTACACCTTCCTAGAATTTTCTTACCTATCCAACCAATGAAACAATAGCAACAAACAACTCCCTACAATGAAGTACACTGCATTCCTAATATAAACAAAGTATTTCTAAGTAGTCAATTGTAACCTCCATTTCTCCAGTTGTCTTCTGGATGAACCCTGTCTTCTTCAACTCCCCAGCTGTCCCAAATTCCTCTGTCAAAGAAATATAGTTCTCTCTTCTTTTCCCACAAACCCTATTTTAATGCATCCTACAATATCAGTATCTCATTCTCCTGGAGTTGAGATTCAGGAGGCTTTCTAACAACCCTACAAATAGCCACTCTCTCTGTAAGGCTTAAAGTATTATGAAAGTCAAATGAACAGCAGAGATTCAAGACAGCAGAATTGGTACCCCTGTCACCTCTGAAGATAAGCAAAGCCCTCCCATTTTCCCCAAGGAGATTACTTATATGCTGTGGGTGGGCAACTAGAGAAAAGAAAGGTATCTTTTCCAGTTTGCTGAAGATAGAGCTCTTCATCAGGCCATTCCCAAACTTTCTAGGTTTCTAAAGATGCAGCATTCCTGAACTCCAAAAGAGGCCAGGCTGAGATTTTCTGACCTGTCCCCACAGAGCTGTGAAATCCAGTTATAAGGCAAACAAGGCCATGTTTGTCCCATAAAACCACCGTGTGTGAGCTAATTAAATGACATCATAAAACAGGGAGATAAACGCAGACAGCAGGGAGCCCGCCTAGGGATGGGGATGGGATCATATGGGTGGTTGAAATAAAGATGTGCCAGGAGAAGAGTTGGGATTGAATGTTCTCAACCTAAGATTCTTCCAGAGTTTCCAATATGTGTCAGGTGAGGGGTGAGAGGAAGGAGGGTCTGAAGATGGAGAAAAGCTATACCAGGCCCACAGCAAGTAAAGGGACCTCCACAAATGAGGACCTCCGCACTCCAGGCACATTCATTCATAAAGATTCACATAGAACAACTAAACAAATTTGTGTATACACACATAGTCCTATATAGGACATACATAACAAAAGTCTTTCCTACACACACATAATCATTCTAAACAAGATCATTCTCCTCCAACTCATCCATAACTGAGCTAGGCATCTTCTTCTAAGACACTTGGATTGCTAAGCCACTACCTCCATTAGGGTAGAGCAAATCCCTTTACCCTAAAAGGTCTTTGATTTTGTGATCTCTGAGTACGCCAACAGCACTTTCAAGTGATATGTGTTCACTGCTCCCCCTAAGTAGAACCCATTGAGAATGTCACCAAGATGATGGATACTTGGAGAAAATAAAATTCATGTTCTTCATGGGGCCCAGAGCTCTGCTGGGTACATTTTTTAAAAAGTGAAGACTATAACTGGTTGAATTGCTTTTCCCAGATGAATGCTCCAGGGTGAAAGACAGAAACTCACAGAATGCATGGAATAAGCTTCAAATTTAGTTTCATTTGTAGATCTTCTTAGGCAAAGTGAGGGTGGGCCTTAAAAACTCCTTCCATGTATACCCTCTTCCCTTCCTGGTCTGTCCACCTATGGCATCTTCTCTCACTATTCCACTCAGGTTTACATCTTATCCAGAGACGTTCAAATGAAAGTTCAATTTCTCATCCCCAGGCCCATTCTCAAAGATACCAGTGTTAGAAGAAGTTGGGACTAGATAAGTAAGACAAATCCAAGTAAAATGCCATTCATTTATTGATTCACTTATTTTATTCCTTGTACATTTATTTAGCAAACAGTTATTAAATGCCTTCGATAGACCAAGCACAGAACTAAAGACATAAAAATGAACAACCCTGGCCCTGGTCTTGAGAAATGTGCATCTCCTTGGGCAAGGCTATTTTCCCCAGCCATCCAAAAAGGATCCTAATCTCTTGAACCACCAACCTCGATCGTTCAGTCGAGTTCTTTTTTTTTTTTTTTTTTCTGCTGAATATGAAGAAAACCAGAGCCCTGAATCAGTGGCACTAGAGGAGATGATCTCCCTGGACACCTAGGTTCCTTGCCTGGCTCCATCCTGACTCCCTGGGCAGTTCTGGACAAGTCATGGACTCAGTTTCTCTACCTGGGAAGCGGGGGAGGCTCTCACTGACTAGTTCTCAACTTCACAGAGCAGCGTGGTGATTAATGGGTTAATGTCCGTGGGAGGCTTTGAGCTCTTGGGATGAAAGACACCCTAAAGCCCTGACTCTATTGGAAACTTTGCCCAGCCAACAAGATACCCTGAAACCAGAAAGGGGGCCTTTGATCATATATTAAGGGTTGTCTTTGGAAGAATGAACTAGAGGGAATGAATTAAAACAGCAGCAGAAATTAAGGGAGTCTGAAAAAGAGGACTTTCTGGCTCCTGGGTGGAGTCTCTTCCCCTGCAGTTGTTTACAGATCTTTCCCCTGTCTACAGAGAGGGGTGGTCTGGATCATCCCAGAACCTTCTTTAGAATACCCTGAAGTCAACTCCGTGTTACCTATTCTCTGGCAAATATTTACTCCTTAAACAGTACCCCAACTCCAGCACAAATCAAGCAACTCCCCACTGCAGAGCTGGCAGTGAGTATAAAGAGGGACACTCCATCAAACAGTTGACAAAAAAAAAATATTATTATTTTTACCAAAGTTAAATGTACTTAATTTTTTGCTTTGTTTTGTTTTGGGGTATTGGGGATTGAATTCAGAGGCACGTGATCATTGAGCCACACCCCCAGCTCTATTTTGTATTTTATTTAGAGACAGGTTCTCACTGAGTTGCTTAGCACTTAGTGCCTCTGTAAGTTGCTGAGGCTGGCTTTGAACTCAAGATCCTCCTGCCTCAGCCTCCTGAGTCTCTGAGATTACAGGCATGAACCACCACACCTGGCTGTACTTAATTTCTTTGTTATGTAACTTATCTCAAATCTATCAAGTGTTCACTATCAAGACAAAGTGTAATTGTGAGGATTAAAATCTGGAGTTATAGAGTTAGTCTTAAATTCAAATACTGGCTCTGCCATTTACCAGTTATATAACAGAGGACATGGTTTAAAGTTAAACACACTGGATCTCAATTTAATCACCTGAAAATGGTAAAAATAATAATCCCAACGTCATATAACATTATAAAGATTAAACAGGAAAATTCTCTGCCAAGACTGGTGAGGATGGCACAATAGAAATGCTCAGAGACTCTGGTCAGAGTGAAAAGTGGTACAACCATTTTGGAAGACAATTTGGCTTGCTGAGTACACTGTTCATATATCCCAGATCGTGGCAATTCCAATGGTAAGTATATGCCTTACAAAATATGCACCTATATGCATAAGATGTGTGTTCAAGAATGTTCAGGTAAATGGTGCTTCCAATTGATAGAAACTAGAAAGGAGGCAGATATCCATCTCCAGCAGAGTGGTTAAGTTATGGTGTATTCATAAAATGAAATATGTACAGCAATGAAAATGAACAAATCATGGCTTAGCTATGTGCAATGAATGGATGAATCTCACAAAATGTTGAGCAAAAATTCAAGACAAAAGAATGCATAGAGGTTGTGTGCATTTGTAAAAAAAATGCAAAAACAAGCAACACTATATTGTCTTAAGGTATTCAAACTGTGATGAAAAGTCAGAAAATTACTATTACAAAAATATAGGATAATTATATTTGGGAAAGGGATGGACTATGGTTAGAAAGGGGCATACAGGGTGTTCTGGGGAACTTGCAAAGTTCTCTCTATTTTAAAATCACAGTGGTGGTTATTTTGGTGTTTCTATTTGCCACATTCTTCATTATGGTACACATATATTTTTTGTGTTCTCTTATGAACATGTGTCATATTTCACATCACAATCTAAACATATAAAAGATTTAATTGGGTTACAAATGTAAAGTATATATCAAAATGCCTTAGTATATACAAAGCTCTCAATAAATGTAAGCTATTATATCCATCATTTATCCATCACTAGTTTAGAAATTATCTGTACCATTCTTTCCCTCCATTAATCATGGTAGATATGTGATCATGTGTTTAATATTCCTAATAAACATTTACTGACTACCTACTATTTGCTACACACTGTGCTACAAAGGGGTGAACCAGATAGCTCCCCACTAAAGAGGACTAACTCAGTGATCTGATTGTACCCAAGATAACTCCTGCTTCTTCTCCAACAGAGAACCATGAAGGACTCTTTCCACATACCTGGGTAAAACGTTTTCTTAATAATGATAAAAGTATAAACAGGGATTTGGGTTCAGAAGGAGTCCCCCACCTCCAACCCACCCATCTTTACCAATCACATGCCTGTCCCAGACCATAGGTAGGTACTATTCACCCAGTGAACACACATCCCATGCAGACCATATCACACCTGCCACACCTCACCCATGCAGAGAAAAGCGGGCTATGGTGAAGAAGCCCCCCACTGTCTGCACTACCCCCTGCTCATCCCACCCCAACTCACCATCCAAAGCTTAAGGGCACAAAATACATTATGACCCTGGGCCTTCGTTTACATGTAACAAACAGAGGTCAATTTATTTCTAAATCACTTTTTTTATAGCTCTATTGAACTATTTGCCACATTATTTATACGTTAATGGGCCAGGCCCCTCTGGGAAGCTCCCCATCTAATAAATAATGTGCCAAATCATTAAGCAAGGTGATAAAATCAAAGCCATTTAAAAATACATCAACCTGCGTTCCCTTCTAGTGAAATAAGCTCCAGGGAACCAGAGAAGGGAAGGGGGAAAAACACCTTCTATTACTGAGTTTGGTCAGGTGTAGTGTTTTTTTTTCTCCTGGGCTTGAGATAAAAATCAGAGCTGAGAGATCTAGATAACCTGGCTGCTTACCCACATCCCTAGCAGCTGGAAGAGAGGAAGTGGGTCGGCATTACAACAGGAAGGGCTGAGAGTAAACGTCAGGCAAGAGGAAGCAGGGGCATCCGATTCTACCTCCCATCTGCCACTTACTGGTATGTGGGGCAGGCACAGAAGCCTGACTGGGGATATGAAATTCTGTAATGTGGCTGGGAATTTGAGTGTTGAAAGAAAACTCACCGAAGGCCTTCTTCTTTTTACATCACTACAACCCTATCTTATGAATTTCAGTATTTATGATTAATTTGAGTCACATAGAGAAGAACATTAATAATAATGATTATTCTGGCTTCCCCCCCATTCCCCTCCCCTCACACTAAAAGGCCTACCACACCTTTTCTTACCATCAACTCACTCAGAAAGCTTATGCAAAGTTAGCACAGCAGTGGTGAGAGAATGTGGGCTGGAAGACTTGCCCTTGAGGTCCCTATGGAATATTCAAAGTAATTCAGAGAGGAAAAGAATGAGAACCTGTCAGTCTAGCCCTATCCTAAGGCCTCAGTGGGTAGATCCCAGACTTAGATGCAGTGAGAAAAGATCCAGATAGATCATCCCTGGCTGAGGATGAAGGCAAGATCTACTCCCCAGGACTCTGACCCAGACTGAAAGCCAAGCAGCAATACAAATGAAGAAGTACATCTAAGCAGAGAGGGTATGTAGAGAAAATAAATTATCTGTTGGATAGGGGAAGTTTAAATAAATATGTAAGTCATAAGCAAACAAACTGAACATTGTTCAAGTTAAACCTTACAAGAGTCTTTAAAGGTAGTTTATAGCCATGCATGGTGGAGTTGTTGTAATCGCAGCAACTCGGGAGGCTGAGGCAGGAGGACCACAAGTTCAAGACCTGCCTCAGCAACTTAGCTAGACCCTCTCTCAAAATAAAAAATAAAAGGGGCTGGGGATGTGGCTTAGTGATTAAGCACCCCTGGGTTCAATCACCAGTATCAAAAACAAAAGGTAATTTACAGATTTAGAGACATTTAAAGATTTAATCAAGACCATACACCATGTAAACAGAGGAAATCCAGGTCTGTTTTTGTTTGTTTTGACAAAAATCTATGCTCTTTATATTAAATAATTATGCCAAGGAACAGAGATGAGTTCTAAAGGAAGAGATGCAAATAGATAAATGAAGAGAGTAGGAGAAATAAGGTTGCCAAATAAAATACAAGATGTCCATAGCCAAATGTTGCATGTGACATACACTAAATTTTTTTCATTTTTTGTCTGAAAAAGTTGAGTTTAGCCAGCACTCAGATTTTTTCATTTACTAAAGCCCTCAGCCTTTAAACCAAGCAACTCTTAAACCTTAAAGCAAGGCAGATGTCCTGAATGAAGGCCTCAAAGGGAAGGAAAACAAGATTTGCAGAAAGGATGAGAAATAACTTTGCCTCATTAGTGCTATAGTTCCAACCTGGGAAGTCAAAATAGGAAGATGAGATTGGCCAGCTGCTAGGAAGGCCTTGAAGAGCAGAAAGCTTAGACTCCATGATGGAGAACAGAAGGGCTTTGGTTTTAAGTTGCAAGCCTAGAGGAGAGTTCAAAAATAGATCTCTATGATCACAGCACTTAGAACTACTTTAGTTTATAACAAAACGATGCCTGTATACCCCTGTGTGGTAGGCAAAATGATTGTTACCTGCTGTTATTGTCTCTGCTCCATGTCAGCCTACCAAACTTCTCTGCATCCTTCTCTTTACCACCAACATCCTGACAGGCCCTACATTATTCCCAACTCAGACTCTACCACATATCTGAAACTGTAGTTACAAGGTCGCTGGTGATGTGTAAAATGATTTTTCTTACTTCATGTCACTGTACCTCTCTTTGGCATTTCGTGTCACTGAAAATCTACCCTATATGTGATGATTGATTTCTTGTTCTCCTCTTGCCTCTTGGATGACTTTTTTTCCAGTCTACTTCACTCTTCTTATGTTCTCCCACCCTCCCTTTAAAGTCAGTATTTCCAGGGTTGCATGGTTGGTCTTTTCTTTGGGCACTTTTGCTCATTCTGTTTTTAGCACTTCAATGTGTGCTACTGATTCCCAAATCAACATCTCTCTTTGGTTTTCTAGATTCCAGGTTAGAATTTTAAACTGCCTCCTAGACATTTCCACTTTCTATTCCCATTTCATTCATTCTCCTACCAGATCTAGCCATCCTATTCACTTGATGGCCTCCATTACTTCCGGGAGAAAGTTCAGCTCACAGAGTTATGGCAGAATTTGGTCTAGATCAGGGGTCACTGCAGGGATTTTTCTATTAAGGTCTAGACAGTAAATGTTTCAGGGTTTGCAAGTTGCATATTCCTCCTTGTGATGGTTGTTTAATACAATTCTTTAAAATGTTAAAAACTATTATTAGCTTGAGAATTATATAAAAACTAGCTTGAGCTATAATTTGTCAATTCCTAGTCTAGGACCAGGATTCCAGATACCCAATCTTGTTCTCTTTTCCTAGCTGAGGAAGTTAAAAATTTATATTTCCCCAATACTTACAGGTTTCTCTTAAGTCCTTTCATTCACTTATTTTACTTGGGCTCTCTTCTTTGAAATCCCATAGGACTTTATCTGTACCTTTCTCCAGTTTATAGTATTACTCTGCTAAACTATTTTTTTAAATTTTCTTTATAAAGTTAGTATCTTTATTGGTTTGCAAGGGCTGTTGTAGCAAAATACCACAAACTCAGTGGCTTAAATGACAGAAATTCATTGTCTCTTAGTTCTAGAGTCTGGAAGTCCAAGACCAAGGTGTCGGCTGGGTTGGTTCCTTCTGAGGATTCTGAGGGAAAATCTGCCGAAGGCCTCTCTGAAGCTTTTTTTTTTTTTTAAAGAGAGAGAGAGAGAGAATTTTTTTAATATTTATTTTTTAGTTCTCGGCGGACACAACATCTTTATTTGTATATGGTGCTGAGGATCGAACCCGGGCCGCACGCATGCCAGGCGAGCACGCTACCCCTTGAGCCACATCCCCAGCCTCCTCTCTGAAGCTTCTGGTGGATGCTGGCCATCTTTGGTGCTACCCAGATCTTGCTTTACCTTTACATGGCAGTCTCCTTGTCTTGAAGACAATGCTTCTCTCTCATTATTTTCCATAACAACAAGCTGAATGTTTTACTTATAGTGGATACTTTAAAATATTTATTGAATGAATTAAAAATCAAGCTTTTTAATTTTGTTTTGTTTTGCTTTGCTTTAATTTCAATGGGAGAAGAGAAAAAGGGTCTGAAGATTAAACACTCTTCATTGTTTGGTGGTTGGTAGCAACTAGACAAGTGATATATTGTTCTGGGCTGTATGGACAGCCATGAGGATAGAAAAAAGGGAAAGGTTGATAGAAACCCCACAACACTAAACTCTGTGCTTTCTCCACTGAAGTCCCATCCCTCTAAGAGCTGAACTACCTAAGGTTTTTCCGAGAAAATCTGAGCTGTCTCTAATAGCCCCTGGGGTCTTAACTGCCTCATCTATGTGCAAGAGGCCTAGGCCAGCTTGGACCCATTCCAAGAAGGAATGGGATCAGAGGATCTTCAAGTGAGAAGGGACCCTAGAGTTTCACCTCCTCTCTAAATAGCTACGTTAACTCCCACTTATCCAGGCTAAGGTAGTGAACTGCGACCCAGCTCTTATAAAGTCAACAGAAAAATGAGATAATTTATTTAGAACTTTTTAATGTGATTTTTTAAAACTTCCAAAAATGTGTCTTTGCTTTCAGAATTATCTTAAAAATTATCTCTCTAAGATATAGCCTGCTGAACAGAAGTTCAGTGAATTAGACAAAGGGGAATGAGGGGAAGGGAGGGGGTTAGGAATAGGAAAGACAGTGGAATGAATTGGACATAACTTTCCTATGTTCATATATGAATACACACAATGAATCTCACATCATGTACAATCACAAGAATGGAATCCTAATTAGGGTACGATATACTCCATGTATGTGTAAGATATATTCTACTGTCATGTATATCTAAAAATGACAAAAACTGTACTATGATGAGAAATAAAGAAGGCAGCTTGATTTGGAAAAGATATTGAATGAGAGTTGACTACATTATTCCTGTAGCTCACCTGAGATCTGGGGGTAAAGATAAAATAATTGCATTTCATTATCAAGACCTCAAAAATACTTGTTAACAAAAGTATTAATTTATCCTTTTTATGAAGCTTTGCTCTCCTGTGCTTTCTACCTTCTCTTACTAACTCTGCATTTAGAAGGGACTGACAAGAATCCCAGACATCTGTGTTTTGGAATTCCAAAAGATGTTAATCAACAGACTGTAGTAGAAGCCTCGAGGCTGGGACACTTTCACCTAAATACCTTTGTCTAATTCAGCTACTGACCTCAGAGGAAAAGGGATAGAGGAGCCTCCACCAGTGCCAACAACCAGTAGACATGATCAGAGCCTTCAGGAAGCAGAGATTGCCCATTTTGCTTAGACTAGGTTCTTTGCGCAAGGATCACAAAGACAAGTCAAAATTATTGGCCAGTTGGACCTCCCCTTTTTCTACCAGGAGGAAATTGATTCCTATGGTTAACAGAACTGTTTTAAACAAACGTCATATTTACTCAGGAAATAACTCTGACAGCTCATGGCACAGAGGAAGTCAGAGATTGGCTGGTATGGAGAGGTAGCATTGATAGAACCTTACTGCTCAAGGGGTGGTCAGGAACCAACAGCATCAGCAACACAGGACCTTATTAAAAATGCAGAATTTTGGACCCAACTATAGAGTCACTGAATTGGAATGTGCATTTTAACAAGACTCAAGGTGATTTGTGTGTTATTAAGGTTTCAGAAGCACTGGAAAGAGGAAAAGTGTTTGCTAGTTATCAGCTGTGTGACATTGGGCAATTCTATGTATCTCAGTTTCCTTACCTGTAAAGTGGGCATGACAATAGTATCTCCTCATAAGTTGTTATGAGACCTTAGTTAACACACATCGTGAGCTTAGAATGGTGCCTGGAAGTCATTATTACTGTTACCTGCCGCAGTCTTGGCTGGGCACAGAATCACGAGCCACCACACACCTTGTAGATTCAAACAGCAATTCTTTATTCCCGAACTCACACCGGCCTCTACACACATTCTGGGGAAATCCCAGTTCTGGGCCCAAATTCACATACTCCACCAGGCTTTTTTCCAAATACTTTCTGAATCTCAGGAGAACTCAACGGGAACTCAAGGATCGCGTGCCTGAGGCAGCAGGATATGCCCTATTCCCCCGCAGGGTACACCTTAAACCTGGAACTTCCCTAAACCCAAGGACGGGATACTCCCTAAAACCTGATCAGCTCTAAACCCGGATCCGCCCTGGTCCTTGAGCAAGGTCACCTTACTAAAGCATACATGCAATGTCCCAGCGAATGTCCTCTAAGCAACATGGGGTACGCTGGCAAGGAAATTTCGATGCGTCATTCCTACTTGGCAATGGCCCTCAGCAGTTACCTTTGATGCCCTCCTCCAGAGTAAAATGGCTGAACTCAAAGAGAGAGGTTGTGGGAAGAATCAGGGAGAATATAAGCTTGTGTGTGTGGTGGAATGGAAATAAGATCACTGATAATATGAAGAATAACTTCTTTGCTGACTAATGAAAAATTGGATGTGGGAACATTAGGCCAAGCCCGAGATACCCAGGACTCCAGGACAAGTGACTAGTTTTCATATTACAGATCTACTAATGTATACTGTTGCCAGGCCCTCTGCTGATCTTGGAGATGTAGAAGTGAACAAGACAGACAAGGCCCCAGCCCAAGCATTAGGGAAGGTCTCAGTGTCTGCTACACTGAAGGAAGTGAAGGTCTATTGGTACATTATCACTTAGACAACACAAATATGGGGCCTTAGGAAATTTGATTTGACTTTGTCCACAGAATTCATTAACCTAATAGTTGCCCCAACTCTACCTTCCATGTCCCACAGCCAGCCAGTCAAGGCAGCTATACAGTTCAGTGGGATGAACCAACCATGGGGTAAAAGCTAGCTGTCTTAGAAGGAAGATCCAGCAGCCAGATGTCCCCACAGTTCTAGTTTTCTGGAACTGCCTTTCTAAAATGCAGACCTTATCTTGTTTCTCCTCTGGTTAGAAACCTCTAATGGTACACAAGGCCATTGACACTCTAGCCCCAATCTATTTGGCAGGCTCATT
Organism: Spermophilus citellus; assembly: GCF_964194105.1. Classification (NCBI taxonomy): domain Eukaryota; kingdom Metazoa; phylum Chordata; class Mammalia; order Rodentia; family Sciuridae; genus Spermophilus; species Spermophilus citellus. The sequence continues at coordinate 73,217,559 of NC_138197.1, read as the reverse complement.
ACAAATTACTACCTACCTCTAGCAGGCACGCTATACCCTAATTACAAAAGTGACTTAAAACTGAGCCTCAGTAGCTCATCTGAGTTCAGACTGGGTTTCAAACCCAAGCTGTTTCTTACCATCCACATGAAACTGCGCAAATTATTCACCTAAGCCTCAGTTTTTGCACCTAGTAAATAGTAATAATAACATGGGCTGAGGTTGTGGCTCAGTGGTAGAGTGCTTGCCTAGCATGTGCAAGGCCCTGGGTTCAATCCTCAGCACCACATCAAAATAAACAATAAAGTAAAGGTATTGTAACCAACTACAACTAAAAAATGATATTTTTAAAAAATAATAATAAACAGTAATAATAGCAATGAAACAATCATACGATAGCTTGTCTCCCTATTAGGCACTGTGCTAAGCTCCCTGAGTCTACTGATTTACTTCCTCTTCACCCCGGTGCTGCCTCAGTATTACTGTGAAGACAAAGTGAATCAACACATGACAGCAGTAGAACAGTGTCTGATATGAAGTAATATGACCTTTTTATTATTAATATTAGCAACAACGGGATTTATCATACCACCAGACCTTTCAAAATACAGTTCCCTCTTCCTGGAATGACTGATTCCCCTTCTCTATGCCAAAAATTCCTAGTGTTCCCCCCCAAAGACCCAACTTTTCAGACTTCTGTGTATGGAATAAGTCACCTCTGCGACACATAGTCTCTCTAAATATACCTGTCAATATCACACTTACTCTAGTGCACTGAAAATAGTATTTGCATGCTTATCTCTACCACTGGACTGAGGGCTTCTCCACAGTAAAGATCCTATCTGATTTACTGTATATCACAGGGCTGACTCTACCAAATGGAACACAGCAGGTATCAGATGAATGTCTGTTAAATGAATAAATGGAGGTCTGACTGAGATACCCAGGCCCTTAGAAAGGGCAGTTCCAGAGGGAAGCAAGGTTGAAGAGTCAAACAATTCAGATACCTTCTGCCCTGCATCTCCCACCCAGAGGCAATAAAGCCATTCAGGAGCTTCCCTAACTTCACTAGGCTTGGATCTAACCTCCCCGCCAAGAACACTCCCCAATCCCCCTTCTTGTTATAGACACACCACTCGCCTCTGGCGGCGACAGAAATAAAGAGGATTACATCATTTGTTACAACAAAATGGTTATTATAGTAATAAGTATAATTAGCATTAGACAATTACAATAATAACACATTTCCTTGATGCAGAGGTACTTTTTTAAAAAACAGGTTTATTTAATGCCCCCCCACACACACCTCCCTGAAGAAAAAACAACTCTTTTCGGAAAGAGCAGAGGCCTCTTTCATTCTGCTGAGATGCTATCTTAATGAAGGAACATTATTGACAAACCCCATAAAATAGGAGCAGATTCCCTTGGAGCAAAATCTCTCTTCCTCTCCCTCTAGTTTCTCTGAGGAAATGAAAACTTTGTGTCTGTCTTTCGAGGGATTGGAAGAACTGGTTAAGGGTACAGAAGATGAGGCCAGAGAGAGGCCAAGAGAGAAGGATTCTCAAATAGGTAGAGCTCACTATGGGTTTTGGCTGTGTCCTTTTCTTCCTGGGTTGAACATACCAGGAAGGAACAATAGGCTATTTACTCGAAGTGGTGAATGTTTGTGATTTTTTCCAAGCTGTATAGGGGCAAGAAATGCCTAGAATGAGATGGTACAAAGACGTAGGTGGTTATTGTATTGAAATAGTGAACAGGGTATGATTTTATTCCACTTGGACATATTTATATTAAATACATGTACTTACATATGCTAAATATGGATAGTTAACTCCTGCTTTTTCCAAAAAAAAATGCATAATGCAATATTCTAATATTACGTGGGTGAGAAAATCAGAGTACACAGAGATCTTTCATAAACTTGGTGACATACACAGAAAGACATGTACATCTCCCATACATGCTCACAACCTTAGACACACTCCACATCCATACATAGGCATACGCTCTGTATTTAGTAAGTTCTCAATAAAAACAGTTACTGAAACAACCTCACCCCTAAAGAAAATATAAAAGTCAATAGCTCAAATAGGTATAACATAAGATACAAACATGTAAATACATATAAACATAGAACAAACCACTATCCATCCACACAAATAGTATATGCACCATTCTATACATATACACATAAAATTAAACCTCACCCTTTTACAATAGGTACAGCCATAGATATATAGGTGTTCTGCAAACCTGTATTACATATAAAATATAACCACTTGGCCACATCTATGTGCAAGTGCACGTGCATATAAAAACACACTAATACACATAGACAGGTGGATATAGACTCACACACAAAGACATTCACACAGAGAATATAAATCAAAACAGAACAGCTATAAAGATAAGCACCTCTGCTCATCACTCTTATCTCCTCTAAGTGACAGTGCCCAGAGGCATGAACTTAATCTAGGGTTCTAGCCCATCACACTCAGAGCAAGAAAAGGCAAAAGGTTTGGGCCACCCACTAGGGAATCTTCCCACCTCCAAGGCCATCTGCATGTGTGCATGTATTGTCAGCACCCTGGGGTTGGCCTGACCACAGATCACTGGGATTGAACTGTGTTCACCTACTTTTCCAAATGCTTTGTATAAAGTTTCCAACCCTTTCTTGACTCCCAGAAGCTGGTCTATCCCCTCATACTTCCCAGATGAACTTTACTTCATTCTTTTTGAATTTTCATCCAAATGGGTCACCCAAACCAACCAGAGATGCCCCCTCTTCCCAGCCACCCCTGTCAGCAGAGAATACCCTTATTCTTCCCTTGATACCAATGTTTCTTTCTTTCAGGAGACTTCTCAGATCTCTCCCTTAAGACATTTAGATACATAAGGAACAACCGTATTTTCCTTTAGCAAATATCTTTCCCCTCCTCTAAAATGAATATACTCTACTCTTTAGTCCTGTGTTGTTTTAATGTTTTATCCCATATTTGTATGTCCATAGGGTATCCAGATACCAATCTTAGATTTTTATTTCTGGTTCTTAGGATACTATAGGTCCTATCTATGATGCTTAGAAGAGGACTGAAGAATAATTCAGTTCAGCTTCTTCATTTTCCAAATAAATAAATGGAATTCCAGAGAGTAAAGTGATTTTCAGAGTCACAAAAATGAGAGGTAGAGAAGGATGTAATTCCAGGTTCCTGTCTTTTAATACAATGTTACTTCCACTATGTCACCATTTCCCAAACTGAATTTCATTAAACATTAATGTCTCAAAAGCTGAAGAGAGGAAGATGATAGAGTAGAGGAGTTTTTTTTTTCTTAAAAAGGGGTTCCACAGTCTAATAAATTGAAAAATATTGCATTTTATATGTCCCCTTCCTGAGATTCAAAATGAATATTAACATACTAAAAAAAGGGAACCCAGACGCAGTGGCACACACCTATAATCCCAGCAGCTCCAGAGGCTGAGGCAGGAGGATTATGAGTTCAAAGGCAGCCTCAGCAACTTTAGGCCCTAAGCAACTCAGTGAGACCCTGTGTTTAAATAAAATACAAAATAGGGCTGGGGATGTGACTCAGTGGTTGAGTACCCCTCCCCCAAAAAAGGGGGAGAGGGAATTTCATAAAAATGGAGGAAACAGTAGTGTAGATGAGGGAGATTGAGGAGGAAAAAGAAGGGGTGGGAAAAGTGAAAAACAGTAGAATGAACCTGGCCAAACTTTTATATGTGCATGCATGGATGTGGCACAGTGGGTCCTGGCATTGGGTGAATCCACAAGACACTAATTGTAAAATATATATATATATATATATATATATATATATATATATATATATACTGTAAATGGATTGAAGAGAGATCATTGGAGTGGAGGGAGGGGAGCAAGGCAGTGCAGGTTGGATTCCATGCCTTTGTGATTATGTCAAGGTGTATCCTGGTATTGTATCATAACTGAAAAGAATAAAAATAAATAAATATTTTTTAAAAAATATATTAAAGGTTCTGAGAAGCTCTGCAACCAAAGATTTTAATTTTGTCTAGTTCATTGTTTCCTAAACTGACCTGATCATGTAAAACTTTTTAAAGAAACTCCTGTTAACCACCATGGGAAACATGAGTGCTTGAGTGTGACGCAGTTTAGGAGATGCAGTTCTCCTTCAAACACATGGTGGGAAGGGGTCTGCCTTGGGTTTCTTTCAAAGCAATGAATGGATATCAACTTACGGCTGCTTCCTCTATGGAGGAAAATGGGAAGCAGGGTTTGATGAAAGCCAAGATGGGTATCCCAAGAGATAAAAATAACCACCAGAGGCTTAATGAAAGAGATGGATAGAGCTCAGAAAACAAGTTCTCACAATGGTATGAAGGGAGAGAAAAGGTATTATTACAAGAAGATACTAGGAAGGGGGAACTTCAAACCATTTAGTTAAAAGATGGAAGCATTAGGGCTGGGATTGTGGCTCAGTGGTCGAGTGCTCGCCTAGCATGTGTGAGGCACTGGGTTTGATCCTCAGCACCCCATGTAAATAAATAAATAAATATGTCCATCTGAAACTTTAAAAAAAAAAAAAGATGGAAACATCCGCATCTCTCCATAGTGAGAGTCAGCAATCCCTAATCATAAGAGAGGAGAGCCTCAAGTACAGTAGGCAGTCAGTAAGTATTTGTTGAATGAATGAATCAGTAAAGCAAGCCAATTTGCCTCAAGCAATGGAGAGAGCCCAAGCCAAGTGAATTGGAAATCAGCACTCATTCTTCTGCACCTCAGGGAGGATTAATACTCTCTGGGAATAAGGAATAGGGATATATGAACAGAGACCCATAACCTTTGGCTTTCTTATTTCCATAGAGTTGGAGGGTTTTTTCCTGCAAACCCCGAGTGCTAGAACTGAGTATAGTTGGTGGAGCGAATGAGTCAGGGTGAGTTGTTTGTTTGTTCTCCAGGGCAGGGACATGCAAGAGTCAATAAATACACTGGAGCCTCTTTGACTAGAGCTTGGAGCAAAAGATCGGCTTGTTTGTTCTAGAGAATTTGAACTTGGGTCAAAATGGCTCTCAGGGCCTCCCTTCCCTGAGGTAGAGACCTCCAGGCGTCAACCAAGGTCATCCACTGGGCAGCCAGGTGCTCCACCTAACAATGCATCCTACATAGAAGTTCCTTTCACCAAGCTATTTTTTAAAATTCCTAACATGCAGTGGACATGCCGATCTGCCACCTACTAGTTGTGAGATGTCTTATTATTTAAAACAGGTCACAAAATTGGTCTAACAGCATCAGGTTAAGGCTATGGCATATACAAGTTGTTTCTCAGACTTACAGAATCCCAAGACTAAAAATAACCTTAAGAAGTCATTTCAGATTCCCACTGCCTCTAAGCAGAACAACCATTGGAACTCACCCCTGTCATACAGCCTTCTTTTCTTTTCCCAAACACCCAGGTAATTTTAATTATTTTTACACTAATTAATCCCAGGTCCACCTCTAGTTAGGCAATAAAGTAAGGTCCCCTGTGTGTTCTAGGCCTTGAGCTTAAGAAGTTCCTAATCTAACTTTGATAGAATTTAAGTATCTTTAAAAAAAATAACCTCAGAATCCTTATTAAGCAACAAAGCAACAATTCTAACCAACAACTTGACTGAAAAGATGCAGAGCCAAGAAACATTCAAGGACAGAAGAGGCTACTTCTGGGAGACTTCCTGGAAGAGGGAGTCTGGAGCTGGGCTGCTGGGAAAGAGAGGAGCAAAGGGGAAAGAAAAAGGAAGCACTGGAGCCCAGGGAGAGGAAGAGCTTAAGACAAATTTCAGAGGCAGAAAACATGCAGCATGTGCAGGAGGCAAGGAAGGGGCTTAGTTGGACTAAAATACACAACAGAGAGGGCCAGACAAGAACTGAGGGCAAGGAGATTGACAGGGAAGCTCTGCAAGTGAGACTAGAGTTTGACTGTGACGGGCAGCAGCGTGGCATGGTATTAAAAGACCTGAAGTGTGAGTCAAGGGACTCAGGTTTCAGTTCTGGATTGGCTACCATCTCCAGTGCCATAAATCTTAGACTTCTCATCTGTAAAATAATGACACTGAACCTGAGGATCTGTAAGGTCTTTGCAATGCCAAAACTATATAGCACAAGCGACAAAAGACTACTGTGGCGGGTCTTCCACAGATCCATTTAATATTTTTTTTCTCTTATATAAGACAAGTCTAAGTCCCTTTATCCCTGCAACTGAATTACAACTCAAGCATATTTACTACATCAAAGATTAATCCTCTAAACCCAGCAAGCTCGCTGGTTGAGCTGCAAGGAAATATCTCTATAAAAAGAATAGACTCTATAAATTATTGGTCACTTACCTAAGGTTGTTACTAAATTATTTTAAAAGGATATATATTCTGCTCCTACACTCTCACTTCTGTCTTTCTCAGACTAATTGCTTCCTGAACTAGGAAGGGTGTCCAGACAGAGACCTAGGAAGTTTGATATATTCCGGATCCTTCAACTGCTGAGATTCCAGATGATAAATAAACTGCACAGTGGAATTGAATCAACCTATTCACAGACTTGAAAGGAGTACGACGCTAAGTCATTGAAATTACCCTCTTTTTTTTCCCGTTCCACGTTCAAAGCAGCAAAACATTTCAACAGATTTTAATTAAGGAAGTGTCATCTTTCCCATGTTTCCACCTCAACCCTTATCATACTATATTTTAAATGTTAATTTTTCTGTCTACCACTCTAGACTGAAAGTTCCTTGATGGCAAGGATTTAATTTTGTCTAAGTCAGAGCTAGCACAGTATTTAGTAAATGAGTCTTCCTTATATAAATGCATAGGTGAAGAAATCTCAAATTGAGTAGGTCATTCAAGTGCCTTAGTCTTAACCACTCTCTTCCTCTGCTGACTGGGCCACTAAATGACTCCTCCTTACATCTGAGTTAGATGTCCACCCCCTCATCCTAGAACCCTACACACCTCTATCACAGCTTGTACCATGTTATATTGTGAATTCTGGCTGTTTTGTTTTGTTTTGTTTTGCAGTACTTGGGATTGAACCTGGGGGTGCTCTACCACTGCACTACATCCTCAGCCTTTTTGTTTTATTATTATTTTTTTTAATTTTTGAGACAGGATCTTGCTAAGTAATCGAGGCTGTCCTTGAGCTTGGTCTCCTGCTTCAGCCTCCCAAGTCACTGAGTTTACTGGTATGGCCACTACTATCTTCTCACCAGCCTGAAAGTGTCCAAAAGATAGAAACCTTGACTTATTCATTTTTGCATCCTTTGTCCAGGATAACAGCTATCACAAATAAGGTAATTTTGTTCAACGAATCAATGACCAATCAATGTGTTATGACCAAAGAAGGAAACTTTTAGGAAAACATCAAAGGGTAGTTTCTATGATATACACCTAACATGTCTTCTTGACCAAAGAAGAGGCTTACAGGAGCAATTGTACAGAAACTTTAATTGTCCAAACATAATTCAGAAAAACAAGTGTTATTTTCACAGTTCAAATTATCTAGATAATTTGTCATCTCTAATACTTTGAACTTATGAATTCTGAGTCTAAATTGAAGCAAAACATGCTTGCTGTCCAGGAACTCTCAGACTGAAACACACATCAGCAGGATGAACATAAGAAAACTGAAGACCATTGAGGGGCATCAACCAAAGAAAGGCATCAGACAAGGCAAGGTTCTGGAGTCCCTGGTTTGGGAAACAAGCAGAGATTGCTGCTTCTCACATTGCTCTCTTATTGTCCAGTGAATATTGTCTAGGTGTAGTAAGGAAAGCACAGACTCCTGGGGAGATGAGAAAAAGACAATCTAATAGAAGAAATCTACCTGGTGTGCAATCTAGAACGATGTTCAGCATTACGGGAGAAGATAGGCCAAGACTCAAGTCGTAGTGAAATAGGAGGGTCTCAGGTGTCATGAAATTCTTATAAAGGCTGGAAGTGTACTGTAGGGGATCATGAGGAAAGATTGATGGGGATGTTAGCCGATTAATTAATGGGAAAACTAAGAAGACAAACCTCAATGATCCATAATGGGATCTATTTTCCTAAGGAGGTCCATATCTCAAACTGACCTGCCTCTTCACAAACATCATTTTCTCTAAGAATGACCTCCTCCTTTTCCCCTCACGTTTGCCTCCCCCAGGAAGCCTTCCACAGCTTCCAAAATGGTCTTACACACACACACACACAGCTTGGCCAGGCTATGAGCTACTTATTAGTTTTCTGACCTTTCGTCACTCGCTGTCTACCTCTGAAGAGTCTAGTCTGTCTCATCTCAGTGGAAGGTGTCCCCGAATAGATACTATCTTGTCCTCTTCTGTGAATTTTGCCCCCACAAGTTGTTCATGGTAGAAAAAGCACAGGCAGCCAAAGAAGACAGCCATCAGATGGCTCCGTTCCCTGTATCTCAGAATCTGCAACGGGCTCTTCGCTCACACTGGAGTTATGGGGCAGGAGTTATGGCTCTTCCTGTAAAAAGTCATTATAATTATGAAAAATGTCTATGGCTCTTTCCACCATTTAGGCAAAGCCTCCGGCTGTCCCGATGAGTAGAGATTTAAGATCCATAAAGATGGCTAGATAGCCCAAGAGATAGATGTGTTAACGCCTAATTGGTCATTGTTGAGTCATCAAATCTGTTTCAGAGAGCGGGACTGGACAACCCTGACAGATAAGGGGGGCACAACACAGCCAGGGAGAAGGTGGCCAGGGACTACCTTAGTCCTTTCTTTCTACACTGGCTCCCCCGTGCTTTCACTGCTCCTTTGAACAAAATTTTCAAGAACAGTAGATTCCAGTCTTTCTCAGGAGCAGCCTCATTCGCCTTCCCATGAGGCAATGCTTCCTTTAATCTAATCCTAGTCCCTCAGGTTTAAGGTTCCAGTTGTTTCTCTGTGGCCTCAGGAAAGGCCAGCATCCTCTTGTTCTTGAGCTTGCAATACTTTAAACTCATTGGTTAGCATTTTCTTTTCTGCCTATTCCCTCTTACTTTCCCCTGAATCTCAAGCTTTCTCATCTCAATATAAATAACAAATGTCTTACTTACACCCTTTCTTCAAAGCCATATGACTCTTCTCTAGACTTCTAATAATTGTAATGAATGTCATGTAATTCAGTATGTTATTTAAACAGCAGTCATTTTGGGCAGTAAACAATCCAGAGATATAGGCCAAACCCCAAGGACCTATAGAGACTGAGGGGCAAGAATTTATCTGGTGTAGATGGGAATGGAAAAGATGGCACCATTCTCAAACTGTGGCTTTGAAAGCAAGGAAAGAGAGGGCAATCTGTGCAAATAAGGTAAAACTGCCAATACTAGAGTGCATGAACTCTTCATTTTAGGCTTCATTCTAGTCCTGTCCAGGTCAGAAGATTTTTTTAATATTTATTTTTTAGTTGCAGTTGGACACAATACCTTTATTTTATTTTTGTGGTGCTGAGGATGGAACGCAGGGCCTTGCATGTGCTAGGCAAACGCTCTACCACTGAGCCCCAGCCCCAGCCCCAGCCCCAGGTCAGAAGATTTTTAAGGAAATAAAAATAACTTCTCAGGAAGACATAAAAAATCCAAGTTTTATTCCTTCTTAGGAAAATGATTGGGTGTGTGGGAATGGGGGGGGTGTGGGATGCATCCTCAGAGCAAAGTTGCTAAGGACAAGGACAAGATGGGAAATAAGACCTGAGGCCCCATTTCCCTCTGTGACAGCACTGTCTACCTTCCCAGGTGATTGCAGGAGCAATGGGGCAGCATTTTTACTCCTCTCAAACACTGTGATTAGCCACTGAGGTCCAGAACATAAACCCCAGCACTCTCAGGCAGAAGTGGAATGTGCGTGTGCCTGTGGATGTGCTCACTCAAGAGCACATGTTCCCTCAGGTCCCCAGTGATGCTTCTGTCTCTTCATGCTCCAACCCCCCAAGACAGAAATGAAAATGTCTCATTTAAAACACATCTTTTATTCAAAACTGCCCTGATTTGATACTTCTCCTAATTCTTCTATAAACTTTGTATTATTCCTGAGCAGCTACAGTTGGAACCCGTTTCCTCTTCTTCTCATGCTACCCTAATGTCTGCTTTTTCTCAAGCTCTTCTATACCAACCATTCCCCTCTACTTTTAGTCCTACAGGCAGAAGTCAAATGAGGTAGTTCACCTCCATACTTGGCTTCCGGTTTCTGTCATTCTACACACTTTAGAATCACTTCACCTCCAGCAACTGAGCTACTACAGTGCTACCTGTCCAACACAGAGGGAGGATGGCAAACAGTAAAAGGAACCTTGCTGATACCCCAGCAGAACCCAAGGCAGGCAAAGCAAGGCAACCAGCCATTCTTCCAAGAGCCAGGTACTCCCTTGAGGGACAGAGAGAGCTAGATGCCCTGATCATCTAAAGTAATTGCCAACGCCACTACCCTGACAATAATAGCCCCAGAACCACTGAGAGCCCTTTTCATCTGAAAGATCTCAAAGCACTTAGCCGCCAGGTGCTTATTAAGCCCTCTTGCATGAGGTTGGCCTGATGGGTCTGAGCCCTCACTACAGACGGTCAGGGTCAGGGGGTGACTCAGAGAACCAGAGGAGCCAAATGTTGCAGGGGCGGGAGGGTGGGGGCACCAGCTTCCTACACGTGGGAAAATGAGCTTCTTTGGCCCGGGTCTGAGTCTGGACTCAGGGGAATAGAAAGGAGGTTAGCTCCTCCCCCAGCAGTCTACAAGTAGGGTCATGTAGAATTAATCCAACACAGAGCTCATTTACCCCAAATACCAGACAGGACTGTTTACACCCCAAGAACTGGCAGGAGACATGGGGAAGTGGGCATGGGCAGAGGCAATTCTGGAAGAGAGAAACAGAAGTTAGAAAAACATCTCTTCTTAAAGGGGATGAATAGCAGCTGAGGAAGCACTCCCTCAATCAAGAGGGGCCTGAGGAGGATGGTTCTAGGAAATACAGGTCTGAGGAGTGATGCTGCATGCAAAACATTTCTCTGGGGGCCGGGGATGTGGCTCAAGCGGTAGCGCGCTCGCCTGGCATGTGTGCGGCCCGGGTTCGATCCTCAGCACCACATACAAACAAAGATGTTGTGTCCGCCGAGAACTAAAAAATAAATATTAAAAATTCTCTCTCTCTCTCTCTCCTCTCTCACTCTCTCTTTAAAAAAAAAAAAAAAACATTTCTCTGGTCTTCATTTCCCACTTTCTTCATTTTCCCTAAAATAAATAAATAAATATATGCAAGATCATTTTTTTGTGTAGAAGTGGTCTCCCTATGAAGGTTAGATTCAGTCTGGGATGGGAAAGTTTTTATCCACTGCATTCTACACCTGCAGTGTGTAGATGAGAATGTGATTCCTATTGAATGTCCCAGCCTGCTCTCCAGGCCTACTCCAGAGCCTGTATAATACCACCAAGGGCTGTGTGCACCAGAGTATGAAGATATTCCAACCTGCCCCTCCTGCTCCACAGAGAACACTGCACTGGAGTGAATCCAAAATCACTTTGAATAGTTCTTTCTAACAGAGACTCCAAAGCCCGCCTTTAGAAAAATGGACAGAAACTTAATCCCTGGACCATTTAGGTGGAGAACTAGACAAAAAATACACTCCATTCACCTCCCTTTGCTACTATGACTACCACAACAAAGCCTTAAAAGGCTTCTGCCTCATGGATTTTTGTGTTTTTGAATAAAGTCAATTCTATATCATAAAATATATGTTAGAATAATGGCATTTTTAGTAACACTTGAAAATACATAAGTGAACAGGACTGCATATCTGTCCTGTTGTCTTTGCATAACCCAAACCAAATCACCAGATTCACCTGGTGGCAATTGCTGACATTTCAAGCATAATCACCTTCCATAAAACTGCATTTGGTGTCTTAATTGAAATACCTCAAACCTAAAAGAAGACTGTAGAGTTAGACATGTGGCCTAACCATGGACTTGTAGGAAGATAACTCCCTGAGTATCAAATTTCAAGAACTAATCAACATCATAAGAAAATGTCTCTTGAAGAAAGAGATGGAGTTAAGTGATAGCTCCCAACTTACCTCTGGAAAATAAAGCCCAGGAGCCCTCAATAAAATCAAAAAGCCCCAGACCAGATGCCGTGCTTCTGAACATTTCCATCTCTCCAAACTCTAAAATCAGAAGAAATGCAAGTATACCCTGATTTTATTTAGTATACTCATCAAGCTCATCTCTATATCCCTCTGTCCTACAAAGGACCTGCCCCTTACCCTCAAATGTCAACTCTCCTAGACAGAAAAAGGGAAAATACACCCATTTGCCCAGATATTGGGGGTTCCCACCCCCAACCTCCAAGAGGTAGAAGAGGCAGGGGAAAGACACTCATTAGCACATTGCAGGTGGTGTTACCAAGTGTTATTTATTATTTGTTGGCTGCCAAGGCTTTCCTGAGCCTGAGCCTGCAAAGACAGAGCCATTGCCTCAGGGGCTGCAAAGTCTGAGACAGACAAACAACACACAACCCAAGCATGAAATCCGCCCCACTTGGGAGCTGGGGGCAACCTCAGGGATAGGAGACACCCTCCTTTCTGGGGAGTCCTCTGGTTCCTGAAAGTCTTGGGGAAGGTAGAAATGATCAAGCAAGAGCCCAGATCAGAGAGGAGCAAGCTCTGCAAAGGAATGAGGGGCTCCAAAGAAAGGAGCCCGGGCACAGGTTGAGGCAAGAGGTCTTAGAATGGTGTGAGAGGTAGGAGGAAATGAGATCAGGGTTACAGGCTGGGACAGCAGGCAGAGGAGGCGGGTTGGGGGAGAGGCGTTGCTGAATGGATGGGGGAGGCCAAGAGATGTCATCAGCTGTTGCGTGGGGGAACACTGATGCCAGAACACAAGTTGTGGCAAGAAATGAACTGCTAGAGGTACCAAATGATTGAATGGGAGTTTAGCAGGAGGGAAGAGGGGTTTGGTCATCAGTAATTCCCTCTACTGGGATGTTACTACTCCATGATAACTGGTTCATAAAGCAGACTCAAAGTAAATCTGCTAGTGGATAGCATGGCGAGACTCTCCAAAACCACATATGGCCATGTATCCCCTTTTACTGGGAAAAGCCTGGCTACCTGGGCGAAAGAGGAAAGATTTAAGTCTCTCTCCTGAACTCTGCTTAGGAACGTCATTGAGGCTCACTGTGTCCTAGGAGTTCCACCCCCTGGAATCTTTGCCCTAAGTCCTCGGTCTGGCCTCACCCTCTATATAGACTTCAATAAGAGAGGGAAGACAGATCTTCACATCTAACAGAAGAACAGCACTTTTCTGTTTTTATTTCTTTAAATATGTGCTTTAAGAAGGACACAAATAAAAGGGAGAGGGAAGCAGGGATTCCCTCTAGTCAGCCAAGTCAACATGGAAATTAATGAGGTGAGAGATGTCAGAACCATACTTGGCCTCTGAGCCTGACACAGAGCAGCTGAAAATCAGGCCTGGTAGGAAGACAGAACAGATTCTAAACTAAATGAGTCAGTCATATGCTGTCAAACACCTGTAGCTTATCTCTTTTCCTCTTATTTAGAAAAGGAGAATGAGAAAGATCCTTCTTCTTCATTTAGGAACCCCAGAAACTGATGGCAAAAGCCCCTCGCCAGGTTGCCAAGCCCTTTAGCTCTTCTGAGCTCAGCATTCTACCCAAGGCTACCAGGCCAAATGAGGGACTCCAAAAGAGAAGAAACACTCAGGAGTTTATCTATCACTCTTCTTCAAAGCATGCATCCGTTACTCAATATCTTCAGAGGGCTCAATTCATAAAAACAACCTAGTATGGACAAACACAGTCCTCCTTTCCCTTGTGATTTTGTGCCCAGGCAGAGAGGCAAAATACCAGCCTCTTGCTTTAGATTCACTAAACCTATCTGCAACTGAATGGACTTAAGTGACACTTTCTAAAAGCCTGGTCGAACATGGCTCCAGGAGACTTAAGTCGGATCATCTCTCCTATAGGGACAGTTACAGACAGTGATACAGACAGTGGGTCTGGCCTCCTCCAGTATATCCCCAGACAGTAGTACAGGACAGCCTTCTACCCCCACCTTCTTCCCTGTGAATGGGAAATGAAATAACCACAACTATAATGCAGGATAAATGTCTCTGTAAGTTCCTACTTCCACCCTAAATTGGTCTGTAAACATAGGCACTGGAGAACAATAGTACAGACAATTCAAAAATATTTGCTAAATTTTCTAAAATCTATTTTAGAAATGGATCATGCAAAGATTGTATGCAATATTTATCCATTATACTAACCAGACATTAGATTGCATTCCCTTAATAATACTTGTTGAGAGCTGTTTGGGGGAAGCAAGCCTGAGGTTACAAATTCCCAGCAAAGATGACATAGAATGGAAAAGGAATAATTGCCCATATTTAAATAGTCCATTTCCTACCAAACTCTCCACAGTCTCTCTGCACAGAGAAACCCGGAGCTGCCATCCATCCACCAGGGGGCCAGGCAGCCAGCAGTCTCCCTACAGCAAGCACAGGGGCTGAGAGAAACGTATTATTTCTAACCACTGCAGGCTTTCAGGGCAACGGAGGGTCTATTCTCATAACGTTAATGGTGGAATAAATTCTATCCTTCAATTGGTTTTCAATTTGACTAATTTATGGAAAGAGGAGGCAACCCAGCCAGGCATAGTGAAAAACTTCCTAATAGGAATGTGGGTTTAATAACCCCTAGGATCTCTGAGACTAGTTAGCTTTCATAAAAGCATAAAATCTCCTCTTTTTCAAGCAAGATGTCCTGAGGCAGTGGGATTGGCAAGATGATTCTCTGCTTCCTCAGAGTCTTGAATCTTCTTGCCTAGGGGAAGCCAGATCCAATATCCAGGAGGTGAGGACTGCAGTGTTATTTTACAAACAAGTCCTCCCTATATCAACGCCACTTACTGTACTGGAAGCCGGTATTAAGTGAACCACTAGTGTAGTGCATCAAGGGCTTATTGAATATTGATTCCCATTTACGTGACAGCAAAATGGCCTAAGAAATCTTCTCTGGATGCCTCAGCCTCTTGATAAAGAGGGTGTTAGTTTTGTTTTATGAAGCCGGGATCCAGGCCAGTCACATCTTATAGCTCCACTTACTTTTATTTAATAAAAACAAGGGATGGTATGAGTGAGGAGGGGGAGTGTGTTGTATCTGTGTTGTTTTTCAAGAGGATTCGATCTGTTAGTAAAGCAAGAAGAACAAGAGTTAGACCTCAGTAAGGATTTTGCATCATTTCATGGGCCAAGGAAAGGAATAGAAAAATCCCAAAATGAACCAAGGCAGACACAGGTTCCTTTTCCAAGAAAAGAATTGTACCTGGGTGAGAAAAGAAAGGGATTTTTCTGGCCAACAAATACTAAACCAGAAAACAATAGAAGAAGATTGCTTTGGGCAGCAAGAGCAGAATCATAATCTCTCTTCAGGGAAGCAGGTATCCAAAGGTTGCCATATATTTTCCCTATAATGCCAGATCTCCCCTAACCCAACCCTTAATCTACAGTATATGAGAGCTGTTCCTATTCTCCAAATTTTCTGGAAAAAAAGAGAGTCTACTAGCTTTCCCACACCACCCTTCTTTCAGCTTCTAGCAGAGAAAAATTCCCTAATGCTAAACATTAGTTCCATTCATCCATTTCTTTAAAATGTTCCCCTTGGAAAATAAAATACAGTACTTTCATGGAAAGGAAGTAACAGCTCAAACCCAGAGGAGAATGAGGCAGGGGAGAGTACAAGGAAGGACAGGAGAGACGGAAGACGAATCCTTGCCCTGGTTCCCCCCATCCCTACACCTACCCCGACTCAACCTCTGCTCTTAAGGTTAGACACATGTCCTCGGTGTGAAGGACAGTAACCCCCAGAGCACTGAGGCATCTCTCTCTAGAGAACTTTCACCACAGAGCCATTTTCCTCCAGACTGACTAGATGGGGTGCAGAGGCAGAGGGATGACAAGATTGGAGACACAGCGACAGGGAGGTGAACAGGGGAGCTGGGAAGTGACCACAAATCGGTCAGCCTGCCAAGAGCCACTGACCCCGTTTTAATATCCCAGAGGTTGGAGGCGAGAGTAGAAATCACAGGCTCCAGAAAAAACAATCTTTGAAAGAAAATTGCCTGTCTCAGCCAGAGATATATGAAAGTGCAGTTACAGTCGGGGGGGAGCGACTGTAAAACTACACCTGGTTATTGCGCTGACTGGCTGACACCATGATGCTTTTGCACTCCAAACAGTTTTGTTTGAAATGAAAAATCCCTGTGGACTTTGGTAACTAAGATGGTGTGGGATGAGGTGAGTAGAAGACAAGGGCAAGGCTCTGCATCAGGGTAGAGACAGATCTGTGATGGCGGGGTGGGCAGTGGGATGAACGGATTTCAGGGACAAAGAGGAGTGGATGGCACCAGGATTTAAAACTCGTGATAGCAAGGGCCAGAAGGCAGGAGAATTCTTATGCCAAGTTGCACCTCTGTCCTGACAGTCTCTGCCTGCCTTTCACTCATGTTTCTGCCTTCATAAATGACTTTATGTCTCTTCATTCCTTCACTTACCTCTCACTGTTCTTCTCTCCCTTGTCTATTTTGGTATCTTTCACTTTCTCTCTGCTTCTACCTCGTGCTCACTCTCTGTTTCTCTAACTGTGGTTGCATTTCTGTCTCTGTCTCCATAGTATCTGTCCTTCTTGTGATCCTTCCAGTGTGCTTAAAGTCCAACCTTATATGTCCATCTATTTGGACATCACTCTTTCTCTTCCTGATTCTCTCTACTCTAATGAAAAGTGGCCAGGGAGCAAAGAGAGGGAAAGCTAAAGAAAATTGTAAACTACGTTTTATTAAGCACTTGCTAAATGCCAACCTCTTATTTAAATATTATTCTATTTAATCCTCACAACTAGTCTGAGAGGTAAGACTTCCTATCCACATTTCACAGATGGGAATATAAGATCAAAGATCCTAATTAATATAATACTAAGTGGCAGAGTTGGGATTCAAACCCAGGCCTGCCTGACTTCAAATACCTTTCCCTTAACAATTAATAGATGAGAAAAAAAACAGACAGAAAAGTGGTAAAAGAGGGAAGGGGAGGGGATATGAGAGTAGGAAAGATGGTGGAATGAGATGAACATCTTTACCCTAAGTACATGTAAGACTGCATATGTGGTGTGACTCTACATCGTGTACAACCAGAGAAATGAAAAGTTGTGCTCCATTTGTGTACAATGAATCAAAATGCATTCTGCTATAATGTATAATTAATTAGAACAAATTTTAAAAATTAAATTTTTTTAAAATCCCTGAGTACAGAACAAATTTCTAAGGAAATTCTTGACTTATCTACCACCTTCCAAAATCTGAACTCTCCAATAATGGAACTTCATTTTTGAAAATGCCATTGTTTTATCAGAACAAGTGTGTAAATTACTGTGAATCATGTATAACACAAAGTAAAACAGAATTATGTAAGTTAAATTTTTAAAAAAAAAATGATAAAAGAGTAAGTCAATAAGAAAGACCTTGGACGAAAACTGTGGAAGCAGGAGCTAAGTGTTCTAGACCAACCATTGTGAAAAACTGGATGTCAATCCTTAAGCTGCCTGCCTTCAGACCTGACGGAACAATTACCAGATCTGTCTAGCAGATCATCAGTCCTCTTCTGATTCGAAAGTTGGATAGAAGGCAAGAGAGAACCACCAATCCTAAGAGGAATACTCCAACCTCATCTGGGCCTCATCTTTACCTAAACCTACTAAACCCAATCTTTTCAACTGAGCCTTCAAATCCTTTGTGGGGAAAGATTTTCTTTGTGGCTTGGGATGACATTATCTCTCACAGCCAAAGACCCTGTTCATTACCTGCAAATAACACCATCAGAAGCTATATTTGATCACAAAATTATCATGCCAGAATACATCTCTTTTATCTATTCTCAATCTCCCCTTTGTTTTAAAGCTCCAGGCCTCTCTATGTCCCCTTTCCAGTACCTTATATCCTTTTTGTTGTTCATAATTTTTTTCTTAGCATTCACATATCTCCTGCTAAAACTGAATCTGGCAGAAACACTTTAGCAATCCGATTCTTGTATAAGAGATGGTGTCTTCTAGCTCCCTGAGTGCCTGGCGTGTGCCATGGCACATGAGATGGGATCTCTGTTATCTAGCGTCATTACAAATGGAATAATTGGTCATAAAAATTATGCAGCCTGTTGGAAAAGAAATAACACACACTCATTACAGATTCCTGAGATATCTTCTCCTTGTTAAAATTTCAGGTTTTTTTCTTCATATCTCAGTCATCAACAATATCCCCCAACCTCCAATGCCCAAAACATTGAACCTTTCCTAGAAAGAAACCCAAGACAGAACACAGACTCCAAGCCACAGCCTCATCAGCTGAGCCAATACATGTCTTGCTCAATTGAACCAATACAACCTGACTTAGAAGTTGAGGAGTTTTTTTTTAATGCATACTCTTCTAATAAAAGGACTATATGCAAATGAGTCAACATCTTAGATGCTTTTTGGACTAGAAAGGTGGGATTCCTTTAAACTCTCCTCTCATCAGCCAGTCTATTCTGACATTGGTATGAAGTGAGATACAGAGAAAGGGGGTATCCTTGCCTTCAGAGAATCCTTAGCTTGATGAAGAAAATAGACATGATTAGGACACAGATATACTGAGCCAAATGCTACAGTAGGAGTCTAAGAGTCAAAGTTTATATAGAATACAAAAGAGAGACATCTTGATGATTGTTAAAGTGACAATTCTCAGGTTACCCCAGGAGAATAGAGCAGCACAAAGTATTCTTACTTCCTCTGAATGACTGAAATGCAGGAAATTACATTTTGAAAGACCTGGGCTGGGGGCTGGGGATGTGGCTCAAGCGGTAGCGCGCTCGCCTGGCATGCGTGCGGCCCGGGTTCGATCCTCAGCACCACATACCAACAAAGATGTTGTGTCCGCCGAGAACTAAAAAATAAATATTAAAAAATTCTCTCTCTCTCTCTCTCTCTCTCTCTCTCTCTCTCTCTCTCTCTCTCTCTCTCCCCTCTCTCACTCTCTCTTAAAAAAAAAAAAAGACCTGGGCTGTACTCCCACTCCTGGTCCTCACCACCTATCCCATGTACCTCATCCTGCCACTTCCGGTCATGCAGTAACACTCAAGGACTAGAAAATAGCTTGTGGCAAAATTCAAAGTGCACCATTTCAAAGGGTATATGCCGGTGGACATAACAAAAGATACACATGAGGTCTTTTGCTCAGCCTGCAATGTTTAAGGCCTCTGCTTAAATATAGAAGAAAGCAATATCCAGAGACCCAGGGATCCAGAAAACCATGGCAAAGACTCAGGGTAATCTTTTTTCATAATTCTGGGAAAACATACCTCTTATTTATTTTCCCATCTAACAAACTACTTCCTCCCAATTTACTCCAAACTACTTTTCCCTCCAGTTCCTTTATAATCCCTACTTGCCCTAAAAAGCAATAAGCAAGTGGATCCTGAAATCCCCTTCTGAAGATAACCAAGGAGGGCAAGGCTCCAGGTTAAAAAATTCAAACTCCCACCTCACAGTCTTTGCCTCAATGCATCACAGTTCTCTAATACCCAGAAATAGGAGAATAGGGGATGATGTGCCCAACTCCCTTGGATTCCCAAAGGAAACTGGAGAGAGAGAGAGAGAGAGAGAGAGAGAGAGAGAGAGAGAGAGAGAGAGAGACAGGCTGGAAATGAGCCAAACAGACTCAGACTGACTCCAAGTTTTCCCAGCTGTGGACTCAACTTCTTGGAGTGAGAGCAAAGAGTGAGACGAGACGATTGCTATGTGAAGAACAGGTTTGACTCCCACACCCTGTCTCCTCTCTTGATGCCCCTCCTTGCTCCCTCTCAGTGGGGTGAGGAAGAAGAAGGGAATTACAGCAGCTCCTCAGCCATTCCCAGCTACAGTCAAACCTCCTACAAAAGGTGAATCAGCACCAGCCACGGAGACAGAAACCAGGTTATTTTGAGACCAGAATCCCTGCATCCCCCTAGGACTTCAGTGACAAACCTCGGCTTGGGGACAAGTGCTTACTTCTGGGGAAATACCATCAGCCAACCTCAGAGTAAATTTTAGGGAACTCTGTCCCCATTCTGCTTCACTATGGAATAGGCAGCTAGGGAATTTCTCACTAAGTAGGACTGGTGCCTTCACCTTCAAAACTCTGGACCCTCTTGGCTTGGGAGAATCAATTTCCAGCTTTCTAGGCAATCCTGATAGAAACCTATAAATTCAAGGGATACAAAATACCCTTCTTCCCCTCCACCAAAATATTCATGTAGTTTGAATCTAATCTAGAGGTGTTACTGAGATAATTTTAACTTACAAACACCTGCAAAATCAATAATTTATTACCTCTTGTACAGCAGGGATTCTCAGACTTTAATGTGCATGCCAATAATCTGGAGATCTTGTTAAGATTCAGATTCTTATTCAGTAGGCCAGGGGCAGAGCTTGAGTTTCAGAATTTTCTAACAAGCTTCTAAATGACATTAATGCCATTAGACCCTGAACCATACCTTAAACAGTGAGACTCTAGAATAGAGCACACTAAACAGAGAATGGATTCAGTGAGAAGTTCATGCCTTGGGGTTGCCTCCAGTCAGAGAGGGAAATAAGACACAGATAAAAAAGCAAGAACAGTAAAAGAGCAACCAGACAGAATACTAAATAGTCTGGAAAAGTGGGGAGGCCAAATAATAGAGGCTGGGGCATTTTAAGACATCAGACTGGGGCTGGGGTTGTGGCTCAGTGGTAGAGTGCTTTCCTCACATGTGTGAGGCACTGGGTTCAATTCTCAGCACCACATATGGATGAATGAGTAAAATAAAGGTCCATCAACGCTAAAAAATATATTTTTTTTAAAGAGGAGAGAGAGAGAGAGAGAGAGTGAGAGAGAGAGAGAATTTTTAATATTTATTTTTTAGTTCTCGGCGGACACAACATCTTTGTTGGTATGTGGTGCTGAGGATCGAACCCGGGCCGCACGCATGCCAGGCGAGCGCGCTACCGCTTGAGCCACATCCCCAGCCACTAAAAAATATTTTTAAAAAAGACATCAGACCAACTCCAAGCGTCAGTCAAGTATGGAATCAAAAAGGAAGGTAAGGACCAAGTAGACTGAGAGAAAGAGTAGGGAGGGCCCCATATGCAAAAGATCAGATGATGAAGCATGACTTGCAAGAGAATTAGGACCTAGAATTTTTTCTCAGTGACAGACTCTGAACCAAGAAGCAATAGAAGCTCACTGGGATGAGTCTACAAGGATCAGTGTAAAGGGTCTTGAAATTTATTCTGAGGAGCTGAGATTTAACAGAAGAAACAGAGCCTCTGTAATCAGAACAATGTTTTGTTTTGAATTTTGTTTTTGGTTTTTGTTATTGTTGTTGAGGTTTGGGTTTGTTTGTTTTGGGGCACCAGGGATTGAACTCAGGGGCACTTAACCACTGAGCCACATGCCCAGCCCTCTTTTATTTTTCATTTCAAGACAGGGTCTCGCTAAGTTGCTTAGGAGCCACTACGTTGATGAGGCTGGCCTTGAAATTGCAGGCCTTGAAACTGCAATCCTCCTGCCTTAGCCTCCCAAACCACTGGGAATACAGGTGTGTGCCACTGCATCAAGCCAGAACAGTGATATAAGAAGATGTATGAAATTGTAGTGAAGAGATGCCAGGGACGGCAGCAAAGGGAAAAGTGTTTAATGAGTATGAACTTTCAATGTGGGAAGAAGAGAAGGTTTTGGAGATGGATGGTGGTGATGGTTGCATAACAATGTGAATGCACTTAAGGTCACTGAACTGTATACCTAAAAAATGGTTAAAATGGTACCATACACGTGTATATGTATATACTATATATATTTTTTTCCTGTATCAGGGATTGAACCCAGGGGTGCTTAACCACATCCCAGGCCCTTTTTATGTTTTATTTTGAGATAGGGTCTTGCTAAGTTGCTCTGGACCTTGCTAAGTTGCTGAGGCTGGCTTTGAACTCACTATCCTCCTGTCTCAGCTTCCCAAGTCCCTGGGATTACAGGCATTTGCCACCGCACCTGGCCCCCATATTTACATCTTACCACACACACAAAAAAATCATAGTGGAGGCAGAGGCCAAAAGAAGATGCCACTCACTACTATATAAAAGAACTCAAATCCAAGCTCACTCTAGGCTGCTTATATTCTTAAGGATTTGAAAGAAAAACAACCACATTATAAATGGTTTCTGTTGTGCCTTTGAGCTCACCCTGTTCATCTTGAGTCATTAGGAACAGCTCTGCAGGTACCATGTGAGCAACTCCTCACCCTGCAGCCTGCAGATGAAAGAACTGCCAACTGCCAAGAAAAGAAATTTCTTAAATGCCCAGGCTCAGAAGCCTTGGGTGCATGAAGCTATTTTCTGGTTCCACAAGGATATTAGGGCCAGGCACAGTGATGCACACCTGTAATTCCAGCTACTTGGAAGGCTTAGACAGGAGGATCACAAGTTCAAGGCCTGTATGGGCAACTTAGCAAAAGCCTGTCTCAGAATAAAACAGGGCTGGGGATGTAGCTCAGTGGTAGAATGCTTGCCCAGCATATAAGAGGCCCTGGGTTCAATTCTTAGCCTCACAAAAACAACCAAAAAAAAAAAAAAAGAAAAAAGAAAAAGACCATTAGGGAGAAAAGGGATGAGCTGAACTAGTTGAGAATAAAAGCAAACTATGTGGCGGCGGGGCGGGGGGGGGGGGGAGCTACTAACCATCAAAGTTGGAAACATTCTCAAGAAGGAAATAATGGCTACCCTAAGAAGCCAAAGAAGCCAAGTAGCTCTGCTCTAAGTAGGGGACACAGAAGACACAGGGGGAAAGGCTGAGTCTCAAGCTAGATAACTGGAAGGAATCCTGACAGGATTCTGAGGGGCTATGAAGGCAGTTTAGGAAACCAAAAACATTTGCTTGGGTCAGCCTGGAGGCAATTTCATTTGTCCATCCAATGGAGAAGCAGCAGAGTGAAGCCCCAATGCAATCTGCCTATCAGGGTTAGCTCAGACAGCCAGGACTCCAGAGAGCTGGGAGGAGACTGGCCTCCCATCCCGGGACCCAGGAAAGTTGTCTGTCCCTGAGCAGCATCTACCCCTGTTCTCTGCTCCACCCTCTGTAGGTAATGGAGTGAATTGAACTAGCTGTTCTTAAGTCATTAATGGGAGCAGGCTTGATGACATTTTCTGACTCAGGGCATCCTAGTTAGACTCTTAATTTCTCTTGGAAATCCATCATCCAGGATCAAGCATCACTGCCACTCTCCCATGTAATCCTCAGACTCCTCCCCGGTCATCACGGCAATTCTCCTGACTCCGGTGATAATGCATTTGGATGGCAGAAGCTTCTCCTATGACTTATTTCATACCTTGGTGGTTGAGAGTTCCTTTCTGAAATCTCCCCTCACTCTATATTACTATAATGAAAGTCATTTGTTTTCTTCAAGGAAAAAAAAAGTGTTTAAAGGACATGGGTATCATTGCCTATAGAGATCAAATAATTGCTTTCTGTAGATAATGAATAGCAAAAAGACTAAAGACTGAGGCAGTTCAGAATTATCTAGAATTGTCTTTTGAACTGTTCTATTTGGATGAGAAAAAAAATCTTTCCTCCACTTTTTTTTTTCTTCAGTACTGAAAATTGAACCTAGGGCCTCATACATGTTAGGCAAGTGCTCTACCACTCACCTACATCCCCCAACCTTCTTTCCTCCATTTCCTGAGAATAAGAGGGAATCTTATCTAACATTTATAAAGTTTTTACAGAACACCAAGTATTTCAACCAATCTTCCCAAACACTCACAAGATATGAGGAAAGTAAGCATTATGCGATGCTCATGAGAGAGAGAAAGAGAGAAGGAAGGAAGGGAGGGAGGGAGGGAGGGAGGGAGAAAAAAAGTATATGTGAGTAAGCGAAGCCCAGGAAATGATCCGAACTTCAGGAGTAACTAAGATTAGGCACTGAGAAGAGCTTCCTCTGCAGGAATTGTGAAACAGTGGAATTCACTACTAAGGGAATGTGAGTCAATCCAACTCGTCACAGCTGAAAGAGGACTTTAGGAAAAGAAGCTCAAGGGGCTTTTCTTGTCACGTATATCAAAACAGCTCTAGTACTTGTGTGTCTCCCCTACTAGACCCTAAGCTTCTTCAAAGAGCTCAGAGCTCAGAGCTAACCAGAGGGCTGGGCATTTAATACTCAGTAAATATATAATGGAAGAAAAAAAAGGCAGAAGGGGGGAAAGGAGGTCAAAAAAGGTTGAGGGACATTGTGGGGAAATGAGCAGAGGTTGAGAAGAAACTAGGAGAAAGATAAGAGCTAAGGGGACCAGAGGAAGGTTGCAAAAGCTACAATTTACAGGAGAAGGAAAAGCAGGCATTGGAGGAACATAGGAGCAAGAGAATTAGGAGCTACAGGACACCAGTGGAAACAGAACAGAAGCATGGTCACAGAGAAGAAAGAAGGGTATTGGGAGATCTCTGTTCAAGAGGCACCCCCTTATAGCCCAGCACTTGGTAACTCCTGTTAGAGGAGTTGACTTCATCGGGATCCTGTAAGTCAGGGGCTATGCTAGGTACTAAGGATATGATGGCTGAAAAACTTAGCACAACACAGACAAGTAGGAGACAGACATTTATTCAACAAACATCCTGTAGCAAATCTCCAAGGATGGAGAATCCAGTTTTGGCAGCTGCTTTACTCTGAAGTCACTAGACAAGTCAGGCCAGTGGAAGGAATTTGGGGAACACATAGGAGCCACTGTGCCTAAGACATGATCTCATGGTGCTGGGCATCTGGGTACCCACCTCAACTCAGAGCCAATTACAAAGGGCAAAAGACTGGGGCAAAAGTCAGGGAGGGTACCTGGGACAGAAAGCAAGTTTGAATCATTGATGTGCTATGCAGGCTTTTTGTTTGTTTGTTTGTGGGTTTTTGTTGTTGTTTTGTTTTGTTTTTGGTGAGTCACTCAAGCTCTGTGGCCATCACAGGGAAAGTAGATAGGATCAGACAGTTATGATTTTTATAATATCCAGGTCCTACTTGTTAAACATCTGGGCCATAGCAGCAACAGCCTCTTCACTGGCCTTTCCTACCCATCCACTGTCATCAGCCTCTGCTGCCCTGACTTGGTCCCTGTGCACTGCAGCAGGCAGACCATGTGGGAGGCTACCTGGAGAGCTGGAGAGATTCAGTGTGCAGCAACATGGTTCCATGGCTGCAAGGGAAATTTTAATGATCACTGGACCATAGGGACCCAAACTTAGTCTCTGGTTTTAGAGCTGCCCACCTGTCTCTACACAGATTAGAATGGTGATTGCTGGACATCCACCCTCTGATAAGAAGAATTTCTGATTTCTGCTGCAGCTCTACATCCACAAATTACTTGAACGTTCCTAGGATATCAAAAGAGATAATTAATGTGGGAGCCTAGAGACACTATTTCATTAAAGACCCTTAACCTCACCAACTTCCCCACCCCACACAGATATTGATTCATTGGAAAAGAGGATTTCTCCCTTATAGCTTCCCCTGACATGCTGCAGAAATCAGGAGAAAAGAAATTAAGATTTCGGCCATCACCATGGAAACCTGCAATCTCTACGGCTCCCCTGCACACACACTCCCCCAACAACACTTTCCCTCCCACCTCTAAGTAATATCAGCTCATAAGATTTTTCTTTGTGGCCAATCCACCAATTCATTTGGAACAAAGAGCATAAAAATAGCTGGTTTGTGGGGGAAAGGCTGACCCTTGGCTTTCTAAGTACTCACCTAACCTAGGATTCCCTCCCAGATCATTATATCTCTTCTTTTTTTCACACAAATATCCCCAACTCCCAATATCCAATCTCACCATCCCTCGAATCCCTTCTCTTTACTCTCACACAGCTCCCCCAGCCAGAATCCTGTTCTGTTGGTATCCAAAAACAGTCCCTTTATCTTTAATAATCCTCAATCCAGATGCCCAACACTCTGAGACTACCATCATCTGCCCCCAGTCCAGCTGCCCCTACTCCATCTAGATCCACTCTTTAACCCCCTGCATGCAGCCCCATTGTATCCACAGAGCCTCTCATTCCCACCCAGTTACTCTCCATTCTTAATTTTCTCCACTGCAGGGTCCTCATCACCTCTCCTGTCCCATTTGCTCAGGAACTCCTTTATTCAGGGTTCTTAAAAAGATCAACATTTCCCAACATACATCCCTGTTTCCTTCAGCCTTAATTCAACCTCCAAATTGGATGTTTGATCACCTGGACCTCTTCAGAGAAGAGAGAGAGAAGGGAAATCTCTCTCGATGCTCTCTTCTCTTAACCCTGGTCCACACTGGAGGCTGTGAGATTTAATTATCCTTTCCAGATCACTCTGAGATTCTTGAGGGAAGCTCCAAAGACTATTCTGTGCTGGGAGGAATTTTATCGGCGTCTTTTACAGCTTTGTTTGTTCTTCAATTTCTCCAGCTCTGACTCTTTATCCGAGTCTCTTCAGTCATAAAACAACCTCAAAAGGACATGCTGAAACTGAGCTACCTAGAGCCACCTTGATGCCTCCCCTCACTCCACCCATGATTGGGAAGGGGCCCCTGGATCCTTATGATTCCCCCTCCAACCTCTCCCACCCATCCACCCACCAAGCACCCATCCCCAAACCTGGTATTCCATTGCACCCCCCATCTGGGAAAATGGAAGCAGAGGATGACTCAGGGGGTCAGGGAGGATCAAGGCTTATTTAAGCTTTGAGATCTCTGGATGAAAAGTAAAAAGGGTGGGGAGTTATGAAAAAGTCTAGAGAAGCGTCTGGGGCTCAGGAGAAAATCACTGTCCACTCCACCCACCTACTTCCCAGACTGAGGTTCTTAGTCTTTCATAAATGGGTGCAAAGCAGATTTGCATTGAAGCATGAGCACTTAAAGCTAGCCAGAGCAAAACTGCCCAAGCATTTACTTCTTCTCTAGGGAGAAGGCAAACGTGGATCTAAGATAATCTCCATCTGTTTCAGACAGATGACCTAAAATTTTTCCATGAAAGCACAACCTATTACTTTTCTGGTCAAGATTTGGACTTTAGTGGAGAAGAATTACAGAGAACTGGACATAGGTCTTTTATGTTTCTAGAGAGCTATTTTATCTCCTCACTCAAGAACAAGACAAATTGAGCTGGTAACACCTCCAGAAGACATTAAAGATGGCCCTGTTAGGTATTCTCTCCTTTACAAAGGTTATCTTCAACTTTCTAGTTTTCCCCTTTGACACGTTTTTTCCCCAATTATATCATCCATTTTCACAGCCCCAGTTATTACTTCTATGTGTGTGAGTTCTGAATCTGTCCTTATAGACCTGACCACATTTTCTCTAGTCTTCTACTTCTAAAGTATGATGGATTCTCCTAGTGGGAGCTCTACCAGCACCTTAAACCAACTTAAACTAAAATATAATTCATTTGTCCTTCAAAACCAGCCTCTTCTTTGTCTTTTTCTGCTAGAGTTGCCACTATTCTACATATCACCAATGCTGAGAGCCTTTACCTTGATCCTTAACTTCTCTTTCTTTTTCTCTCTTTCCCACCTTAGCCACCCTCACCATCACTACCTCATCATGCCAGTGACCAAGTTCTCTTCACAATGTTGGAAGCCCACCCATTCATTTATATTCCCGTGCCACTGTCCTCACTGAGTCTTTTAGCATCTCTCATGTAAACTTCTACACTTGCATGACAACTAGTCACCCTGCCTCTCATCTCCAACTTTTCCATCCACTCCCTCAAGAAGAGTCTATTTAAGCAATTTTTGCATGTCTCTTTATCCCTTCTACTAGAGCCTACAGTTCTATTCATATCTCTTTCAATGTTCCTACATGAGCCCTCTGTGCCAGATAAATGATTCATACACTTATTCATTTATTCAACAAATACGCATTGAACATCTAGTTACCCTATATTTGGCAGGCTGATAAGTCAGATGTGAATATTTATCATCCTTGATCCTAAAAAGCTCAGAGAAAGCTCTGTTTAGTGTTGGTAGAAGGTCTTTGCTTTTCTTGCTTCCATGATTTGAGCCATTCCATTCATGTAGAATGTTCTGTCTCTTCTAAGAGATTTCCTTAAAATCCTACCACTTCAATGAAGATTTCACCAGCCATCCCATCAAACTCCCTCTTCTTTCTCAGAATTCCAATAGTACTTAATTATCTGTGCTATTGGGCATCGTTAGACACCTGAAAAATATATATATATATATATATATAAATCATCTTCATCCTCAAATGAGTTCAAGTGCCTAAAGGGTAGGGACTGCCTGTTTTTTTTTTGTTTGTTTGTTTGTTTTTTGGTTTGTTGCTGTTGTTGTGGTTTTTTTGTTTTGTTTTGTTTTTGTTACCATAACATTTAGCCTAGTGCCTTAACACTTGATTTTTCATGTAATATGGTAAGACACACCATGCTTACCAACTGAAGAAGGGAATTTCTGGAATGGGAATACAGTGTAGTGTCCTAGAAAATGCAATGATTCTGAAGTCAAAGATGTGAGTTTGCCTCCCAGCTTCACCAGCTGTTAACTGAGTCCCTCAATCCTGAACCTAGTGTACAGGTTTTTATGAGGATTTAACTTAGTGAGAAAACATATGGAAAGAGTAAAGCAAGGCCTAGCACCAACTAAATACCCAATAAATATTCATTTCCTTCACTTCATTTGGTTTGGTAAAAAGGCAAATTGGAGGGAGTGACCTGCTTGGGGACTTTCCAGTTTCAGCTCATACAGGTCCAGGGGAACTCAACTGAAGGAGAAGCACTAACTACTCAGTCACTACTGACTTTCTATCCACCTTTATTCTTGAAACTCTCAGCACTTAGCCTACATTTATTACTACATTTATTACATTCCAGTCCCCCTTCTCTAGGACACTTGCCATTTTACTTTCTCTAGGGTCCTCAAGCCAGAAAATTAGTCCCAGAACTCCAAGTCCAGAGAACTGACTCTCTTCATCCTCCCATTTCCTGGTCCTGACATTGTCTTATTTACCTTTTCTGAAGATGCTTAACCCATCTAGGATATATGTCTTAGGGTCTCAGCAACCTTTCAAGGAGCCCATCCTCCTCCTCAGCCTCAAGCACCACTTCTCCCAAAGTCCCATAGGTACTGTGAAAATAATTGGGAATGGTGACCTGAACAACAAAGTGGTCAGGAAGGGCCCAAGAAAGCCCAATACCTCCACATTCAGTCTAATATAAGTCAAGGGTCATATAACCTGAAAGAAGGAAAGTGATTAAAGGTTGCTTTATTTTTCTTTAGATCCAGGTAAGTGTCTAAAAAAAATAGGCGTATAAAGAAACACAAAAGATCTGGACACCATGATGCATGCCTATAATCCCAGCAACTCAGGAGGCTGAGACAGGAACATTGCAAGTTCTAGGCCAGCCTGGGCAATTTGGCAAGAACCTCAGAAAGTTAGTGAGACTCCATCTCAAAACAAAAAATAAAAAGGACTGAGGATATAGCTCAGTGTTAAAGCACCTCTGGATTGAATCCCCCTTGTCAAAGAGAAAAAAGAAAAGAAAGAAACACAAAAGAGTAAAACCCTGGAGTCCTGGCCCAGGAGCATTACCCACTCCTATCACGCCACACCAATGGCAGCAGTAGAGCTCTCTATAAGGGCTGCAGGAGCCGCCTCCAATAATGGAGATGAGTCAGCTGGAGCAGAAAACAGAGGGTTTTGTTCAAAGGGAAGGAATCTGTGATGCAAGCTCTGAAGAAACAATGTGCTCCCTGTATCTTCACCCCCTCCCCACCCAGGAGGCTTCCACCTCCCTCTTCTCCCAACACCCAAGCCAGGTCATTGACCAGGTCTCTGGTCAGAATCAAGACAACAGAAGAAGGCTTCTAAGAGCTTCTGGTTTTCATCTTGCCATTCTCTACTAAACAGCATTAACCTTCACCATCATACATTCCTCTTCTCAGGGGCCAGCAGTGGCTCACAATCATTTCTAATTTCAAATCGTGATTTCTCAGCTTAAGTTTCAAAGCTTCAGAGCTCAGGCTTTATACTGTGATTCCACAATTCTCCCTCAGCTTTACACAAAGAAAACCTGCTTTGAGTCTCTTCCTCCAAGTCCGCTTTCTTTGTTTGGGTTTTTGTTTTGTTTTGTTTTTATCTATCCTTCCTTTGCTTCCAAAAGTCTATCACTTCTTTTCTTTCAAGCCCTGCCCAGTATTCCCCTTCTCCAGGAAGGCTTCCTTATGCAAGCCAAATTCCTAATTCCAACTCCTCTTTTATACTATGTGTTCTTAGTATTTGGTACCAGTTTACTCTCATTTGTATGCATTTCTCAAGCTCTGACTTGTGTAGCCTGACTCCTTCTTAAACTTAGAGCTCCTCCTCCCTCACAATAATATTTTGAGTGTTTTATGGTCAAAATCAAGCATAAAAGGAGCCCAAGTAACAGAATTATGAAAAATCAAGTGGGTAACTTGGGAAAGGAGGGGTGGGCAGTGATGAGTAGTATATCAGGAAGGTGGGAATGTGGGATGCAGCTTTGATATAAGAGACACCAGGATATAAGACACAATCATTAAGCTTTTCTTCGTTTGTCTGTCTACACATCCTTCTAGGCTGGGTGTTATACAGAGAAATTACACAGATAGTCTTCCTGCATTTTAAGGTCTTGTGATACAGTCACAATAATATAATAAATAAAGGACAAAGGAACAAAAAACAGTTGGAATATTTCAGCCTGAAATAGTAAAGAATGATGTTCCACAGAAGCCAGAATTGAGAATAGAGACCAAGATGCGCATAAAAGAGAGGGGAGGATGGGCTTGGATGGAATGGAGAAGGGTAGACGGTGGCAAGGGTCAAGCCCACTCATAGTGAGACCAGCTCTCCTGTGCCTCTAGAAGCCATCCTTCAAAGAGCTTTTAGGATACTTCAAATGATAGGAAAGAGTGACTTACCAAAGAGCATGTGGCCTGTTTAAGAAAAAGTAGAAGGTAGACAGGTGGAAAGGGATCACAGTAGCTGAACTTGAGCCTGGTGGCAGCAATGTTTTTCTCCAGTCCCAAACCTTCAGCGCCCACATAGATCCCGGAACAGAATACTTTTCCCAACAGGATTGGAAACCCTCTTCCCCAAAACACACACCTTCTACTCCCTACTGGAGGGCAGAACTTCAAGCACTGGAATATGTCCCCCAATTAATACCTGTTACAGCTGTACCTACAATTTTCTTTTTTTTTAAGGAAGGAATTTTCTTTTTTAAAATACTTTTATTCTATTTATTCATTTGTATGTAGTGCTGAGAATCGAACCCAGGGCCTCACATGTGCTAGGCAAGCATTCTACCGCTGAGCTATTGTCCCAGCCCTGATACTTTACAATTTTCAAGGCACTTTCATGTATCTGGTCTCATTTAAGGCTCCAACTCCCAATTGAATGTCCATTCCACTCTCTGTATAAAATTTAAAACCCATACACAAATGGGCAGCTCCTTATATCTATTTCATGGTGCCTGATACCTAGCTGGTGCTCCAGAAACACTAAAGGATAAAGGGTTGGTTAACGGATCAAATGTCTTAATTTCAACAAAATGGGGTAGAGTTTGATATCGGAAAGGATTTCCCAATGGTGAGGTTAGAAAGATACCATATCTGAGGCGTACCCCCATGTCCCACCCCTGCCAGAATTGCTTGTACTTTTTTCTTCAATGTCCTACAGAGGGAGTAGTTTCACCTATTTCATGTGGTGCCTTCTTATTTGCATTATTAAGTTTTGCTTTTTTTAATGAGGACATTACTTTAAGGTGCAATTGAACCCCTTGTCCATTTAAAGCATGTCTCTTGCAATCCCTGCCCTTATTACACCTCTCTGTCTCTTACACCAGCTCCCCTACATGCATCCTGAGTACACTTTGTTTTCTTTTGCCAGGGTTCCTTTCTTCCTTTTCCACGCCAAAGGCAAATACCTTCCCCCACCCCCACCCCCACCCCCCAAAAAAACAGTAAAAGGTAGATGGAAAGAAAGAGATGACACTGGGTTAAGGTGGAGGCCTTGAGCTGGCTGAGACTAACGAGGGCAGGAGGAGAGAGCACCCGCCCTCCGTCAAGGTGGCTTTGCCTGCAGTTTTTATTATGCATCGATTTTCTTATCCATCTTCTTTAGAGCCTCTTAGATCTTCAGGCTGCGGCTGTTTCTCCAAATTGTCATTCACTCCAAGCTCTCTAGCTCCTTGCAGCAGCTAAGGGAGGGAGATGGGGAGGGTGAAGGGAGAAGGCAGCCAAGAGAGGTGAATGGGGGTTGCTAAGTAACCGTTGCCAAGGAACCAGTACCAAGGAGCATCCCAAGCTGCCTGCTTATTCCAACCAACCCCCCCCCCACCTTCCACATCCTCCCCTCACTTAAGTTTCCTCAGGTCTATAAAGCAGCTTGATTCTGTCACCTTCACCAGCTGCAAAGCTTCTTCCTCAGATCTCCAGGTGGAAGACTGCAAATTCCCGTGCTTGAGAATCTCCCATTCCTAGTCCTGGGCTAATCATCATGAGCATCCATCCATCTTTCAGATGGCATAGTTAAAAATAAATGACTAAAAATTAATTAACAAAAGAAGACCCATCTGTATAGGCATGTTATTTGTAGTAGTCTATTCAGAGGTGGGACAGGGATCAAGTGGAGAGCCAGATAGTGTTCCATCTCCCTGAGAAGACTCAAACCTCCTTAGCAAAGCTCCACTATTTGATCTGAAACATTGTGGATTCCAAGAAAACAAGACATATCCTGTTTCAGGATAAATTCCAAACTAAAATGACATTTTGCTTATTTAAAATTTGGATTATTAATTAGCATTGCCCATTACTGCCCCCTCAATTGCTGTAGTAACTCCAGAAATTACAATGTAATATTTTATAACAAATTTAACTTCTTAATTCTGATTAACTCAAATAAAATAAGTTCACATCCCTTAATGGTGATAGGGCAAGTATATAACCAAAAGAATTGGTTTTGGTGGGGAGAGTGTCACTCAATTAAGCCAAGCTAGAATTCATACTTTGTTACAAATAATCCAGAAAGCATACAATCAACCTCAGGTAACCTGAGAAACACCATCTCTATGAGGCTATTTTAGAGGAAGTGAAGTAAAGTTCTCAGATGGCTCTCAACTCTCACAAGATTCCAATTCCTAAATCAACTGAGGACATTCTCTTTATTAAACCCATAGTTGCTATGATATGCCACATATTATTCTAGGTACAACCAAAAGAGTCTTTGTCCATGGTCAAATGGTCTCTCAGCCATCCTCCTTCCATTATTGAGAAAAACAGAATTCCACATTCTCCTTCAGACTCTACCAGAGTTTTCCATTGCTGAGAGCCAACATATGTTAAAATTTCCTATGCTGTTCCAGACCAAACAGGGGCCCTAAGGATAAGAAGTTATTTTCCCTAAAGAGCTCCAGAATATAGTTGGGTCATAGAGCACAGTGATGGTAAAGAGATGAAGGGTGAAGAGGGCGGCTGTAGAGTCAATAGGCATAGTCTCATGAGCAAGGAATTTTACCTCTCTAAGCTGCATTTCCTCTTTCAAAAAAGGAGAATAACATTTCTAATTCCAAAGAATTCTTACAGAATTAAGTAATACAATATATATACACTAGTTTAACATACATGTTCAATAAATAGGTGCTGCCGTTACTATCAACATCATTATTATCCCTGGTCTACTTAGAATTGCTTAAACAAACTAATTAAAACAGGGAACCCAATCACCAAAGGATCCCATGTTTCTGTAGCTGCTCAACTTCCAAAATCAAGTTAATATCCAATGAAATAAAGTCAGAATGCCAAGGTTATGTATTAGGAATAGCCTGGACCCAAGGAGGTCAATTACACTAGGATAGAACTAGAGTCTTAGGCTCTAACTTTGACCTATACCCCCTCCTTAAGGATCATCAATTATATTATAAGCCCATGAAACAACATCTGAATTCAGGAATTGAGGAGAAAGAATGGATAAGAGAATACTGCTATATTGGTCCAAGAAGGTCCCTTTGCCCTAACCCCTTAATCTAACACATTTTATTTAAGATCCTGTCAACTTCACCAGAGTCCCATTAATGATGGATCAGAAGGCAACTGCCTTTTAGGCCACCCATGTCAATATCTATCTAGTTATTCTCAAGAGTCCTTCCTGATCCTTAACCACCATGACGATCCTTAACCCACCATGAGTGGGCCCAATGCCCACTCCTTTATGAATGCTGTCCCTAAAACTTATCTTTCCATCTCTTCAAAGTTGGAATGAATATGAGGAAGTTTTGGATGGGAAAAAAAGAAATGTAAATGAGAAGGAAAGAAGACAAGAAGAACTGGGCAGGTGGTGGGTGAAGGGGGTTAGAAGACAGGAGGTAGGGGAGGGGAGAAGTTGCAGGGGAAGAATCTTAAAGCTTAAAGCTGAGAGTAGAGTGAATGCAATATTTAGAACATTCTCTCCAAATCCTCAGTGGTTGTAGAAAGAAATAGGCCTGATGAGGAGGAGAAAAAGGAAAAGAGAAAAAAAAAAAAGGAATGAGGAGGGAGGCAGATAACTTTTCTTCAGGAAAAGGAAATGACTCAAGTTCTAAGGGAAAAATTCCCAGTACAGATGCTGCTTTTGGACTGTAGAGTCTTTGTGGAAGGGGCTTGGGACTGTGAGATGTTTTCCTGTCTGAGAAGGGTCAACCTGACAGGATAAACTCACATGAAAAGTGGAATAAAGGATTGGAAGAAGTTATTAGAACCTGGCTTTTTTGGAAACTGGTTGAAAAGGGATAAAGTGTGAAAGTAAAGCAGTTAATAGAGAACCATGAATTCTACCAAACTCTCCCCTATCTGCTCATACCCTGATTCAAAGAACCCAGAAAGGATCACTGGGCCCTCTTTCTTCTTCCACTCCCATTCTCCTCCTCCCTATACCATCTTCTGAACATAGGTCCTTCAGAAAAAATCTGCCATACTCACCACCCTAATGTCAACCCTGGCACCAGAACTCGCCCTGCCCTGCCCTGAGCTACATGCCCTATCCCGTCTGCTTAAGAAGGGAACCAGTAACACTGCCACCCACAGGGGGACAGACCCCAGAAAGGACTTTCAGCCAGGAACCAGAACATCAGTACATCTCAGCAATTACTAACTCTGTCCCCTATTTAAATCCTGGCTCCCTGGATTCAGGGGACAGTTTATCATTTCCTTGTCTCCATGTATATTCTGGCTTCACTCTTCCCTTTCCTTTTTCAAGTAATGTTATTTTCTGTGCCACCTCATGTATCTTGTGCCCATAGCATAAAGTACCTCACCAGTTCTAAAACCAGATTCTGGTCCAAGAATCTTATTCTGACAGATAGAATA
The DNA here is from genome assembly GCF_964194105.1 of Spermophilus citellus. Taxonomy (NCBI): domain Eukaryota; kingdom Metazoa; phylum Chordata; class Mammalia; order Rodentia; family Sciuridae; genus Spermophilus; species Spermophilus citellus. Next base: position 73,182,146 of record NC_138197.1, on the reverse strand, counting down.
TGATATGTGCCGACTCCTGTCTGCTTCCAGTTTTAGGCAGAGCAAGGAGCCCAGCCTGGACAAGAACATGGCGGCATGACTTCAAAGGCTACATAGGTAGCACTAATCTAAAGGTGTCTTTCCATCTCTGATGAATCACTGCCTGTCTTATGTATGCTCTTAGCAACTAGAAGGAATTAAGGTCTCTCTATCCCAATAAGTACATTCTTAAAACTAGCGAAGTGTTATGTCTGGATGATGGAACAAAGAAATAGAGATCATCTTGAAGCATAGGAACAGCCTCTTTGTTCTGGACCTCACTAGCAGAGAAGCTGGTCCTAATTGGGGCAGGGGTGCTGAAGTAAGGACTAGTTACTGTTAACTAGATAATCTTTCATTAACTGAAGTACAATCTTCTCAACAGTCTCAAGTGTCCCTCAGGATGAACAAGTCCTTTGTGAGAAGGGGGATATTTTGCCTGAGCTAGCAATCAAAGTGAGGAAACAGGAAACAGGGTGGGAATGTCCCTGAGCCTCCACAAGAGACATGAACTAATGCCACCAACACTTGTGCCAGGAGGACAGGGGCAAGAAAGTGGTAGAAAGGAAGACCCTGGTAATGAAAGAACTACTGAGGCTGCTGGGGAATTGGCAGACCACATGCTCCTCACAACCCTGGTTGTTTTCAGCCTTGGAGCAGGGATCTAGAAACAACTAAGGTAAGATCACTGAAGTCACACTTGGGATATCTTTACCCTCCCCAAAAGTCCAAAGGCCCTGACCAACACCCCCAAGAAGGGGAGGGCACAGAACCTACTGAAACTGAGAAAGGAGGTAAAAAGGGAGTCTCTGTGGCAGCAATTCGCCTCTTTCTTTGTCTGTCTCTGTCTCCATCTCTTCCCTGGCTTCTCCCATCCTGGGGCATTTATTTCAGAGGCCTCTACCTTGATCTGTCTCCAAGTCTCTAGCAAGATCAAAGCTCTTAACACCTGTTTTGCTTGCTAACTCCTAGACTAGAGAAGAGGGGGGCAGGGTCCCTCCTGAGGCAAGGGGAAGGCCCTGTTTTCCCCTATTCCCAAGGCAGAGGGGAGGCTGGGAGGTTGGAGCAAGAAAGAAACCAAACTAAGGTTGGGTTGCAGAAACGCCCCCTGGTGGGAAGGCTGTTATTTTTATTCTATTATTGATTTATTATTGTTCTTATTCAAGTTATAAGCTGAATTAACTAATAATTATAGTGAGGTAAATATACTGTAATAACCAGAAGGACTTTACCTCGTCTCCCTTAACTAAAGAAGAGCTCCTATTAACTCTATTATGAGTCTGTTTCACTCAGGTATTTGTCACAATTTGTAATTGTTTGATCGTTTGTTTCTCCCTATTTCTCACTAGAAAAAGCTGTATATTTAATGATGATATGTTTGAGATTTTCCACAATAAATAAAAAGCAAAAGAAATAATAAATTTATCCAAGATCCATAATGCTCCTGTTTCCATATCTCTACCTGTATCTTTTCCTACAACTAGACACTATTAACTAAATTTATTTAACAATTTTTTATCTCTAGGTTAATCACTGTTTAGAGAATATACAAATATACCAAATACAATCCCTCTACTCCAGAAGGTTACAGTTAAGTAGGAGAGAAAAGTAAGACACAAAGTAACTACCACTGAAGGCCATGTGTGTCAAGACTGCCACAGTCAAAGGAGTGTAGAAGTTCAAAGGAAAGAAATGTTTTTTCTGGCTGAGGTTGTCCAGGAAGGCTCAGACAGGAGGTAGCACTTGAGCCAGGCTGTGATCATCCTGTGGGATTCCAGTAGTCAGAGACTGGGAGGAGAATTCTTCAGAGAAAAGACAGAGCTAATGAGAAGGATTTCTTGACTTTGAGCATCATTTGATATTGAACTTCTGTTCAAAAATGAAATACAAAAGCCAGTAAGATTTAAGGTAAAACTGCAGAAGCTTAGGGCTTAGAATAGGGAAGACAGAAGCAAGACCCAGAGCCCAGCTCAGGTTGCAATTGCAGCCACTTCCCTTGCATCCCAAATATGTAAAGAATATACAAGGTTCAAACAGAACAGGGTGCCCATTATGCCTCTATCTATATGACTCCCCTTTCCTCTCTCCCCCTACTGAGTTCTTTATTAACAATGAAATGATTTCTTAATCTCATTACTGAAGAAAGCACCAAGCACAGAAAAGCATATGCTATAACAAATTAAGTTGGTTAATTTGCATACCTGGGAAAAGAGAGAACCCCTCCCTTTTCCTTTCCCAGACTCAATTTTCCTCGATCTTCTGACACCATATGTCAATAAATATCTATATTTCCTTCTGTCCTGGACAGGAGATGCTGTTAAATGTCAAATGTAAAGTAAAGTTTGTCATAAAAATCCCTCATAAAAAAAAAATCTGCCAACTACCAGCATTGGAAGATGGAGGAGGGGATTCCTCTTTTGTGTTTGCCTCCTGATAATGTTCAAGTAATCCAGCCCCCTGCTTCCAGGAGTATCTCAGACAATCTTTTTGTAAAGTTTCCTGAAGAAGTAAACAGAAGCATTCAACTCAGTGAAAGTTCAGTTAGATTTTTTTGTTGTTTTTTTTGTTTTGTTTTGTTTTGTTTGCTCTTTTATAAAATAGAATGATGAGTTTTTTACAATCTCAAGTCTAGATTTCTTAATTAGTTTATCTCTAATTCTCCTCTGTCTGGAATGGTCAAAGTGTAGCAGCCTACTTGGTGACAAAGAAGTAAATTAAATGGTTTCTCTGAGCACGTTCATCAGGGGGTTCTGGGAAAGCACAGTTGGTTGGTATACATACAAGGGTGACTGTGTTGTAGGCTAGAAAGTAAAGACAGAAAAGCATTGCCTTGTGGCTGCTGTTTCTTTTTCTCTGCAAACCTCCTCTGATTATAGCAGATTTATAGGGGCCCCAAAGCAGCCCAACATCTCAGCCATAAACTTCCCAGAAAGAAAACTCATTGAGGTTCCCTTGAGAGGTGATGAAAAATAAATATCAGGGTTTGGTACAAACACATCAGCCAGGACCAGGGTGGAAGGCAGCCAGTTCCCTATAGCTGGTTTAACACATTCAGGATTTGTACACACACACCATACACAGAAAATCTAAGATACTGACGTTTATAGACCTACCAAGATAAGTATGCCCCACTCCTGGGTACATATTTCCAGTCAAATGCAAACACATATGTCTACAGAGCATGCATGTACACACGACTTTCAATGAGTTGCTTTATACCCAGCCTCTCCCCCTTCCCAAGTTACTGACTGCAGGGTGGGGCCCAGAGAAGGTGAATGAGGGAATGTCTGAGTATAAGCTTGCATGTGTCACTAAGTGTGTCTCTGACTACATTCCAAAAAGAAAATAGAAATTGTTTTCTCATTATTCACTATTTGAAGGTATCCACTGTCATTTGATTACCTCTAAATATATTATCAAGTTTCAATGATTATCTATCCATTGCTGAGCTGCTATTCTGTGCAGAGTACAGTTCAGGGATTAGCCATACAAGCTTTGCCAGACTTGGTGCAAAAGATGGCTTACTTCTTACTTTGCACAAATTACTTAACCTTTTTGAGGCTTAGTTTTAACTTCTGTAAAGTGGGGATAACAATACTTATCTCATAGAACAGTTGTTTTACATTAGTTAATTATGTAAGGCACTTAGAACAAAATATAGGGCATAATACTCAAAAAAACAGTGCTATTCTGGCTATTCTGATATAAAGAAGTCATGAGTTAAAAAGAGGTGCTCTTTTCTCTTAGGAGTTCTAAAAATCTCTTTGATGAGACTAGAAAGATACACACAGAGTGAAAGGAATTAGAAACCTAAAATCCCTTTTTTGAGCCCCAAAATGTAACTTATTCTTCTAGGTAGAGCCCTGCTTTGAAATTTTAATTTTATTTTGTTTATATATTTATTTGCTTTCTGATGCTGGGGATCAGACCCAGGACCTCAAGCCAGCTAGGCAGGTGCTCTACCACTGAGCTACACCACAGCCCATGCTCTAAAATTTTGAACAAAGAGTTCAATGCTTTGATGAACTCTTATTCATTGTCTCCATTCCCCACCACCTTAGATACCCCACATACCCACCTTGCCTTTCATTTAAGGAGTTGACTGGAGAATCCTTGTGGGAGGGAAGATTTTTAAGTGTTTGTCTTGTGCATTTCCCTGTTGCAGATCAGGGCCCTTCTGAGACATCTCAGACCAAACTGATAGGCCCACATGAACAGCCAGAGAAAGTCATCTTTCCATCTCCCTCAATCCTCCCTCTAACCCCAGAAAATTCTTCCCTATGTTCAATTTTAACTCACTTCCCTTTAATATTGACCTTTTCTTGTCATTCATTCTTTATTGCAAATAAAGTCCACAAACCCCTCAAAAACTTAAGAAAAGTTCTCAAATGCCCACCTGGTAACTTTTTTTTTTTATTGACTATGCCTCCAGGTCTCTGGAATTTTATGCCTCGTATATTTTACTTGTCATTAGCCCATTAAAAATCATCACAAGCTCCTTTAAAAAGCATTAATTTGGCCCTTGCCAGTGTATAAACTCTTATCCAGTCATCTGGTCTCTCCTTAAAGCCTTTGAAAGATGAAAATATTCTAATTTCCATTACAGATAGTTAAGAACTCCTACTTCAATCCCTCCACCCCCATAGTCTCTTCAATTAGTATCATTAGTATCATCAAATTGTCACTCATTTGATTAAGGGACAGTACAACCCTGAGGCAGGGGCATGACTGATATGACCTCCCTAGTCCCTTTCAGTCCTCCCATATGAAGTAGGGGAAGCAAAATTGGCAGCAGTTCCAACCTATGTAACACTTGCCTCCAGGAAGCCCCTGAGGACCAGGCAGACTCCAGCGTGGGCATGGCAGGCATTTTCCCAAAGTGGGCAGAGTGCCAAACCATGGTGACTGGTGTGGGAGGCCTGGAGACAAAGAGGTGAGCTGGTGCCCACACTTTTCCCTTCTCCCCAAATTGGGCTTTCCCATCCTGAGCCCCTTTTCTCTGGTTCCAAAGTTCTCAGACCCTTCCTATTTCCCTGGATGGCAACCATGGTACCATCTGAGGCCATGCATCTATCATGATGATCTAGGTCAGTGCCTCTCAAACATTAAAGAGCACACAAGTCACTTGGGGACCTTGTTACAAATGCAGATTTCAATTCTGTAGTCTGGGTTAGCGCCTATGATTCTGCATTTCTAACAAGCTCCCAGGTGATGCCTGTGCTACTGGTCCATGGATCATACTTTGAAGAGCAAGGATCTAAATGATTATAGCAGTTTCCATAACAGTCTCCCAGGAAGAGTCCATCTATCCAATTCCATCTGTCTATCTATCCTCCAGATAGCAATGAGAATCATATCTCATACCTTCCTGATTCAGAAATCTCCCTCCATGGCACCATACACAATACTAAACCTGGCTCATAAATTCCACTTCAAATGTGAAAAAGTGCATCCCTCACAAGAGTCTCATTCTTTCATGACTCCAAAGGTCCGTGTAGCCTAGAATTACTGTCCCATATCTTTTCCAATCTGCCTATCCCTCTTTTACTTCCCAAATTGCTCCACAGGCATCCTCCTCCAGGAAGTACCTCTTGACAAATATCTCTTTCTCAGTTTCTATTCACACCTTTTCCTGTCGAACATAATGATGTCTCAATCCCTGTCTCATGACTATTTCTTCTTGTCTCAGTTTTATTTATTTTTTTCTCCATTTTAGGTGTTATTCTCACACCAAAGAATCTTAGGAGCTCTTAGAAGGTTTTGATCCCAGTCTCTCAAAAAGACATCTAAAGGTGTTGGCAAGTAATGACCCTGAATCCAGCAGGTTTCCCTGCTGCCACCTGCTCCTTATCGGGAATACTTCAGAAATTCCACAACTAGGAAAATAACTTCCTATCTCTCCTTCCCTGGACTGGCCCTGTATTTAAATGCAAAAGAAAAACGCTGGTTCTTCTTCAATGCCAAAGCACAACACACTGCTTCAGGAAAGATGCCTGGTGTGCCCACACTGGAGCCAGACTAGTCTTCAGGGATTCCAGAGGCAGCTCCAGTGGGTTGGGCCTTCTATCAATTTCACTACCTCCTGCCCCTCCCTGAATTCCATGGGAATACACAGACAGGGACCAACGAGGTTGTTCCAGGCATTCTCCTGACCCCAGGGGTGTATTATCCCTTGTTGCTCTTGAATGAACAACATTGTTCTCACTGTTGGGAGAGGAGGTCTAGAGGAAAGAGAGAGCCTAGCACTTACTCTGAACAAGATTCCACTAGAACGGAACAGACAGCATAGTCCTCAGGACCCAGGCAGAGCTGAAGAAAGGCAAAATTAGAAACAGCAGCCAGGTACAGTTCTAGATACTAGAAGGATGAAGAGAGAAGCTGTCAAAGAAGTCTCCTAGAGTATGGCTTTAAAGGAATGGGACAGTGCTAGCCTGAAAGGAAGGAGAATCTTCTGTAAAAAGGAAATGTGTAAAGCTCTTTTCAATGAAATGGATATGTATAAAACACTCATTATGTGTCTGCCACCTGGCTGGGTACTGTGGTGGTGTGAACAAGATACAATGTTTACCTATGATCAACAATCTAGGGGGAACAAGAAAGGTAATAGATGCAGAAAATTATGGTGAATTATGGTGTTTTTCTCTAGGGGTTTTATTAAACAAAGGTGAGTGTTAGAAGTATTTGTTTCCCTCACTTCATCTTTACATGGGGAGGGTCATCAGCTGGAACTTTGGATTTCAAAGTGTGGTCCTTAGACCAACAGCCTCAGTATAACTTGAGAACTTGTTAGAAATTCAAGTCCTGAGTCCCACCCAGACCTACTGAGAAAATAAGAAGACAAAAGAACCAGAAAAAACATCCTAGAATATTTTGACTAATAGAATCCTAGAAATCATCCATTCTTTCCTCTCATGTTAAAGATACAGAAGCAAAGCATCAAAGGATTCGAGTGGCTTGCTCAAAGTCCCATTGGTCATTGGCAGCAGACAAGACTAGAACCCAGGATACCTGGCTTTCAGCTATGCACTTTCTGAGCAGGTGGACCAAAGCACACAGTTGGAAAAACTGTCTAAAGTCCATGAATACAGCATGATCTAGTAGAATAATCAGCCCCGGAGATTTTCAGCATGGTTAGTGGGTTTAAAATCAAAGTGATTTGTGCTCATAGGAAAGTTCTGGCTCCCATCCACTGTCCATACTGCCCTTTTACCCTGAGGAGGATCAAGCTACACTACAGGCTCTGTGTGCTCTGAACACTGTTGTGCTTTCCTGTGCTTTTCCTCCTGTTACTCACTCTATCTAGAATCCAGTGTGTGGTGAAATCCTATCTATCCTTTAAGAGAGCCAATTTAAATGCCATTCCTCCACAAATTCTCCTATAATCCCACCAATCAACCCTCACCACTGTGCCAGCCAAAAATGATCATCCTCCACTCTGAATTCCCAAGACACTTTATTTGTATTTTACTTACAGCACTTCACTTTTTATTTTGTGTTGTAACTACACCTTACTTTTTTTTTTTTTTTTTGTATTTAGAATATAATACAAAAGATCCCTCATTGAAGAGGAAGGACCACATTTCATCTTACATATACTATCCCTCCATACTGCCTAGAATGTGTTACACAATAAATATTTACTGAAACCATCATTCAACCAACCAACCAAAGCTCAGAAGTCCCATGTTAAAGAATGTCACCTGTTGCAGCCTGAACACCACAGACGCTGACACCAAAGGACGTCATAGAAAAATCAACACGGCTTTCCCCCCAGAAAAAGCTCCAAATACCTCCCAACATTCTGCTTTTTTACGCACCACATGACATAATCCCATTTGGGTTCGTCTAACTCATGTAGCTTCATGTACTAATTAAGCTGTAAGACACAACAGGGCATGAATTTATTGTGCAATAATTCACACGCGGGATGTTTGCGCAGTGCTTGGGCATGAGTTATGACACATTAATTCACAGCCTAGAGGGCCTCATTGCAATTACAGAACCATTTTTTAAATATCATCTGGATTTAAAATACAAATATTGGTTCCTTCAGCCTTAAAATCCATAGACCCAAAACGCAGCTATTTTCATACTGTTTTATCCTTATCCATTGAACTGTACTCATGGCAAAGAGTGAACAGTCCAGATTTCATTGGACTCAACTAGGACCACAGAGTCACTATTAAAAGAGAGGAAAAGGAGACAGGGGCAGAGGCTCCCTAACTACCTGCAAGAAAGAGAGAACTGGCCCTTGAGTAAGGAGACACTGGAAAAATAGATCCAAGGGCCCACCAAGGCCAATCAAAATCTGATTTTTCTGAATTCTAACATTCAAGAAACCTCCCCCAAGCAACAATGTCCATGGTCAAGAAAGTGTAATGTGGGCAGGAGAGAAGAAAGGTCACCTGACTCAGTAACTCACAACCAAATCGAATTCCTTGTCTCCTCTCTCCCCAGGGTTCTGGGAGAGAAGGTGAGCTCACTTCTGCAGACGACTCTCCTGCTGGCCACACGGTGCCCTGCACACACCCTCCACCATCTGTGATGTCAGTGGCCAGCAGCCTAGAGAATCTGCCCTGCTCTGGGAGCTTGTATTAAAACACTCACTTATAACTCCCTATTAATTTTTCACGAGGAGTTATTTTTAACTCGCTCAAACCATTGTCTGAATATGCCAAATATATTTTCTTAATGAACGAGCCCCGCATGTGGTTCCTCTTTCCCCCTACTCCCCTGCTGCTATTCAAATGGTCCTCTTCTCACGGGGGAGCAAAGCTTTGGATGAACAATTCACAGCGATGCCCCGGAAATGAGTGGTGGAGAACAGAAAAAAACAAGTTACCAAACCCACCCTCTCCTCCCTGCTTAGGCTTTGGTTTTGAGATACTTTCAGGAAATGGTGACAGTATTTTGAAAACAGAAAGACTCAAAGTCAAAATTGGAGAGTCTTGGACTAGAGGTGTAGTTCAGTGACAGAGCTCAGCAATAGAGCATGTGCTTAACACATACACAGCAAAAAAAAAATGGAAGAGTCTTCTCTATACATTATCTGAAGGGACCCAAGGGTTATTAAATCAGGACTTACTTCTAGAAATCCATCTAGACTCCTTTATTTGCCATTTACCAGACTCAATATTATGATTTACTCACAAGCAAATGAGTTAGTTCTTTAACTCACAGAATCTTCTAATCTATAAATCTGATTGAATTGTTTCCCCCACTTAAAAACCTTCAGTGATTCCTTTCAGCCCTCAGGATAAAGCCTAAATTCCTTAGCGTGAACCTTCCAAGTGTCTTCATAACCTGACCTATGTTAATTCCTGTAACCTTATCCCCTTCCCAGTCTATCTCCCACTGTGCAATTCTAGCCTCACCCTGTTCCCCTGCCTCTAATAACCTCTTGCCCCCTTTCATTTAGCTAACTCCTACTTACCTTTCAGTTCCCAATTTAGAAGTTACCTCCTCAAATATGGGGGGAAAGGTACACTTGTATAATGTTGGTGGGACTGCAGACTAGTACTACCACTCTGGAAGGCAGTATGGAGATTCCTCAGAAAACTAGCAATGGGGGCACCATATGACTCTGCTATTCCACTCCTTGGTATTTATCCAAAAGAACTAAAATCAGCATTCTATAGTGACACAACCACCTCAATGTTTATAGCAGCACAATTCACAATAGCCTGATTATGGAATCAACCCAGATGCCCATCCACAGATGAATAGTAAGAAATTGTGATTTATACACACAATGGAGTTTTACTCGGCCATAAAGAATAATGAAATTGCTGGGTGTAGTGGCTCACACCTGTAATCCCAGTGGCTCAGGAGATCTAGGCACAAGGATTGAAATTGAAAGCCAGCCTTAGCAACTTAGTGAGACCCTAAGCAACTTAGTGAGACCTTAAGCAACTTAGTGAGATGCTGTCTCAAGATTAAAAAAAAAAAAAATAGGTTCAATCCCCAGCACTACAAAAACAAAACAAAACTAAATTTAAAAAAAAAGGCTGGGGATATGACTCAGCGGTTAAGAACCCCTGGATTCAATCCCTGATACCAAAAAGAAGGAGAAGGAGGAGGAGGAGGAGAAATAATGATGAAATTGTGGTAAACAAATAAAAATGAAGAACATCATGCTAAGTGAAATAAGCCTGACTCAGAAAATCAAGGGTCAAATATTTTCTCTTATGTGGAAGCTACAGCAAAATAAAAGAAAAAAGGAAAGGATCGAATATCAAAGAAACAGGAAAGATCAGCAGAGCAGAAAAGAGAGATCAAGAGGGAGAGAGGAGGAATGGAAAATGGGAGGAAATGCGGAATAAATTTTTAAAAATCACGCTATGTGCACATATAAATACACCACAGGGAATTTCACCTTTATAAATGTAAGTAGAAAGAACCTATTAAAAACAAATAGAAGGGCTGGGGATGTGGCTCAAGCGGTAGCGTGCTCACCTGGCATGCGTGCGGCCCGGGTTCGATCCTCAGCACCACATACCAACAAAGATGTTGTGTCCGCCGAGAACTAAAAAATAAATATTAAAAATTCTCTCTCTCTCTCTCTCTCTCTCTCTCTCTCTCACTCTCTCTTTAAAAAAAAAAAAAAACAAATAGATAAGCAAAAGGAAGACCAGTACAGTAGGGGAAGGAGAATGTGGGGAGGAGGAAGTAAAGGAAAAAGGAGGAGAACGTGAACTGAAATCAAATTCCATGCAGGTATGATTCTGCCAGGATGAACCCAACTACTATGTATAACTATAATGTTCTAACTTTTAAGAAAACAAAGAAAGGGAGGGAGGGAGGAAGGAAGGGCAAGCAAGCGTGCTTCCTCAAGAAGTACCAATCCAAGTACTAATCAGGCCTGACCCTTCTTAAAAAAAGAAATGTGAACAGTCAACAAATATATGAAAAAATGTTCAACATCTCTAGCAGTTAGAGAAATTAAAATTAAAACTATGCTAAGATTTCATCTCACTTCAACCAGAATGGCAATTATCAAGAATTCAAGTAACAATAAATGTTGGTAAGGAAGAGGGGGAAAAGGTATGCTCATACATTGCTGGTGGGACTGCAAATTAGTGCAACCAGTACTCTGGAAAGCAGTATGAAGTCTCCTCAAAAATTTAGGAGTGGAACCACCATTTAATCCAGTTATCTCACTCCTTGGTATATAGCCAAAGGAGTTAAAATCAGCCTACTACAGTGACACAGCCACATCAATGTTTATAGCAGCACAATTCATAATATTTAAGTTATACAACCAACCTCAATGCCCAACAACAGATGAATGGATTAAAAAAGCAATATGTATGTGCATATATATGCACATACATACATACATAAAATATGGAATATTACTCATTCATAAAGAAGAATGACTTTATGACATTCACTAGTAAATTGATGGATCTGGAGACTATCATGATAAGTGAAATAAACCACTCCCAAAAAACTAAAGGTGAAATGTTTTCTTTGATATGTGGATGCTAATCTAAAATAAGGGAGGGAGAGGAAGAATAGAAGTTCAGTGAATTAGACAAAGGAGAATGAAGGGAAAGAAGGGGGGATACGAATAGAAAAGATAGTGGAGTGAACCTGACGTAACTTTCCTGTGTACATATATGAATACAACACAGTGAATCTCGCCACCATGTACAGCACAAAACTGGGAACCTAATTAAAATAAGATATAGTCCATACTTGTATAAACCTGTCAAAATAGATTCTACTATCATGTATAACTAAAAAGAACCAATAAGAAAAACAAAAATTAAAGAAGAAGCCTCCTGTTTTCCTCTGGTGCCCTTCCTATGTACTCCCATAGCACCTGTGCTTACTCTATTTGCCATAAAGTATCAAGATTCCAGTTCAGCTGTCTGTCTTCTCCACTAGACTGTGAGTTAGGGGCTCAATAAATATTTGGTGAACAAATGTACAAGCAGAGAAGAGAAACCCTGAAAGAGCAGATAATCCAGAATTCCTATCTCCTTGACTTTGAGATACATACTTTGTAGTCAAGCAACCTTTATAAATCTGACTCAGGTAAATATATAAATGGCATTACATTCCTTGTAGGAGGCAATCAAAATGAAAAGTGTGAAGGGAAAACAAACTGTGATAAAACCTTGACCGCAGATAATTCATGGCATGTATAAGCTACACATAGGTGATAAAGAATTGTTTGCCTTCTTGGGAACTTGTTTTAGAAATATCAGGCTGCCTAGGGTTGCAAGAAACCATCTTGTATCCTCCCACCCCCAGTAGAGGATCCCTACTGTTTCTTAAGGTATCAAGCTCAGCCCTTATAATTAGTCCTCACAATTTCTAAACCAGAAATTTTTACTTGTGGGGAAGGGCAGGAGGGGCATATAAGGAAGACATGATAAAAACACCTGGAGGACATTTTCACACTTCACATCCTTGCTCTCTGGAGAGTCTGTAACAACTAGCCCCTTACTTCCCATGGCTGCTCTAAATCACCCCAACTGACAAGGAATTTTCCTAAATTGAAAAGGGAAGAGAATCTAAAACTTTCTTTCACAGGAAGGTAGCATAGTTTAGTCATTAAGCATAAAAGCTCTATAGATAGACTCTCTGGGTTCAAATCTCAACCACTTCATCGCTAAGTGACTGGAAAAATTATTTAACCTCTGTGTGCTATAGTTTCTGCAACTGTAAAATGGGAATAAAAGTTAATGCCTCGGGCTGGGGCTGTAGCTCAGTGGCAAAGCGCTTGCCTAGCACGCGTGAGGTACTAGGTTTGATCCTCAGCTCTACATAAAAATAAACAAATAATGGGTCTGGGGATGTGGCTCAAGCGGTAGCGCACTCGCCTGGCATGCGTGCAGCCCAGGTTCGATCCTCAGCACCACATACAAACAAAGATGTTGTGTCTGCCAAACACTAAACAATAAATATTTTAAAAAATTTAAAAAAAATAAAAAAATAAAATGGAGGCTTTCTCTCCATCTACAACTACAAAAAAAATTTTTTTTAAAAGTAAATGCCTCATAGGATTGTTATACCATTAAATGCCAATAATGCTTATAAGACACTTAGCTCAGTATCTGGCAAACAAAATGTACTTAATACAATCTACCTATTATTTAATATTAAGATCTGATATAAAATCCTCCAACTTTGAAAATCAATTCAACTGCATAAATCTCCCACTGAAACTTGAGGCTTCATGAGCTACCCTTCATGAGAAAACAAAAGCAATTTTATTCCATATAATTTACCTTGAAACTCTAAGAACTCTAATTAAACACCCTTATGCATGCTAGTGCAAAACACCTTGGGGGTCCTAGGCTTACTGAGTTAAACCAGACATTTAAAAGTGCAATGCTCAAATGCAACATTAATAATAACTGACATTTATTGAACATTTCCTCCGTGCATTACAGTAAGTATTTTACCTGCACTTCCTCACAACAGCCCTGAGACAACTGCTATTTTTGTCTCCATGTTACACATTAGGAAACAGTAACTTAGAGTTGTCAAGAAGCTGTGTAAAGCTAACCCAGATAGTAAATGATGGAGATTTGAATAGTTTCTCTGCTACCAAAACTCAAGGTGAACTACTATGCCACACTGCCCCCTCCTCTACGGCTATGTTGAAACTGTGGCTTTTCTTCATTATCCCAGTTCCTAAAATGGGCATATTGAGAGAGAAGCCAGTTCTCTTTTAGTTAGCTCCTTGATCCTCAAGAATTCTGTCTTCTCTCCAACCATCCCTGAAGAGAGAAATGATTAGAAGAGGAAGACAGCACGAATAGCAATAATAACAATAATAATAGTGTATTTGGCTATGGGCACCTCGTGTTATTTCTGGAAGATACAGTTATTGCTGGGTGCCATCATAGTAAGAGCAAAGGATACTAAGTCAGAATTTCTGGGTTTAAGCACTAGTTATTTTACCTAACTGCATACTAGGATCACTTGCTAAATCTCTAGTCTATGCCTCATTTTCCTTGCCCACAAGATGGGAACAATAGGGCTGGGGCTATAGCTCAGTGGTAGAGTGCCCGCCTTGCATGTGTGAGGCACTAGGTTCAACCCTCGGCACCACATAAGAATAAATAAAGATATTGTGTCCACCTTCAACTAAACAACAACAACACACACAATGAAAAATAAATTACCTTAAAAATTAAAAAAAAGAAAAAGATGGGAATAATAATACTTGCCTTCCTGGATTGATGTCAGAATTAAATGAGAAAATATAAATTATCACCCTCCACTAGGGGAGTATCACTGGAGCCACCATCTTGAATCAGGATCTTGGTAGAATTAAGTATGCCTGCACCCGGGAACCCAGCAATCCCACTCCTATGTAGATACCCCAGGGAAACTTTCTCTTGGGTGCATTAAGAGACCCATATAAGGATATTCATCACAGCTCTGCTTGTGGTAGTATGAAGTTGGAGGCAATCCAAGTGTGAATTATAAATGTAAAATCTGCTGGATGAGCACAGCAGTCAGAAATAATGACACAGATTAACATATAAGGCTCCTTTTCAATTCATTCCATTTTTCCCTTTCATCCCTCCCTTCTATTATCATTTCCCCTTCCTTACCAGGGATGCCTGCTTTAATGCACTTAGTAAGAGGCTTCAGAAACAATGTTAAGTGGGAAAATTAAAAGCAGAGTGAACTGTATGGCACAATGACATTATACACATTAAAAAAAAAAACAGACAAAAAATAGCACTGTATATTTTTCAAGGATACCCATACATGTATCTATTAAATTGTAAATCGGATCATGAAATTTCTCTTCTCCAAACCTCCCATTGGTTTCCCTTTTTACCCAGAGTGTAAGCCAAAATCTGTATTTCCAACAGCCCACAGGTCTTACGTTATTTGCCACTGAGTCATCTTCTTCCTGGCCTTCTGTTTCTCCCTTCTCACTCATTTGCTCCAGCCACTGGTCACCAAGTCACTCTGGCCTCCTAAAATAGCAGGGAAGATTCTGCCTCAGGGCCTTTACCTGTTGTTCCCCCATACCTGGACCACTCTTACCCCAGACACCACCTGGCTTCCTTAACTACATTTGGTGCGATAGCCCCTGTTCAGTCACCCTGTAGGAAACTACTCCTTCCTACCCACAACATGACTTATTCCCTATCCTGCTTTTTTTTTTCCTAATAACATTTTTCTGTGCTCATTGTATTCAAGTCTACTGATGATGTGATTGAGAGTTATCTGAAGATACTCAATACTATCTACTGCAACTTTTGTGTAAGGTCCTATTTCCAGTTTTTACTAGTTAGGTATACACATTTTCTGATTTCAAAAGAGGCCTTTCTTTCTTTAGAAAAAAAAAATCTATATCATTTTCTTTAAAGTTAATGTTATCTGAAATTCAAACCCATTCTTTTTTTTTTTTTAAAGAGAGAGTGAGGGGGGGGACAGAGAGAGAGAGAGAGAGAATTTTAACATTTATTTATTTTTTTCTTAGTTCTCGGCGGACACA
This sequence comes from Spermophilus citellus, assembly GCF_964194105.1. NCBI lineage: Eukaryota > Metazoa > Chordata > Mammalia > Rodentia > Sciuridae > Spermophilus > Spermophilus citellus. The sequence continues at coordinate 73,166,650 of NC_138197.1, read as the reverse complement.
ACATCTTTGTTTGTATGTGGTGCTGAGGATCGAACCCGGGCCGCACGCATGCCAGGCGAGCGCGCTACCGCTTGAGCCACATCCCCAGCCCAAACCCATTCTTATGGTAATCTTTTTTTTTTCCTGCTCTGCTTTTGTTTCTATAGCATTTAGCATACTGAATGTGCTTTACTCATTTATTTGTTCATGATTTGTCTCACCCCCATAGAATGTAAGCAACAAGAAGGCAGAACTCCTTCCGTTGTTTTATTCGCTGTGGTATCCCCAGCATCCACAATGGTGCCTGGCACATGATAGGCACTTAATATTTGTTGAATGGATGAATATGTCTAATTAAACCATCTAGAGTATGGATTGGAAGAGCACTGATAAATACACTAAAGCAGATGCCTCTGGTAAGGAGGGGAAATGAGACTAGAAAAAGAAAATGAACCAAAAAGGTGCCTTATGTGAGGTAACAATGCAATGTGCCAGGAACTGAGCTTGTCAATTAACTCCATTCTGCACAGGTGCTGCAAAGCCATTACATGAGCTGACGTTGTGACAGCGTATCTCTGTTTCCTCCACTTTATTATGCAACATGGTTCTTGGGCCCTTCCCACTTTTGCTGAAGATAAACAAAACTGGACCTACAGACAAAGAATGAAGATACCAGGGAAGCAACCTGAAAAACCAAACATATGGAAATTAAATAATCATAGTTTATGACTCAAACAGAAATAGGCAGAACAAACAAATAAACAGCCAGAATTACAGGGAGGAAAGATAAAAAAAGCAAACACATGATTGGGAATCCTGAGAAAGCCTAACTGCAACCCAGCATGTAACAATAAAGTAGAACAAATTCCTCAAATGCAATCCTCAGAAACATCTTTTCTATGTGCAACAATCTGCAGTGAATCCAGTGGCTTATGCTCAGTCTGGATGCTTCAATCCTGCTGTCAGAGTCCCTCCCTAAGTTTCCCTCTCTCAACCCTCAAGTTCATCCCTTCACCTGGCCCTGTCATCTGCAAATCTGCACCTCACATTTTTACTCAATTTTCATGCAATAGAGGAGTCTTTGGCCTGGGTGAGTTACTTTTCCTGCCAGGGATGCCCTCCTCACTCCTTTAATCCACTCTTGACCTCTAGCTCTTCTCAACCTTCCTCTGCAACCTTTCCCACCCCAGACCCACTTCTAGAAGCCCTTCCTAAGTTTCCAGACTAATTCCTCCATCTTCAACCTTCCTCCCTACCGCCATCCCCCAGCACTTATAACTAGCCCTGATTCTCAGCTGAAACTAGTTTCCTTTTCTGTCTAGTGTGTCCTGGGTGTGTTCCTTAAATTCCTTTATAGTCTAAAAACTTCCAGAGGGCAGAGCCAGGATTTCTGTACCTTTTCTTTCTGAATTTCACACTCCCACCTCCAACCCTTGCTACTCAAGACAAGAACAGCTCAGAAGTGTACTCAGCAACCAAAAGAGGTGCTTGGGACAGAGGATGTAAATATGTAGATTTATTGATTGACGACTTATCTTAGGATTCCTAGAAGTAGGGCTTTTTTAAGAGAGAAATGGCCAGACAAAGGTGGGAACATGAGACTAAAACATGCACAATATTCTATTTAAAGAGCATTTACTGAGGATATTTCCTAATGAGAGCCCTGGGTCTGTGCATCTCAGTTTAATTAGGAAACAGTCTCTCCCAAAGGAGAAGCTTGGCTCAGGGGAGGTGCTTAAAGAAATACGGAGAAAGGCCAGAAAATGTGAAGCCAGCTTGTATGAATTCCATAATGCCCCTGGCTCCCTCCCTCCCTCCCTCCCTCCTCCTCCCTGTGTTTCTCTCAGTCTCTGAGCTCTTTCCAAACTCCAAAACAAAAGTTCCATCCCAAGTAGCCAAGAAGAACTCATGTCAAATCCAACAATCCACCCACTAAATTGCAGGCTGTTTGGCTTTCCCAGCCAACCCCACCCACTCTCCATCATCCTGGAGGTCATTGTGTTCATTCCTCTGTCTTTAAGAAGGTACTGCCCTCACTCCAGACCTTCCCTTTTCAAAACATTTTTCCAGGGAAGTAAGTACCACTGATTTCCTGAATTGGGCATTAGCAATCCTGCCAGTCAGGGAGATTTGGCCTCATGGCTCTTGCTGAATCACTTCAAATATAGTTTGAACACAAGTTAATTTGCTAGAAGTTTGATGAAAGACTGGAGAGAAGAAGGCTAATGGATCCAGTGACTCAGGAGGCTGAAGCAGGAGGATCATGAATTCAAAGCCAGCTGCGGCAACTTAGCAAGGTCCTGTCTCTGAATAAAGTATATAAAAGGGCTGGGGATGTGGCTCAGTGGTTAAGCCCTCCTGTGTTCAATCCCCAGTATCAAAAGAAAAAGAAAAAGAAAGAAAGAAAGGAATGGAGGGAGGGAGGGAGAGAGAGGAGGAAGAGGGCAAGGATGAGGAGAAGAAAAAGAAGGGGAGAAGGAGGAGGAGAAAAAGAAGGAGGAGGAGAAGGAGAAGGAGAAGGAGGAGGAGGAGGGCATCAGGATCAGCTACTGAGGCTATTAAATAATTATTTTCAGGTCTCAAAATTTCAGAGTAGACTTTAAATGCAACATCTCCAGATGTTGTATCAACCCTTTGCATGAAAGTACACCTCCTTCCTGACCCAAATTACGTAAACTGTTTCTTTCATATAATTTCCAGAGAATGAAAACTCTGGAGCAAATCAACCCAGTGTCTCCCAAACAGATAAGTTTCCAGGATATCAAGCTTATCCAAAGTTTCCAAAGTCCTGATTCAAGCATTCTTGCAATTATGGAAGGGGTCAGTCAGAAACACAAGAACAGAGGCTTCGCATTCAGAGAACTTTAAATAATAACTGTGATGCAGTACACCACTACTTCTAAACCAGATGCAAGAAATAAACAATGATGCAGATCTCTTAGAAAGTATAAAGACTCTGGACATTTTTAAATGTTTTTTTATTGTGGTAAAATATATGCAGCATAAAATCTATTTCAAATGTTTTTAAGGGTGGCATTAAGTACATTTACCTTGTTATTCAACCATTACCACCACCCATATCCAGAGCTTTTTTGTCTTCCCCAATAAAACTCTGTACCCACTAAACACTAAATCCCCATTCCCTGATCCCCATAGCCCTCAAAAACCACTATTCTGCTTTCTGCCTCCATGAATGTGAGTAGTCTATGTATCTTTAAAAAGAGGAACTAGCCAGGGGCGGTGGCTCACACCTGTAATCCAAGCGGTTCTGGAGGCTGAGGCAAAAGGATCACAAGTTCAAAGCCAGCCTCTGCAACGGTAAGGTGCTTAGCAGCTCAGTGAGACCCTGTCTCTAAATAAAATACAAAATAGGGCTGGAAGGGGGCTGAGTTCAATTCCCAGTAAACCACCCCCCCCCAAAAAAAAAGAGGAATTATACAGTATTTGTCCTTTAGTAACTGGTTTATTTAATTTAACATAACATCTTCAAGGTTCATCCATATTGTAGCATGTGTCAGAATTTCCTTCCTTTTTAAGACTGAATAAAATTCCACTCTATGTATATACTACCTTTTGTTTGTCCATGCATCCATTGATAGACACTTGAGTTGCTTCTGCCTTTTGGCTATTATGAATAATATTGCTATGAACATTAGCTTACAAATCTACTCAAGTCCCCACTTTCACTTCTTTGGGGTATATACCCAGAAGTGGAATTCATATTTTAATTCTACATTTAATGTTTTGAAGAATCACCCTACTTTGGTGTAGCTACATGTTTTCCACAGTAGCTATACCACTTCATTTTCCACTAGTAGTACACAGGGGTTCCAATTTCTCCACATTCTCACCAACACTTGCTATTTTCTGGGGGCTTTGTTTTGTTTCAACAATAGCTATCCTAATGAGTATAAATTTGTACCTGGCTGGCACAGAGTGAGAGGGAGAAATATTTGGGGATGCAATCAGAGAGAAATCAGGAGTCCAGATCACTTGTGTAGGGCCCAAGAGTCCCTATGAGAACATTCACTTCTACTCTGGATAAAATAGGGACCCTAGATAAAGTGATGAATTTGGATGTTGGCTGCTGACTTTCATGTTCTTTAATCTAAGTATCTGTTTTTCCAAACTAAGAACAACTCCTGGCCCCAGTTTAGAACACAGCATGGAGATTGGTTCTGCAGAATTCTCATCAGGTGTCCGGCAGCTCTAACCACAAAATGAGTGAAATGAGCAGGGGCATTCTCTCACCTGACTCCCTCTCTAAACACCAAACAGAGATGCCACATCCCTATCCGTGGGAGAGTAATATGATGGATCACTTTCATTGAAGTTGTTCACTTTATGGATGATCTTTAGCCAGGATTCATTCACTTAAAAATTAAACAAAAGTAAGCTTTGTATCATTCCCTATTTTGGATTATTTCCCCCATTATTGTGGATAATCAAGAGGTGATATGGAGATAAAGGGCACTTCCCCAGCCCCATCTCAAGAAACTGCTGAAATTAAGGACTACAAAGACAGGGGTGAGCAAACTCTCAGAAAAGGGGCAGAAGCAGCATGAATCAGGCACACACAAACCTTGCAAAATTAAATAGATGAATTTAGTCCCAAGCCCCGGATGCCTCAGGAAGGATTGTCAGAAATGTCTGAGATGATCAGAGCTAGGGAGAGAAAGGGCCCCAAAGGGAAGCCTGAAAACACATTTTTGAGAGGCAGAGAGTACCTCTCATAACCTCACTTCCCCCAGGCGACAAGGATGAAAGCTTCTACATCAAAATGAGAAGTCCAAGGAGTTATAGATTTTCTCAACAATAAATAATCTGGAGAGAATGGCCGCCCAACCACCGTTTATAAATGTTAGAAAATACACACTTGTGTGTGGTGGTGGGAGGGAGATGGAAGGGAGAGGGGGGAGAATTATGGGGTTGCCCCCTCTGGGAAAGGAGGAGGGACAGAAATCAATTTTCACTATGGCATTCTTAGGATTCAAATTGGGGTTAGGAGAGGGAAGTATGGTAAAATCTAGAGGCCTAAATGACTGATTTCTCTCAGCAAGAAAACAAACCATGTACTCTCAGGATCTCTGTGCTATTTTTCTTTCCAGTGTAGGACCACCTTATTCATTGTCCTGTCATACGCAATATGAAGACCACCATCACCACCACCCAGGGTAAGGAGAGATTCTACAGGATCCCTCCCATCAAAGTGCCCACCTCATATTCCCTCCTCTGCAGTTTTACTGAAGAAGTCTTAGGTTACCCTTATAAGCCCAAAGATTTATAATAAAAAATGGGACTAAGTTAGAAGAGAATGCTTTTATCCTTCTCTTCAGGTAGAAAAAGAATAGATTTAAATGACAAAATTTTAGGTCATTCATTCATTATTCAATAAATAATTAAGTGCCTACTCTATGCCAGTCGTTGTGCATGGAACAAAGGAGAGGAAAAAGACATGTCCCCTGCCTACGTGGCATTCACTGTCATTAAAAATGTTCTTATATAATACTACAAAAATACAAACTTGAGCCAGGCATAGTGGTGCACACCTATAATCCCAGTGACTCAGAATGATGAGTCAAAAGGATTTCAAGTTCAAGGCCAGCCTCAGCAATTTAACAAGACCATAAGTAACTTAGTGAGACCCTGTCTTGGGGGGGAAAAAAAAACTTTTAAAAAAGGGGCTGCAGGGGGGGCTGGGGTTGTGGCTCAGTGGTAGAGTGCTCGCTAGCAAGCTTGAAGCACTGAGTTCCATCCTCAGCACCACATAAATGTAAAATAAAGATATTGTGTCCACTTAAAAAAAAAACTAAAAAATAAATAAATATTTTCAAAGGGGGGGCTGGGAATGTGGATCAGTAGTAAAGTGTTCCCTGAGTTCAATCCCCAGAACCAATAAAGAAAGAAAGAAATCCCTAGTAGCTACATAAATAAATAAATAAATAGCTTGAATCTAATGATGAAAACCAAGTGACTCAAATTGAGTGACTTTCTATAAAACAATTAACCTAAACTCTTCAAAACTGTGAATTTCATGAACAATAGGCTGAGGAATTATTCCAAAGCAAAAAAATAAAATAAAGAAACATGACTAACAGAATGCAATGTGTAACCTGAGTTAGTGGACCTTGGTTAGTGAGAAACATTTTACTATAAGAAAAACATTAGACAATTAGCATAATTTGAATATAAACTGTAGAACACACACACACACACACACCATGCAAATGTGTTGAAATGTTAACAATTGCCCCATCCTGATGAAAGAGAAATGGGTTGTAGTTGTGGATACTATTCTTGCAACTTTTCTGTAGCCTTGATATTTCTCATACTAAAAGGTTGAGAGGAAAACAAGAATGTCCTAATAGTAAAAGTTATGGAGTTTTCTTCCCTGGATGATCATTATAGACAAACCTGCCACATCATTTTTTGGTTGAAATGAAATCCCACCCAGAATGATCTAGCTCCAAATTAGGAACTTTAGATCAGAGGGGTGGGTGGGACGAAAATAATTCCTTTGTCTTTGATTTACAACCAAAATTGTCAGCAAGTAAAAATGCCTGGAAAGAAACCACAACCTTGGCTCATGTTAGTATGGTTATAAAAAGTACATATTGTTATTGTCATTTTGTGGGACTAACACAAATTAATAAATCAGGGCCCTAGGCCTGAACACTAACAAGCACTGGGGAAGACATGCAGAGGCCAGAGGCAGAGAAGACTGACGTCTGGCAAACAGAGATACCAAGTATATGTTCAGGGAGTTACAGATCCAGAGGGGTAAAAAGGCAACCAGAATTTATTGAGCTGCAATGTGCATATGTTATCTCATCTAACCCCTATAACAACTGTTGGTCCACTCATCACTGGTAAGGAGATACCTGAGGCAGGCTAGCCTAATAAACAAAAGAGGTTCATCTAACTCATAGTTTTGGTGGATAAAAGTCCAAATAACAGAGCTAGCTCTGGTGAAAGCCTTCTTTTTGGCAGAGCCCCAAGGCCATGCAGGGCATCATATGGGCAAGAGATAGGGAGCATGTGTCTGTCCGTTCTGGTCCTTCTCCCTCTTAGAAAGCTACCAATGTTCAACCATGGGAGCTATACCCTGATGAGATTATCTAATCTTAATTACTTCCCAAAACCTTCACCTCTGAACACTGTAGTCAGATTACCTTTCCACTCTTTTAGGACCTCACAATGGAGATAAAATTTCAGTACAGGAACTCTTTGGGGACATACTCAAATCATATCCAAACCATAGCAACAACCCAATCAGAAAAGTATTTGTTATTATTATTATAAGCATCATTATTCCCTTTTACAGATTAAGAGATTCAATAATTTTCTTAGTAAAAAGAAGAGTCAGAATGTGAGCTTGGATCTTTGAGACTTCAAGGCCCATTCTACTGCAGTGCCTGCCTCCACAAAGGATAAGGAGGTCTAAGGGAGAGGCTGTTAAAGAAGTATTTGAACCAGTTCTTACCTTGTGCCTAGGTCACTCCCTTACCTGGGACAGTCTTCCCTTTCCTCCCAAATAAATTTCATTAGTCCAAAGCTAGAAGTAGGGAGATCATTACATCTGAAAGTTCTATTTAAAACTATTTCCTACTAAAATCCTAATCCAACCTAATACCAAAGTCTCCAATCATTTTAGAGGCCAAGAGAGGAGATTCCAAAGCATCCATATAGCCATTCCTACTGTTCCCAGACATGATTTTAAGTCTCACTATAATCTATTTTCTCAGAACTTCATTCCATCTCCTTTTGCTTGATTTTTAGTGGACATAAAGGCTAACTGATCTGTAGAAGCCAAATGTAAGTAACCCTCCCAAGACTTCATCCATCCATTCCAAATCTTTTCTACTCACTATCTCATTATTGAGAAGAAAAACAAAATCTTCGGTGCAGGTTAGGAAGTGCTAGAGGAGAAAATGAAACCTTGATTTTCATTGGCTAAACAAAGATGGAGGGATGGGAACAGACATTTTAAAAATTGGTAGCCCCATGGCAGAAAAAAAAAATGGTTGCAATTTCCCTGACAACCTAAATACCTCCAGATTTGGCCTTCCCAAACCTCAGCAGTCACCCAAGAATTCCAGATGCTGTCGGCACACACCGTTAGGAAACATCTGTCACAAAGAACAACCCCAACTGGGACGAAGGAGAGTAGGAAGGCAGACGGTGCCAGTTTAATGAGGATGGTTTAACAAAACATCTTTTAAGCTTCGTAATTCACTTGGCCATTTGCTCCTCAGACTCGGCTGCCAATCAGAATCAGACTAGGGGAATGTTTACCAGAGAATGACAAGCTCCTCCTTATCCTTAACCCAGAAGAACACAGAACCAGAAAAATGCCCACTGGCAGTCACACTAAAATATGATTGACCCCATTTCAAAACTAAACATTCAGTGATGCTGGGAAGAGGACTTGAGCTACATGAGGTTGATCGTTCTGGTTTGGTTGTTCTTGACAATCAGAGCTCTGATTTAGTAAAATGTCAAAAATGAGTATTAGTGTTCGCCAATGTGGCCCATGTCTGTCCAACTCTGAGCTCCAATACCTAAAGCATTACTGGCATTTGTTAATCACTCATGAAAGTAAACACAAAGACCAATGGACATCAGGTATCGACCTCTCAGCCTTTCCATATTGGGTTTTCCTCAAAAAAAAAAAAAAAGGTTACTAATGAATATGGACTTGAGATAAGGAATAATAGGTACTCTCTGTACATGCCATCAATACAGAAAGGTCCACAGAAAAAATACAGAATCACTTTTCCATTTAAATTTCAAAAAGAAAAAAATCCCAGATATGTCTGAGGACAAGGAAATGGACCCAGTAGACTCTAAGGATACTGATTTTATTCAAAGACATTGCTTGAAATTTTGAATTAAAATTAAGGAATCCCAACTACAATTATTGGCCTCAGATATTTGGGGATCACTATCTCAGCCCTGAATCCAGCCAGTCCAGCAACATGAAGTCACCCAGACCCTTAGCACCTGGTTTTCGCTGGGAATCAATTCAGTGGGTCTCTGCAGTTTGTAGATACTGAATATCCAGGATCAGTTATGGTCCTTGATCTACCCTCCTAGTCTGTAAAATTGATAACTCTAAACAATGAGATCCTCTCAGATCTCACTCAGATTCACCCTAGCAGCCTTCAGAGTGCTGCCCTTCCTGGAAGCAGCCTTCAGCCCTAAATCACACTCACCCTGATTGCTGCATTGCAGCAGATAACTGAAGTGTGAGTGCCCTCTACCCTCCTTCTGGAAAATGACACTCTCCTCAAGGCTTAAGAAGCAACACACACACACACATACACACACACATATACACACACACACATACAACCTTCTCCCAACGAGACCTGCAAATTCCTGCTGTCTGTTAAATCCAAACTTCCAAAATTATATTTCCAGTGTCATCCCCGCTTGGTGTCCAGCAACTGAATTGACAAAACAACACACACAGAGTTTTAGTTCTTTCATTGCTTTATTTAATTTGAAAAAAAAAAAGTCACTCAATGCTTTGGCATTAGGCCACACAATATAATACTCAAACTGCAACAACTAAATTAAGGTCTATACTTTTAAAAAAGAGAAGTGGTGTTGATACTTGTAATCCCAACAGCTCGGGAGTCTGAGTTAGGAGGATCTCAAGTTCAGCCAGCCTCAGCCATTTAGTGAGGCCCTAAGGAACCTAGTGAGTGAGACCCTATTTCTTTCAAAATTTATTTTTTAGAAAGGCTGGGGATGTGGCTCCGTGGTAAAGCACCCCTGGGTTAAATCCCCAACACAAAAAAAGAAAAGAAAAAAAGAAAGTGAGACAGAAAGAGAGAGAGGGAGGAAGAGAGAGAGGGAAGAAGGAAGAGAGGGAGGGAGGGAAGAAGAGAGAGAGGAAGGAAGGAGGAAGGAAGAAAGGAAGGAAGGAAGGAAAAGATAAGAGGAGTGGTCCATAATCAGAGAGCTGTATATTGTTTTAAAAAGGATTTTACTTATTTTGGAAGGATGGAGAAGCATCCATGAACTGCCTTTCTATTGTTAGCTCTCAGAGAAGAGAATTTTCTATATTTGCTATTATTTGTCCCGTCTACAAATAATTTCACCAAAGAATTTTGTTTCATTTGAGTCAAAAAAGAACTTGAATGATCCCTGTATGGTTTAGCGTTTCCCTCAAATGGATAGAACTAAAGTCTCTAAGTGATAAAGGCTGGATTCACACTATTACAAATCGGATTTCACATGCATGAGGTACTGGGTTTGATCCCTAGTACCACCAAAAATAATAATTTCAACTAAGTATAAGTAAATACAAAGGCAAATTCCAAATTATAAAATTCAGACACTAACTATGATTCTTTTTGCAAAGGAATTAATCAAATCAACATCTTTTTCCCTCCTAAATCATTAACACCACCAAATCATCATATACTTATTTACATAAGGTACAAGACAAATGGTGGCAAATAGAGAATTCCCCTCACTGGGACCTCACAATTAAGGGCATTTCATGGATACTTCCGACCTTCCAAAAATAAGTTTTATATATATATATATATATAATACATATATATAATATATACACACATACATGCACACATATAACTTATATATGTGTGTGTATATATATATATATATATAGCATACACACATATATATATAACTTATGTGCGTGTGTGTGTGTGTGTATATATATATATATATATATATATATATCATACATATACATACATACACACACACATACATACATACCATGGCTGGAAAGGGTAATCCTAAATCAGAAATGAACAGTAAGGTAATAATTACATCAGCAATAAGACATTTTAAGATTCCAGATGACATCACAGTTGATAGAAGATAAAGTGGTAACAGCTGCATTTTCCAGTATTGGCCAGATCAGGGAGACTCTTTGGTGCACCTCAGGTCAGTCTGAGAAAGCTGCATGGAAGAGAGAAATTATCCCATATGGGCATTTTATCTGTTTCCCTGGAAAGTCCAGTGATATGAAGCTTGGGCTATGATCCAATCTACTGAACCTCACTTAGGCCTCCCTTCTCTCCATACCTCCCACCAAAATCCAAAGAAAACATACTCCATACTCACTTTGAACCAGTAAAGCCAGTTTGCCCAACAAAGAGATCCAGTTAAATACATGCTATAGATACTAATACCGATTCTAAAATATAATAATTCTCAGTCTTGCTCTGTGCAGAATAGGGAAAGATTCCGAAAGGGATCATTTCAGTAGTAATAAATGCATTACCTCTCCCGGAGGGAAAGAGAAGTAAAGCTCACATAGCCTCCCTGAAAGGATGGCCGAAGTAACCAAATTCAGCTCATGCTAAAGAAAATAAATATCCAAGCTTTCCTCCCAGGAGTCTTCTGAGAATGACCCCCAAACTGACTGCTCACCAGGCATGTTTCCCCACCTATGAACTCTCCCTGCACTTCATTCTGTTCAAATGTTCCTTGGGAGAATACTTTATCTCCCTAGCTAAGATAAAAACTCCTCATGGCAGAAACTGTTTCGTGTTCTCTCACTGAGACTAGAAATCGTAATCCTACAAATAAATATTACTAGCTGTAATCAAGCCTCCAACTCGGAAGTTATGGCAGCCCCCAAACTGTCTGCTCATTTAAAATGCCAAGAAGAAACACAGCCATCTCTTCTAACTCATGTATGCACCTACAACCCCCTGCACCACACCTCTCAAATCCCACTCTAGTTGCAGAGGTTGAATTTCAAGTTGGTGAAAATCAAGTCCAATGTAGGCCACAAACCTCAGACCAAATGTACATTAAAATGATGGAAACAAAATCTATCCAGATGTATATCAAAATCTATCCTGCTAAAACAGAACATTTTTGCTTCCTTTCCTCCAAGTTTGTGGAATCCCTGATCCATACAGACACTACACTGGTATCACTGCACCATTATTTGAGTAAACAATGGGAAAGCCAAAAGCTATGTATATTCTATATCATCTAGTGTCATTCTGGAATGACTGTAAATAATCTGGCTTTTTTTTTTAACCAGGGCATGGGGGGGGGGGAGGCATACCAGGGATTGAACCCAGAAGTACTTAACCACTGAGCCAAGTCCCCATCTTTTTTTTTTTTTTTTTTTTTTTGAGACAGGGTCTTGCTAAATTACCCAGGCCTCGCTAAATTGCTGAGGCTGGCTTTGAACTTGGGACCCTGCCCCAGCCTCCCAAGCCACGGGGATTACAAACATGTGCCACCATACCCAGCTAACCTAGTTTTTCTGAGTCCCTCTGAGATCATTTCAGAGAAATGACAGTCAAATCTAAGTATCCTCATTCATGATTTGACACATTCACAGGTTTCATTTCAGTCAGAATCCAATTTTGGAACTCCTTAGCATTACAATCACATCCAAACAAGATGATCAACTTGATTAACCAGAAAAGCCTGGGCTTCTGCTTCTGGGGCTCTTCAGAAACTGTCAAGAAGAATCAGAATTGTATGTCCAAACAAGAACCAGACAGAGGAAAAGAAAAGGTGTAAAAGATGAAAGGATTAGATGAAGGATGTCAACAATGGAAATTGGTTTCTTCTCTCCTTTTTCCTCCATGATGCTCTATTCCTCCTTTCTCAACTCAGCATTTTATCTATCCAGAACTCCTCATAAAATTCCTCGGCAGAAAACAGTAGAAGGAAACCCAATCTGCCTGTCCATCTTACTTTCCAACCTAAAACTGTAACATAGGAGGGCCTTTGTCTACAACAAACTCTGATTCACACTCATTTTATTTGAAGAAGCCATATTAAAAAGCCTGGGTTCTGTTTCTTCCCCTAAATCTTTTGTTTCCTTATAAGTATGGATTATGAAAATCCATCTAGCAGCTGTCTGTTCTGTGGTGACAGCCCATGGTCCCTTCTTCCATATATCTCCTCTCAACATCCATGGTAATGCCCTACACACAGGTAGTTTAAGAAATGCCAGCTCTCTTTCTATCTTCCTTCATATCCTTAGTCTGTCATTCTGTACCCCCTTGTAAGTGGTTGGCTGTTTCTTTCTTTACCCCCACTCACCAGCCTTTGATTTGTTCCTCTCATAGCCCTACTTCACTGTTCCACACCCCTCCCATCTCCCTTGGAAAGTGAATATATCTTGTTTTGTTATAGGAAAAACACTGAATCATTATGGATCAAATGAAGGTTGTATCATGCCTCAAAACCCTGAGTTCTCACCCAAATATAGATCAGAATGACTTCTCCAACCAAGACCCAACTGCTTCCTCACTAGCATATGCACCAGAATCTACAACAAAGGGCCTCTAGCACCATGCTTTTTAGTGGATTCTCCCTAGTCTCATTCCCTGATTCGTTCTAATCTTCATCCAGTCTCCCTTGTGATTTCTTTGATAATAAAAAAGTCACAAGGATAAACAAAAAGAATAGAATTTTAAAAATCCTTTATATTAACTTGAAATATATATCTTAAAAGGAAATTGTGATTTCAACATGGTTTTGCTTAAACTAAGGTTAAAAGAATCTGTCTTCACATCCCATGTTAACCAATGGGAGAGAAGTGTCCCAAGGGCTGCTGGAGAGGGAGAGAAAGTCAACCTAGAATTAAACATTTACCACATACAGTCAATACAGCAGGTATCATTCAGGGATAGGTGTTGTCTGAGATTATGGAGTTGGGGTGTGCTCCAAAGAATACGTGTGTGGGCTGGAGAATGATTTATGACTATGAAGTCCTTAGAAATTGAAGAGTTTCAAGCATGTCTTGTAGTAGCAGCTAACAGCCTCTTGGAGACCCAGGATTTCAGTTCGATTTCAGACTTCTCCTCCAAGCCTTTACCAATCAATAAATATGCCAATCATGTACATAAAATTGATAGATTCCAAATACAGAGAATAGGGTCATCAAGTTTCAAGGTTTTCTTAGCACTGATTCATTTGCAAGATTCTTGGGACCCGAGACAAGCCATTATACAAAGTATTAAAGACCACCGGGTAGCCACACCCAGTGGAACTTTGCAATCTTTTCTCCTGTCGCCCTACTTGACCTAGAATCCCTAGCACTGCTCTTTAAAATTACATAAGAAAGGCAAGAAGACTATCTTCAGCAGCTGTGAAAATATATATCTACTTGAGCCCTGAGAAAAAAGACCCTAAATGTCCTCTCTCATTATTGTGGACCACCTTATAAAACTGGAGCTAATATTCTACAAAGAACACATCAGTGTTCTTGCTAAGATTATGAGACACAAATAGTTTCAGAATCTGAAGTGAGAAAGAATGGCAAAGGGCTGGAATTGTGGCTCAGCCGTAGAGCGCTCACCTAGCACGGGTGGGACCCGGGTTCGATCCTCAGCACCACATAAATAAAAAGGCATTATGTTGTGTCCATCTACACCTAAAAAATAAATATTAAAAAAAAAGAATGGCAAAACATGAAGGAGGTGGCAGACCCAGGTGGGAAAATCATTCATTCAAAGGTCATGTCTTGGGCCCTGCAGGAAAGACAAAATGATTAAAGCAAGCTCTGTACCAGGCTGAAAAGGAAAGTCCAGGGATGAGGGCATGACAAAGAGGGAGGAAGGATGCAGGAGGTGAAGGGCTAAGGAACAACCTCCCATAACTCATATTTTCTAGGAAAAGTTCTTCTAAGGAAGAAGACAAAACCAAGGATGTTCAGCAAGACTTCTTGGGGAAAAAAAGAGCATGGATCAGCATTTTTCCAGTTTGGAGTGAAATGGAGCATAGGCCTCCAACTCATGCTGACCCCAGAAAGCCCACCCACCCACCCCAAGCCCACAAGACCTTCACACCCCCACTGCAGAGTCCTGCCCAGGCACCATGGAATACTCTGCCCAAACCCCACAGGGGTTCCATCATCAGCACCACCCCAGCCTCCTTTCTCTCTGGTTATCTCAGTTATCTTACCAACTCCATAACCGCAAGAAACCATTCACTTGCCTCTAGTCAGAGGAGAAAGATCCAAAGAGAAAAATGCAAGGGTGGGAATTGCTTCGGAAGAGAGAGTGCCTCTGAGAGAGGAGGGAATGTGTGAAGGATATAGAACAGCCCAGAATCCAGGAGGAAAGCTGAACAGGAGCAGTGGGAGAGAGATTTGGGCCTAGTTTGGGTAAGGAGTGGACTGGGGGTTTACATGGATTTTAATTGGAGTCTGGGCAGCAGGAAGTGGATTTAGACATAAGCAGGTGTTCCAATGGAGTCTCTGATTGGCTAGAGGAAAGAAAGGAGGGCATGGAGTCTTGCCTGTGGCAATTTGCCAGCCAGTACCAAATGCAAATTTAAAAACTCTACTTGGGGGCCCTTTATAAACAAGGATAGAAGTACCCAATCTCCTAACTCCTCCTAAAATGCTCCTTACTAGGTTCCTTTGCCGCCACCATCCATTCCTGCTCCCTCACCCATGTTTCCCATCACCCCAGAGATAAAGCCAAAAGGGAACTGATTTAGAACTTCACCATAAGGGATTTCCAAAATAGTCAATCAGCACTCACAGCATATATTTACAGAATATTTATTGAGCATTGTGGTGGAGGAAGTACAGATTAAAAAAAAAAAAAAAGATACAAACCCTGCTTACAGGGCGTCCTGCTTTCTAGAATGGAAATTTTTCACAAAGGCTTCTTAGACCCTGAGACACATGGCCATAGGAAGGCATTTCCTCCTTCCATGAATGTTGATCTTCAAACAAAGGTGGACAAGGTGGGGCCTACTTAGAGACTGACTGCTGAACAGACAAGAGATCAGCTCAAGGGAAAGAGGCACCATTGCCTTTACTTGCTGATGCTGCTAGTCCTTTAACCCCTAAATTCACGGGAGGGAAAACTGGAGTGGAGATGGGACAGAAAGGAGAAGAGCTGAGGCAAGATGCCTCATATAATGTATACTAATTATACTAAGACAGAGTATTAAAATTAGAGCAGAAAGAATGGCTCCTGGTCTCAGAAAGACTCAACCAAGAAAATCCTAAAAATTCCACTGACCCTACCCTAACACTCTTCTGCTAGACATGAACTTTAAGGGCATTAATTGAGCACCTCCATGGTGCAGTGCACTGAGCTAGGCATTGGACAAGTGGCCCCGGTTTAGACTACAGAGCCAGAACTCCCGGAGGCAAAGGAGACAGGCAGGCATTGGAAGGATGGCTGTAAGGACAGAACGGTAGGGGAGGGCATCAGGGTGTTTGATTTATGTCTGTTCCAACAGTCCTGGGCTGTCTTCCCCTGCCTCAAGCTGGGATTTTCCCAGATGTGCACTGCTTGAGGGGAAGGAGGGCGGGCACAGGGGGAGGGTCTCCATGTCCTTGCATCTGGGCCCAAGAGCAATCCCTTCCCCTTTCTCCCTGTGCTGTTCACTGCCTGCTGGGTAGAGGGTGGGAGGCTGGGGGAAATGCCAGGGCCCCCAGATAATCACCAGGTAATGAAAAGAACTGGCCCAGGGCTGGGGGGGAATGCAGAGGAGACAGAGTTTGTGCCATAAATCTCTTGGGGAGAAAGGGGTATGAAATGGGGGGACCTGACAGTTGGAGCCCATCCAGGTGATTTCACATGAAGTATCTGATCCTTGAGGGGTAGGAGGGGGACAATGAGAGGCAGGCAAAGGTGGTGTAAGCCAGAACCAGGAGGAGAGACTAAAAGAGAGAGAGAGAGAGAGATAAGAAAAGCAGAAAAGAGAGATGGAAGGGAGGGTAAGAAACGGGGGAGGCAGCAAAAGCAGATAGATGGGAGGAGGTGCGGACGGGGAGACTAAAAGGCACACACAGTAAAACTCGTAAAGATGTGATGGTAGGAGAGACCCTAAGAGACTGAAGGAGGAAGGAGGGGGGAGGGAGAAGGGCTGATGGCAGGAAAAACTAAAACCAAAAAAATATATATTTGGCGTTAAAAAGACAGACAGACAGACCTGCCCGACAGAGATGAAGGTGACAGAGGCAAAGAAGGAACAAAGAAAACAGGGATGCAGTGAAGAAGGGGAGGGAGCGAGACAAAGAGAGAGAAGGAGGCAAGTGTAAAGCGGGAGGAGGGAGCGAGGCCAGGGAGGGGGATATATATTTTCTTTATGATCCTCTTCAATCTCACTGGCTCGCTGCTGAGCCGGTTCCCCTCTCAGGTGCAGCTCGGTGGTGGATGTGCCCAGAAAGCTGATGGAGTGAAGCTGCTGCCATATCTGCCCCCAGGCTCACTCCCAGCACCAACCTGAGGGGATCTCAGAGAACTCTGCATGGATATGACAACCCGACCTGCCTCCCTCTCCCCAAATGCTGCAATCAAGAAAGACCTGAAGCCCGGCCCTAAATTTTTAGAGCAGATGCAGCTTGGCACAAGCAGGGCAAGGACCATGGGGAAGAAGGGAAAGAGAAACAGGCAGGCAAGCAAGGAGGCAAGTTTGGGGAAATAGGTTGGGGACAGACTTTGGTTAGAGATCTCTGGGAGGAAACTTTGGAGAGACGACTGGGAAAGGAGCTACATTTAAGAGCCAAATAAACAGCATGCAAAGTATAAGCAAAATGATATACTAGTGACTGTCAATTACTTTGGGGTCAACAATTTACACACCTTCTGGGAAGTCATGATCAATGTCTTCAAGCAACTCTCCACTAAAAGGCTCCCACAAATATACATGCAAAGCCCACAAAAAGAGAAAGTCATGCACAGAACAGAGAGCCTGAGGCCAGAGTATGTGCATGAATCTAAATCTTAAGGGATCAGTGGTTTCTGAAGACCTAAGATTTATCACAGCAATGCGGACCCTGCCTTTTTCCCTAGGTTTTCTTGAGGTTGAAGAGGTATCTGAGCTCTGCAAAGACCAGCTCCCAGTTCCTCTCAGGATCAGGGAAGACCCTAAGAACATTTACTCAGGCAATCTAAAGAGGTGCTGCCACCCCTCTTCCTTGCTAGCCATATTTGAGGTTCAAGAGACCAGATACTGAGTTACAGCCAGAGCCCACTGAGTCTCCTTTGCAGCAGGAAGAACTTTATCACATTTGCTTTGGAGCCCCAGAGCTAATCAGAGGCTGCAGGACAACAACTAAAGTCGCCTGCCTCTTCTACAACCATCCCAAAGGGGTGTGCTTGGAAGGCCACCAGGGGACAGAATTAGAGGGACTTCACAAACCAGGGAAAAGGAGGACCCAATCCCCAGAGTCCCTGGCAACAGCTGCAAGCCAAGATGTTGGAATAGAAATCATAATTGAGCAGCCCAGGCTCCAGACAGGCTGAAGAACTGCCCTCCATGCACCCACCCAGACAGTTCTAGGTCTGCTCCTTAGCTGAGTCTCTAAAGCTGGCAGCCAGGAAGCTCTGCAATACCAGAGGGGACCGCTAGGGACTGCCCACCATCAGCCAAGCGCCGAAGAGGCAGGAGCCGGCTACCCGAAGAAGACCGGAAGGCAATCGATCAGAGTCGCCCTGGCAACCGGGCTGAGCCTGAGACAGACAGCACGTCGATAATGAAATCATCGTTAAATGACTTCAAGCCCTAATTAATAATCCAGGCCAACCGAGGCCATGCCTGACTGGGGTCGGGGGAGGGGGATGTCATTGTTGGGGGAGCATTGGAAGCTTCTGGACAATTAATCAATTAATCCACTCACTCAATAATTGGCTCCTTTGTCCTCTGCCATGCCCCCTCCCCCACCTCATCCACCTCTGACTGTGGAGGGGCTAAGAAGAAATGTGGGGCTAGCAGTGTCCAAGAGCCACACTGCCTCCCTCCCCGCTTCTGAACTAATTGCAAAAAACCCTCCCTACTGAGGACTTGCCTGTTGTTCCATAAGGCCCACCAAAGGGTAAAGATGCCAGACGCTGGAGCCCTAACTGTTCTGACACTACACCATCCCCTTTTACTTCTTATCCCACCTCCTCCCACCTCATTCTCCCCACCCCCAACACACACATACACACACACACACACACACACACACACACACGAACATGCATTGCTTATCCACAGCCTACCCTGATTGAGGAAAGAGCACTGAAAAACGAGTCATGTGAGGCAGGTAAATCTCAGCCACCACTAGATCTATGAACTCGGTCAGGTTATGTGCCCTCTCCAAGGTCTTAGTTCCCTCTTCTGAAACCAGAAGGGTCCAACTGATTTTCAAGGTTCCTTCCTATTCCACCCACCTATTATTCTAATAATGGTACCTGGATCATCTCCCACTCTTCTACTGCTTCCTGACCTCTGGAAGGTAAGAGGGAGAGAGGAAGGAGTACCCTGTCTTGTGTATCAAGTGTCCCATTACCAAAGAACTCACCTTGAGACCTGGAGAAGGGGAGATGGCAGAAAAGAGGATGGAGAGAAGCCTCCCTAGCCCATCCCCCCCTGCCCAGTCCTGGCCCCTGCCACCCACCTTGCTTATTGCTCTCCACAACCCCCAGCAGGAAATGAAAAAGGTACAGGAAATTGCACTTTAAATCCCCCAGCTCCTGGCTCCCTCCACCAAGCCAAGGAGCAGGGGGCAGGCTAACTTCAGACAGGCTTTCTCTGTTTGCAATTAGTAAGACGCTTAGGAAAAGGGGGTCCACCCTTCAAAACAGCTAAGCATGTTATAAAGAAGAAGAGGAGGAGGAAAAGGGGAGGAGGGGGGGCATGTTGGGTTTGTATAGTAGGAATCAGGATCTTGGGAAGATAAAGAGAGCCAATGAGACACCTGAACTGGATAGTTTGGTGACCTCCTCCTTTCTGGGCGAGCTGATTTATAGCGCCACCTGTAGATGAGAGAAATGGTGTGCAGCCAAAGCCTGGGATGGGGAGGGAGGGTGGGGAATGAACCCCCCACAGAGAGAAGGAGAGAAGAAAAACCCACCAGTCCATCCCACCCCCATGGACACTTAGGAGGTTAATAAAGTTCAGAATGTTCAGGGCTTACTTATAATTAAAGCCAGGAGCTGGGTCATTACATTTCTTCTCTAACTTCAACCCTTTACCTTTCCCCTCTTCCACATACACACATCTTTTACAAAAGACACTGACCAGATCCTGGTCTTTTAGATAATGCCTCCACTTAAGAGATGGGCTTAATTTCAGCAAAAGAAATTTAGAGTCGACTTTAGAAAGGATTTCCTTAGAGTTAGGACTGGCAAATACAATGAAAAGAGAAATGTGAGAGAGTCTCCATCAACACACACACACACACACACACACACACACACACACACCAAACAGGAAAAGGAAAATCCTCTCTCCCGATTGCTATTCTTTTCTTAGGGGACTGATTCACCCATGATGGAATAAAACACAGTCTCTCTAAACACAACAAAAGTTACTCCCCTTAACCCTTAGCTCCAGGAGGTAAATGATCTTTTCCCTCCCAAGATTATAGCAAACCCTGCAGAAGGATTACAGAGCATGTTGGTAAGAGCCCGCATGCAGACACCCAGCTTGGTGTCTCCTCCCCCATCCTCTACCTCTCATATTTTATCCCAGGCTCTCTGTATTTCTTGGAGTCCATTCGACAGTCTCACCCTGTGAACCCAGTCCTGCAGAGAGGGAAAGAGTCCAAAAGTGGGATGAGAGAAGGGAGACATACAAGATAAGAACCCAAAGAAAGGGGCAGGGAAACACATAAGTTAACTGAATGTAAATAGATCCTTCAGGTGCTGAAGGGACATATAGAAAGGGTCATGGAAACAGAGATAGAAAGTAACAAGCACGATTACAGAGGAGTAACTGATAGACTTAGAGGCTGGAGAGGGTATGAGGGGCTTGGAAGGGTGGCTGGGGTTCCCAGCAGGTATGAAGAGAATAATCTAGGAAGATATCAAAGATGAGGATGATTTTAAATGCCTAGTACATTTAAATTTCTAAATATTTACAGCTGTACACAATTTTTAAAATATTTTTATTTTATTTATTTATTTTTATGTGGCACTGAGGATCGAACCCAGTGTCTCACACATGCTAGCGCTCTATCACTGAGCAACAACCCCAGCCTCCCCCCTACACAATTATTTTGCATAAATCTCATTTTGTTCTCAATAACTAGCCACAGAAGCAGGTACTAGTATTGTCATTTTATAGATAATGATACTAAGACAAGAAGTCAAGTAATTTGCCTCAGGTCACAAAGCTAAGTAGGAATCAAGTTGCTGCATTCTGGTTCCATCTGCTGAGAATTCTGCTCTGAGAAGCAGCTGGCTTTGGAACCTAGCTGCAGAAAGAGAGGAATTAACCCCCTCCCCAGGAAGGTAAACTGCCTCCTGGTATACTTTTCAGCATGTTCTGCCCAAGAGACCTCTGTCAAGTTGGTTAACTTATCTAGGCATGTGTGAAATGGAGAAGTAGTATCTTGCCTTCTGAAAGTGGAAAGCTAAACCAGATCATTTATTAAAGGTTTTTAGCTTTAAAATGCATAACTTATTCCATGAAAGAAATAAAGCCAGGCTAGAAGTCTCAAAGCCCTCAGTCTATCCCCATGTCTACATTTCATAGCTTGAGCAGCTGTCTCCACCCAGCCATGGTTCACTAGCCCATGAAATCCAGGCTCATTCATCCTCACAATTCGAGGACACGTCAGGGCCAGGGAAGTCAGCCTGGCTTCCCAGCACCTTGCCCATTCAGCCCGGGGTCACTGTAGAGTTTCAACAGTGGGACGTTTTATGCTGCTGCCCCAGACCTTCACCACTATTTCCACCCCATCACAGGAGTTCTCCAGAGCATCCCAGCCAAAGCTCTCTCCTGTAGTCCAACAAACCTCCCAAATCCTGCCTCCTCTACCCCTCTGCCTTCCCAGCACACACACATCGACAAGCCTGCACCAAGGTTTACACTGGCATTTCCCTACCCCCATGTTAATGTACTTTTCTGACAGCTCTAACTCATCTGTCCTCTCCTCTAGATTTTGCTTCTCTTTGCTCACTAAATGACTACCATTCTCCCTACCTTCTAGGAAGCCTCCTGGACTTCCTCCATCTTCCATCTTTTGGTCCTCCCAGTCTCCCTGATAAGAGTCACAGAGCTTGGTCCAGTTGCTTCTGACCAACGCAACTCATAAACCTTTGCTGAGGGAGTGCCAGAGCTCTGGGCCTCTCTCAGTCCATCTTGGGTAGTAGCCTCACCATGTCTTCTGCCCAGAATTTGAAGGACAGGGCTCATCTCCTCCCTCTGCTTCTCCCTCAGTGCCAGCACAATGGGAAGCACACAGACCTCTCTGTGTAAAGTGTGTGACTGATTCTGCTATTTAGGAGTGAGGAGGGAACCAAGGAAAGATACTCAAGCAAGGATAGACTTCTAGACACTTGGCCCTGTGTGGTTTAAGTGTCAGGGAGATGGGCAGCCTAACTGATCTCCTGTGCTGTACTGCTTTCCTTAAGAAATGTCAAAGCACTTGTGTATGTGCATTCATGCTCGCTCCTATCATGGAGGGGACTCTGAGGATCTGAGAGTTTAGGAATATTGGGAAGCTGGACTCCCAGACCTCCTGCAGCCTCCAAGAGGACACAGTTCCATGACTGCATCTCTAAGGTGGGACAGGTGATACTGTAACATGCAGATTGGACTCCAGGCATGCCACAGTCCCTGAGTTTGTTTTGCTTTGTGCAGTTCAGCATACCAATCCACACGGTTTCTTTTGTTCTGTGGTTCAATCCAATCCCATCCTTCTGTGTTGCACTCACCAGCATTTCTTATGATCAGAACTTAGACCATTTGTTAGAACCGTGTGATATTCTATCTTTTGAGGCCTATAAAGTCTATGGCATTGGTTCCTCTCTCCTTGTGTGTGTGTGTGTGTGTGTGGAGGGGGGGGGGCGTTCAGGCTAGGTAGAGGGTGGAGCAGACCAAGGAAGGCACAAGGGGCAGAGACTAATAGGAGCACATGATAAGTGCCAAGCACATTACATTCATCATTGCAGCACTTATTCTCACAACAGTCCCATGAAGCACCTAAAATTATGTCCCACATTTTACAAGTGGGCAAGCCCAGGTTAAAGGCCACATAGTGAGGAACAGGGCCAGGATTCTAGTTCAACCCAAGCCCAAGATCCACTGCTACTTAGAGCCAGAAAAAAAAAAAAAAAAAAAAAAAAAAGTCTGCATCTTTTCAACAAGAAGGGAAAGAAACAAGCCTAACAAATTCGCGGGTTTGGTGGGTCTAGAAGACACCCCAACTGATAAGAGGCGAGGGCAAAGCCCAGGGACCGCACCTGAAACCTAGGACTATAGAGCCAAAGAAAGAATCCGGGCAGAAAGACAGAGCAGGAGGGAGACTCGGGAAGAGAACAGCCTGACATAGAAAGCAGGCCACGCGGGCGTGAAAGGAGCCGGCGGGACAGCGACGCCAAAGACCCGAGCTAGAGCTAGAGTATGCAAATACTGAGGCAATGGCTGGTGGCACCGAGCGAAAAATCTGAAAAGGGAGGGAAGGGAGAAAGAGACCCCGGTGGAAGAGACACGGAGACTGCGGCAAAAAGAAAACGAGGGTGAAAGGCGGAAAGGAAAGAGCGGGAGCAGCAATCTGCCGCAATGGGAGGGAGGGTGCAGGGAAGGGAGAGGAAAAGAGGGAGAGGGAGCGAGACCCTAAAAAGAAAGGTAGCTCATTCCGGCCGCTCCGGTGTGGGCAGGGACCTTCATCTCAAGGACACTGAGAAAGGCAGATGGATGGTGGCGAAGTAGGGGAGCAGCGGCCCCCAGCGGGGCGGGCACTAGCCCTTTCTCGCCATCCGGGTGGCGCTGCGCTAGCCCGGGACGCCCCCGCTCCGCGCCCCGCGGACCCCGATCGCGCCCCCCGCCCCCACTTCGGCCGTGCGGGCCGGTGCTCGGCTCTGGCATGAAATTGGCTGCAGCCTTAATGAGTCCGCGCCACGCGGAGGAGGCTGAGGGCCCGCCAGGGAGCCCTGCGCGCCTCGTTTAGCTTGTTTATTGTTCAGGCCTAATTAAAACGTTCCACCGCGCTGCGTTTACATCCGCCCCCTGCTAATGAATTCTGGGCAGCCGGGCGATTTCGGAAACTGCCGCGGGCCGGAAGGGGGGTGAGAGGTGGCGGGGCTGGAGAAGGAGTGAAGGAGGGACACCGGGCACACACACCCTTCCACGGCCAAAGGAGCTATTAGACATCCGGCGACTGGCTCCGAGGTCCGAATGTGCGTCCTCGGCCCCAGCGCCCCAAAGCCCCGCAGGCGCTTGGAGGTGATGGAAGGAAGGACCGCAGGGCTGGGAGAGGAGCAGGGGAGGGAGGTCAGGAACTGTGCGCGCCAGGTGCTTGCGGAGGCCTGTGTGCCAGGGACGGTATCTGCGCGGTAGCGCACCTGCTCTATGGAACGCGTCCGCAGAGCAGCCTGTGTGCGCAGTACTCTCTCTCCCTCCCTCTGGCTGTTTATGCCTGTTTCTCCCCCGCAGGGGAGTCTGCGTGGGGCTTAACAATGTTTCTGGTCTCTATGGCTGTAACTGTTTGCCATTTTGTTGTTTGCCTCCTTGTCAAGACCGCGCCGAGGGCAGATGGAGCCAGCGGAGGGAGAGAGACAGGCGGCGATGGTTGGGCAGTCAGGGCTCCCCGCCGGCCCCACTGTTACAGACTTGAGCACGCGAGCGCGCACGCTTGCACAAACGCACACACGCATGCAACACACACGCTGCCCTTCATCTGATTTAGACAGATAAAACGCCCCCAAATCAAAGGACATACCATTCACATCTTACCACATGGAAACATACAAATGAACACTCAGACATAACCACATGCCAATAACACACAGATGGAAAGACAAGAGCCTGGGGCACAAAGCCACATGGCATAAAGCCACTTGGACGTACATGCTTCTATGCGCGCGCGCACACACACACACACACACACACACACACAAACTTGAGTGCACACCTAACCAGTTGTGTACACACTCTGTCTTGACACAGGGTCAGTGTACCCTCTAGTAGGCCCTGATTTCTTTCATAGCTTATCCACATCACCCAGCCTGCCTTCCAAACCTGCCCCCCCGCCCCCCCATTCATTCCCGTTTATACTGGCTGCTGAATCCAACTCTTTATTCAAGGACAGAAAAACTGTCCCAGCCTCGCTTATGGTCTGTTCATCCTGCCTCAGAACCATCAGAGAGAGGCATCCTCTTCTTCACTCCATTCCATGGCCTAATGGGTTTCTCCTTCCACATCCCCACACAACTTCCCTCCTCCAGGCACCTGCCCTGAGAACTAACAGCCTCTGGTTCTGAATTTGCCAAGAATCATTTACATTTTCTGTCTGTGCTATGGTGTGTCACCAGGTTACTTTGCACTCCTTTGCACTATGTTGTAGGGGAAGGGGGCAGGGTAATGAGCTCCCCAAGGGCAGGACCATTTGTGACCAAGTACTCAAATACCAGGTCTCACCTCTCAGAGTGCCAGGCTGTGAATGCTCCTGGGGGCACAAGTGCCCTATTTTAACAAACAAATGTAACTGGGCCTCTAGCAGTATCTGGAAGGTCTCCTTTTGTCACATCCTGCAAGGATCTCCTTCAGTGTGGCCTTTCAGACACACTTTGGAGGAAGGCACACCTTCCACCTTGTCTTCCCACATTCACCTTGTTCTTAACTGGAAATATTGTTCCCCAGCTGGGTCCTCACCTTATTCTCCAGCCTTGATTCCTAACAACACTTGGCTGTTTTCAAAAATTAGATCCACCCTTAAGGATAAAAATTTGCCTCTGGTGAGAATGCTCAATGCTGTATCACAGGCTTTAAAAGTGATCCCCAAAGAGGAATTGCCACGAATGACCCAGCAGCAGCAGCAACAGCAGCTAAAAGTGCTACTTTCAAGGAGATGGCATGCTTTGGAACAGATTCTTTGTACAAAAAAAAAAAAAAGACAAGGTCACCCTAAAAAAAAAAAAAACCCACGCATTGACTGCCTCCCCAATTCACTGCAGGGCTCTTTAATCCCAGCCCATTCTCTTTGGGGAGTTAGGTTCCTGCCTGCTCTCCCTCCCCATTCCCCATCCCCTTGGTGTATCCTCCTTCAGTAGCCACCTCTCCAGGCCCTTCACACCCTCTCCCTCCATGCCTTTCACCCACACACTCCTTGCCTCCATCATATTTATTTCTCCACTCTCAGTTTCTCTACTCCCTTTTCTTTCCGTGTGTGTGTGTGTGTGTGTGTGTGTGTGTGTGTTGGGACTGAACCCAGGGCTTCCTCCATGCTAGGCAAGTGCTCTACCACTGAGCGACATTCCCAGCCCTAGTCTGCTGGGGGGGGGGGCTCTGCCTTCCCCTTTCTTTTCTCAGCCTTTCTCTAACTTCCACCTTTTCTTCTGTTCTGTCCTCCATGCCCCACTATAATTCTTCTCTAACTGCAGAGGGAGGGGGTCACTCACTGCAGGGGGGTGTGTGTGTGAAGTCTATTTCAGCACCCGATGATTCTGGCATTTTGAACAGAGCTCGGAATTGCTGCGCTCTTGCAGCCACACTCCCACCCACCCACAGGCGCATCTCCTCCCACAGGAGTCCCAGGTCGTGGGAAGCCAGCAGAGCCCTCTCTGCAGCCTGCCTACTCCTCCTTACTGCCTCCCTCTTCTTATTTCCTCTCTCCTCTGCTCCCATCTTCTCCCTGTCTCCATCTGTCTGTGTGTACACTGATCAACCCAGGCCCTGGATTGGTGTCTGCTTCTGGGTCCATGGCTCTCAACTCCCCCCCCCCACACACACACACACCGGGGTCCTTCTCAGGTCACCAAGTCCATGTCTATTTCCGCGGTGTGGGGTCTCTGCCCGCCCCCCCCCCCCCGCGTCTTTGTGTCTGTTTTCCATTTCCCTCCTTTGCTCTCTTGTCTAGGTTCTACCTCTCCTTTTCCACTCTACCAGAGCCTGTCTCTGTACACTCTGTGTCCACCTCTCTACCCTCCAGGTGCTGGGTCCCACTTGGCCTCTTTCGTCCCACTCTGTCGGTCCTGGCTTGACTATATTGGGGGTGTCCATGTGTCCCTGTCCGTGTGTCCGTCTCACCCCTTTTTTGCCACTCTGCACTGCCCCTCCGATCTGGGGATGGAGTGGGGAGGCTGGCGCAGAGGGCTGCGACGGGAAGGGGCGGGCGGCCCTTTGTGTGGAAGATTGACGGCCGCGCAGCGCAGCCTCCGCAGCGCTGATTAGGATGCAGCGCGGGCTCCGACTGCAGCATTCTCTCGTCGCCCAGCATCTCCGCCGCTCCCAACGCCGCTCCCCTCCCTGCCCGCCACCCTGGCCGCTCAGAGTAGCATGACTTACCCCCATCACCCCAGTTCGTCCAGTGGAAGTCACTTAAATTCTGGGACACCTCCTCCCCCCAGGTCTCTACGTGTCTTGTACATTCTAAAAGAAACGAGGAGAGGTGGCCAGGGACTGGAGGTGGTGCTTTGCCAAAGGGGGTTGTGTGAAGAATTGAAAAGGACCTGAGGGCTGGGGATGTGGCTCAGCGGAAGAGCAGGAAGAGCAGGTACCCAGCGTGCACGACGCCGGGGTTCCATACTGGCACGGTGGGGAGCAGGGAGCATCTGAGAATAGAGTATGCTCCTTTCACCCCTCACTCCCTGGAGTAACAAGTCCTGGGCCTTAAAATACCGGAGGGTGAACAGGATAGGTAGTGCTTGTCTCTCTTCTATCCCCTCAGAGCACACAGAAACTTTCTCTGTCCATAGGAAGCCCTCATTAAAGTTGCTGGCTCCTATTTCACCAGTTCTCTCAGAATCAGTGAAACTCAATCCCTTTAAATATGTCTCCCCGTCCCACACCCACTCCCCACCAGCAACTGAGGATCCACCCCCTTGGACAATTTCCCCCTCCAAGCCTTCCAGCCACCCCAGTGATCACGGGACCCAGCTTCAGATCCCAGTCATGCCAACCACTTCTCCTCCATCATCTGCCCGGTGTTGCTGCTTCTTCCTCTCCCTCCTCTTGCCCACCCTCAGAGCAGCCTGGCCACTGGTTTCTCCCCCAAAGACAGACAGTCATTAATGAGCATTGAGTGCTAGGAGGGGAGGGCCAAGGGCAGCCTGGTGGGTGGGAGGAGATTCCAGAGCTAGCAAATAACGAGCCCTGTCAGCATCTGTCAAATATGCCATCTCCCTCCATCATCCCTGTCTCTTGCCTCCTGGCTCCTGCCAATTCATCTCCCTGTTGTCGCTGATGGACTGAGCTCAGGTGCGACTTCGAGGAAGCCCAGACACATAATGCCTGGTCTGCATCAGACCCATTTTCTCCAGGAATGTCACTGGAACCTGACTTCTATCTTTGAAAATTCCCTGAAAGCCTAAGAAGCTGAGGTTATGGATGAACTCAAGGAGGAAGAAGAGAATGCCCAGTCTCATTCAGTCCCTTGTCTCCGCAGAGCACTCTCCAAACCCAGAACTTAAAACTTTAGGGAAAAGTACAGACGGTTACATCTCAGGAAGACCTTCACAGCTGTAAGAAGTCATGGATGCTTCCAGAAAATAGGGACACGGTTGGAAAAAGATGTGTTTGGAAACCCAAGATCGCTTCTTGTAATACACGAAAATTTCCACCAGGGGGCGAGGGACGCAGCTCTGTGGATAAGCAGAGTCTTCTCCACAGGACCTGCGAAGGGCTGGGCGGCCACAGGAGGGCGGCAGAGAACAGAGCTCCCTGCCCAGCCAGGCACAGGCCCTGGATGCTCCTTGGGATGGGGCAAAGCCACATTAGGCTGCCCAGGCAAGAAACCACGAATTTCTGAATTCAGGAAATCCTTCTTACACTGCTCTCCACCCTTCTCAGACTCCTTTGCCCCCAAGATCTTATCACCTGCCTCTGTCCTCTCCCACTTCCATTTCCTGTTCCCCCAGCCATGGAACCCCTAACGCAGAAGTTGTAGCTTATCCCTCCCAGTGCAGAAAATGACACTCAGACTCAAAGAGGTGACGTTCCCTAGGGTCCCAGCTGATAAATGGAACCAGAACCAGAACCCAGATTTTCTTGATTCTCAGAGCAAGGGTCTAACTGCTCCCTAAATAAACCCACCCTCCACAGGCCCCAGCCATTCAGAAATTCCGATGTCAAGCCACACCGTTCCCCATGCTTACATATGTAACCGGTGCACACAGGACTGTTCACCCAGAGCACCAAGATGCACACCAGAGACACCTTGTTGTGTGCCCCCCACACACACATGCACCCCTCTCTGGCTGCTTCCTGAACTGCAAGAGGAACATGTCTTCATTTATAATTTGTGCTTTTCACTGTATTTCCAGAGGCTCCTTGAAGCTGGAGACAGAGAAGTCCCTTCCCAGTTCTAAGCCTGGTCCCTCCTGCCACAGCCCTTCACAGAAGGAGTAGGGGGCCCAGCAGGGTCCCCAACTCTCTCTTCCCAGAGGGGCTCTCTCCATTTCCTTCACGGCTCCTGCCCCTCCAGTCCCTCCACTTCTACCTGCTCTGCCTCCAGGTCCTTCTTGCCCTGGCCCTCCCCTAACCTCAAAAGCCAAGCTGGCCAGGGAAAGGGCACAAAGAGAGGAGGAGGAGCAGGAGGGGCCCGGGTGGGGGGCTCTAGCCCTGCTTCCTGCATCCTGCACCCTCCACTGGGAAGTTCTACTTTGGGTGTGACCTCAGTCCTCTGGCTAGTCCTCACTTGGAACCAGAGAGCTGGAGATGAGGTGAGAGAAACTGAGGGGGGGAAATGGAGCCCAGTATGGCTGTGGGCACGTGTGTGAATTTCGGGCTGGTGGACTGAGCATGTGCACACAGGTGGGTCACACACTGCCCCTTCCCTGCAGCACCCACACATGCCTCCTCCCTACCACCCCTCCCAACCTCTCAAACCCCTCATTTTAACTTCCACCCTGCCCTTCCCCTCCTCCTCCTCATGAATCTCTGGGTCCACTCTGGGCTTTGAGGTTTTCCCCTACCCCCCCCAGGAGGCCCCCCCACCTGCCCCGCACACCTTGCCCAGAATCCAGGAGGCACCAGAGAGCCTCCTTCCTGCAAAGGGCTCAGACAAACGCCCATCACGCTGGGGCTTCTCACAGTGCCCATTCTGCTATGAATTCCCAAGGTCAAAACCATTCTGGTGTTATTAAAAACATAAATGTTGCATACCAGGCAGCGGGGGAAAAAATTATAAGGCAGCCAGACGAGAGGGAGATGAAGGGGCCGGTAATTGTCTTCGTCTTCCCAGAGTCAAGCTCCACAGGGCTGGAGCCGCACACAGAACATTGCTTTTTAATTTAACTCAGTAAGGTCAGCGGCAGCAAATGAGGCAGGGGAGGAACAGCACCTCCGAGGGGGGTGCAGGGCCTGAGAGCCAGGGCTTCTGGCCAGAATCTCCAAGAAGTACCAGGGGGAGCTGAGAGAATGGCAGGAAGGACTGGGGTGGGCGTGGGCAGAGTGGAGGCACAGGAAAATACAGAAACTTCAAGAATTCCTGAGAACCTCAGGGGCCCT
Source organism: Spermophilus citellus (assembly GCF_964194105.1). Lineage (NCBI taxonomy): Eukaryota > Metazoa > Chordata > Mammalia > Rodentia > Sciuridae > Spermophilus > Spermophilus citellus. Next base: position 73,136,302 of record NC_138197.1, on the reverse strand, counting down.
GGGATTTAGGTAGAGAAAAGGGACTCTAAAGATCAGAGGGACTCAGGCTGAAAGGGACAAAAACCTCTCTATTTCCTCCCTGCAGTTCCCACTCTACAGAAGGCAATAACAAGGCCCATGATTGGAACTCAGAGGAACCCAGCACCTGTGAATCCTGAAGCCCAAGTAGAACAACTGTCCAGTGGATCACTGTCCCATCCTCTCATATCCAAGGATCCAAGGAGGTGGGGGAAGAGAAGCTGAGACCAAGCTGCCCTCCCTCAGAATCTTCCCCACTTTTTGAGGTGCCAACAGTTCTGCTAAATATATGGCAGTTCTCTCTGTTTTTAGTGCAGCAGGAAGCACTGAAGTTAGACCAGAGAAGCGAATTCCCAGATCAACATTTTGGTCATAGGTACAACCCAAATTGGAGTAGAAAGGCTAAGGAACCTGGAGTTTTCTGAATAGGCCCAATGAACTAAGCGTGGTGAGATTAAGGAGGCTAGAGGGAGTGGGGACTCACTGATAGGATGGGGGTCAGCTTTGAAAAAACTGCAGCTGTCAGAAGCAATAAACTCCAAATGCACTTGAGGACTTCCTTGGGAAGTTCTTCTGCAGGTCAGACCTCAACTCCTCCTGCTTCAGCTTCAGACTCTCTCCTTCTTAGGGTTTCTTTTCGGGAGGGAGGATTACAACAATCCGTTTGAGACTCTGAGGACAGAGTTTCAATTATCTTGCTCCATCTAGAGGTGTCCTTGCTACTTGGCTTTCCTCCCAGGCTTCTACTCCCCTGCCAATTAGGAATTCAGAGGTTCACTGAGGAGACCTCCAGTGTTGGTTAGGAAGTCTGAGGCCCGCTACCCTCACAATACACACCTCTGTCACCATCCCTTTTGCCCTTTCTCCCTTTCTAGAAGGTTCCCCTCTAGGCACCAGGACCCCAAGCTTGCAGTTCTCAGGAACCACCACAAGGTGGCAGTCAACACATCGATAGGTTCTGAGCTGGGCCTGGTGCTTCCCCAGAGCCAGGACCTGGCCTTCACCCCATCTCCACTTCACCCCAGGCAGGGCCCAACCTTGACAGGGTGTACTCTGGAAACACTCAGGCCTGGGGGCTGGCTGGGCTGGCTGGAGATTGAGCAGGAGAAGGAAAAGGCCGGCAGACGGAAGCTTGAGAAAGAACCTGAAGGAGGCAGCAGGGCTCTAGCAGGTGGGCAGGGGCATCCAGAAGCCCAAGCCTGCGGTTACAGACCCAGCCCGTGGCCAGGGACCCCGGGCGCCAGTGCAGAACGTGGGCCAGCAGAGGCAGCCAGACAGAGGGAGCACCAGGAACCAGGGGTAAAGGCTAAACCCGAAGCAAACGGGAGGACGAGATCTATGTCACCGCCTCCCTCTGCAGGAGGACAGCCAGTTACCACCGCCATTCCCAGCAAAGAGGAAAAGGGGACAGTTCCTCGGTTCTCCTCTGCAGTCCTGCCCGCCTGGGGCGACGGAGGGGGCCTGCAGAGGCCCAAGAGGCAAGGAGGCTGAGCCACGTGGGAATCAACCCTGTCCTGCTCCTGGGGTGGGACCAGACCAGCATGAAGGGGACAGGGACAAGGCACAGAGCCAGCCAGGAAGAACAAGAAGAGGCCTCGGGCACCTTGGCAGTGGTTTAAAAAAAAAAGTTTGAGCTGGGCGCTGCTCATGCCTATGTCCCCATCCCAGCCACTCTGGGGTCACAAGTTCAAGGCCAGCCTCAGCAACTTGACAAGATCCTGGCTTGATGGTAGAGTGCACCTGGGTTCAATCCCAAGAAGAAGAAGAGGAGCAGGTGGAGGAGGGGAGGGAAGAAGGAAAAGGGAGCATTGGAGATCCTGAATAGGAGGGTTAATCAAGGAGGGCACCCCGGAGGAGGAGAGCACAGGACAATATTGTATAGGGCTGAAGGGTAGGTCTGAAGGAAAGGGAGAGAGATGGTGTAAGCTGCAGAGGACCGTCTGAGGCTAGGGGGACAGAGAGGACTGAACACAGGGGCGGCTGCCGGGAGAGAGCTAAGGGGCCAATCTGAGGGAGACTGCAGAGGAAGGTGGGGGTGGAAGGGAGCAGGAGTGGGCGGGAGACCTACAGGCCCTCCAGGGAGGGGTCACTGCAGGCCTCTCCACGAGGAAGGGGCCGCAGGGCCGTCCAGTGTGTCCCACGCATTCCTCCTCCTCCCCGCCACCCCCAGAAAGCCAGGAGAACCAAATCTAGGGTCCTCCAAATGGGGCACAAGAAGACCCCGAGGCCTGCCGACGGCCGCCATAGAGCAGATACAGGGTAAGTCTTCCCGCCCCTGAGGACTGGCTCCTGTCTGTAAAGAGGGCTGCGCTCTGACTCCACTCCCTGAGACTGTGCTACTCATGACTGCCCTCCTCCCAAAGAACAGTCTGAGCCATCTGTGACCCACCAGCGTTCACGGCTGTGCTCTCTCTCAGTGTCACTATACTCCAGATCCACTCCTCAGTCAGAAACTACTCCACTGCTGGAGACAGGAGGAGGGGTGAGCCTAAGTTTCCCATTTCACCAACTTAGGCTGGGCCTGTTTGGCATCAATTATAAAAGAGGATTTGAAGTTAGATTCATGGAAGAACCTCCCAGCACAAGTGGCCTGAAAACCTCAACTTGTGTGCAAGTCGACGAGAAGACAGACATGACCCTATTAGAGGCTCCAAGAGACAAATTATAGGGGCCTCTTAGTAGTTAGTGATGATAGATGTTTTCTCTGTGGCAAGGTGTTCCCAGAGTCAGAAGGTTACATGCAAAGACTTCTGGGTACTCCCTGTGGGGAGTAAGACAGAGTGCAGTGGGCCTAGAGTTAAGAATTACAGGTTAGGCAGGTGCCATGGCCCATGCCTGTAATTCTAGCAACTCAGGAGACTGAGGAAGGAGGTTGGCAAGTTCAGGGCCAGCCTCAACAATTTAGTGAGTCCGTTTCAAACTAAAAATAAAAAAGGACTGGGGTATAGCTCAGTGGTTCCATACCCCTGGGTTCAATCCCTAGTACCACACCCACACCCACACGCACCCACACACACATACACAAACACACACATACACACACACTGCAGGCTAAATAGAAGGTAATACTTAAAACCTATGGAGTGGGGGCAGGGGAGAGTAGACCTAACCTAAACTGGCTATGTGCAGTCGCCCTCCCCTCTGCACACCCTCCCTGGTCAGAGCAGGGCCTTTGAGCACTTCCAATCCAAGTCCCAAGTGAAGGCCTCAGGACCCAGTCCCCACTCAGCTTCAGACCTGGGACCTTAATGCCTTCCCCTTGGACTTGGCAGGGCAAAGGCACTCACTGCTCAGGTTCCCCAAATCTCCTCCACCCCAAGCAGAAATAGCCTTTCCCTCCTGACCTTCCACCACGACCCCACCCCCGGGCCCTAACGCCACATCCTGGACCGTGCTAGCCATTTGAACAAATCGCAGAGAACTTCTGTTGAACCTTCAGGGTCCTCTGGGATACGTATGCACACATGCACCTGCACACATATGGATACACACAAACACATATGCTCCAAATACACACCCATGCACACATACATCACACACATCCTCACAGACATACAGCACAAGCATATACTCATAAATTCATCCATTTATAGGTATACACACAAATTTACACTCATCACTTGTCCACACCCTCCTCTATCCCTTTCTGCTAACTACGGACAGACTCCAGTCCTCTGGATTCTAGAGGCTTAGAATGTCCAGGCAGAGGTAAACCTATAGGGAACTTATTTCCAGTTTCCTGGTCCAAACGGGAGCCTCTCTGCTGTATCTCCTTTCCTGCCACCAGAGTCTCTGGACCAGACCATGGTAGTGGAACCTGCAAAGAGAACTCATTCATTCATAAAGTGAACATTTGCGCATGCTCATCCACCCTCCCCTGTGCAGGAAGGTGAGGATGACACCTAAAAGAGTCTAACCATCTGCCCCATGGTGTGATGGGAAAAGCAAAAGCTTAGGAATCAAGGATCTGAGTTCAAATCCTGCCTTTGTCTCTCAACAAGCTTTGCTAACTTGGGCCCATTGCATCGCTGAACCTGTTACATAACTATAAGGTGGGGTGAATGAAACTTACCCAACAACGCTGTGAGGATTAAAAGACAAGGAAAGCCTCCATCAGCAATGTGCCCACCCATGAAAAAGGACCCCACTCCCTTCCCTAGCCTCTTCGGTGGAGGTATGGGCACAGCAGCTCCCCAACAACCTCCCAGCCCTGCAGTTGCTCACACAAAAACCCATCTCCTGCGCCTCGGACCCCCCAGGTGCGCACACCTCGGGGAAACTTGATCTCGGACTTGGCCTGCTCCATCTGACTCCCCCGCCCTCGGCCCCCGCCCCTCCTGGTCCATCATGCCTCTCGCCCGTTTGCAGGTCGCGTTTTCCGTAATAACCTTTAATGCGGCTGGCCACGGCCCAAATGTTCGCGATGGAGCGCTGGGCCCCGCGCATCAGATGGACGATGAAGTGTTAATCATCCCCCAGGGAGCCGTCCCGCGGAAAGTCGTCATTAATTTCTCTGAATTACACCAATTCCGAGACATTCTTTATGGACAGACAGTGAGGGAGACAGTTATATGACAGGACTTGCTGTGCTAAGCAGATGTGGGAGAGATTGCGTCGCCCCATGAATACTAAACAATCGCTCCGAAGAAACCCCACTAGCTCCTGCTCTCAGAGCTGGGAATGGCGCAGCCCGCCCCGCCCGATGGGCACACCCCTGCAGGTGCCTGGAGCTGGGAGGGCTGGGGCCCGACTCCTGCCGCCCAGGCGGCCCCTCTGCTCCCTTCAAGAGTCAACTTCAGTCTCAAAGCCGGAAGTGGAGATGGACCACCTTCCTGGGATCCTCCAAGGACCCTCAAACGCCCTTGCTCTCCCTGCCAGGGCCTTTGCTCCCTGGGTTCCTCCCAGGGCCTGAGTAGCTGCAGAGCATCTTGTCGTCTCATCCCTCTCCCTCGGGCCCTCCTCCAGTTCCATCCAGAAACCCAACCACCTGCATCTCTGAGTCTCCATCTAGCATTGCCCACATCCTGGCTCTCCACCTCCCCGCGCTGCCCGTGGCTGCTCAGACAACTTTCCACCCCTTTCGCCTATTTTTTTTTTTTTTTTTTTTTTTTTTTGAAAACAGGGCCTTGCTGAGGCTGGCTTTGAACTTGCGACCTTCCTGCCTCAGCCTCCCGAGCGACAGGGGAAGGACTGCAGGCCTGCGCCCCCGCCCCACTCCCAGCCAGCTTCTGCCCCACGTGTCCAGACACCTCATCTCCCAGGGGTCCACCTCCCATTACCTCCGCCTTGCAGCCGGCGGAGTCCTGCCATTCCTGCCCCATTTCAACTCACTTCTCCCACACCCGCCTTCGCACCTCTCTCGCCCTCCAAAACCTAGACCCGGGGGAGGCTCCGAGCAAAATGATAGGAAGGAGGCCAGCCCCTCTCCTGCGCGCCCTCCTCCTGCCCTCCTCCCTTCTTCCTTCTGGGATGCGGGATGGCGTCAGAAGATCTGGGGACACCACCCCACAAGCCAAGTGGTGGGCAGCCGGGAGAAGGAAGGAAGGGGGTGACGGGGCAAAAACCTGGCTCCGCAACTCGGTCCCACCTGGGGAAGCCCCGCCCACCACGGCGAGCCCCGCCTCCCTCCCGAGTGGCCTTGGGACGCAGGGCCCAGCGCACAGCTCGCCCCCGCCCCGGTTCCCAGGGGTCCGCCTGGGCAGCCCGGGGACCTCCGGACATCCCGGCCTCCCCTAAGCCACTGCCCCTTAGGGGAGGACACAGGCAAATACTGTGCCCCTGAGGTTGTTGTGTTCCCCCCGCACGATACACCTCCCAAGCTGGAAGGCTGACTCCCCCGCAGCTTCTAGCGCGGGTTTGGGCGAGAGGAAGAAAAGTGCGCCGCCTCTGCGTCTTTTCTTCTCGCAGATAATTTATGTCGGAGAGCGGAGCAGATGGCGGGTAATTTAGCAATTACCGTGTGCGGGAACGGGACTCAGCCTCCACATGGAAGCCAAAGAGTCCCCGCCGCCGCAGTCTCATCTTATTTTCTGCGCGTTTTCTCGGTGTTTTGCCTCCCGCCCCCACAACACCTTGATAAAGCCCAATACTCAAGGATAGGGCATCTCCTTCTGGGGGTCCTTTTCATTCTCATCCCTCCGCATGTCGGGCATAGATTTCTACCTCTGCAAACAAGAAGTAGAGCCCGACTGCTCGCTGGAAGTTCTTCCTCTCCTTGCACCTTAATCTCTCTTGCTGCTATGAGGGATCATGGTGATAGTGGGAAATCCGGGAGGTCTCTAGCCATCTTCTCCCCTCCCCCTATTTCTTCAGGTTTTTCATAGTATTTCTCCCAAATGTCTGGGTTCCAGATTTCCGGTTTCAGAAGAGGCTTCTGAACCTCAAGGTCAACCCAAGGCTAAGGAGTCTGTAGCGGTGTGGGCAGCAAAGGGGAGTCAGTGATAACTAAGTCAAGGGTGCAAAGGCACTTTGGAGCTGTGTGCACACAGTGAGTGTGAAGCCCCTGAGTGAGAAGTGGGCATACTGTGGTGAGGGAGAGCAGAGGGAAAGGACCAGGTGGGAAGAGTCTGAGGTGTCTCCTGCCCATCCCACTCCCTCCCTTTAGGCCACCTGGAGAAGGGATGCTGCAAGATGGGGCCTGAGACCTCCCTTAGCTGGGGGAGGGGCGCTGCCTCCACCCAGCCCAGCCCAGGCCACCAGGGCCCACCCTCTCTTCAGCCAGGATCTCGGATTTCCACTCTCTGGCCCCTAGTCCTGCACTCCAGCCTGCATGCCCTATTCCAACAGGACCTCAGGTCACCCTCCAGCTTTAAGACACCCCCATCATGACCTCCCCCAGCTCCTCCTCATTCCTCGACACCAGAGAAGCGCTAATTAATTAGTGTGTGCAACCAGCCATGGGCACGATCTCGTTACTCACCACAGGGACCCGCTGTTAACACACCAGACCCCTGGGACGCGGGCACACGCCAATTACACAGCCAGCAGCTTGGCTAATCACGGCTCCTGGTGACACTGTGGCTCACAGAGGAATCCCCAGCTTCCCTCCCCCCAAACTCTTTCCATGCTACTGCCTTTGGGAACAGGAGGCTGGAGAGAAGGATGTAAAGACAGGTTGGGGAAAGCTGAAACTTGCTGGGAGACAGGCCAGCCACAGAGAGTCATGTGAGAATGAAAAGTTAGAAAGAAAAAAGAATTTTTTATACCACTTTGTGGTATAAATAGTCACTATAAAATTATTAACTGCAGCAAGAGGGAGTGCTGGTTAGACTGTCAGAAGGACTTCCTGGAAAAGAGGTGCTAGGGTAGACTTGAACTTGAGAAAGGGCAACCTTTCTCTCTACAAGCACCAAGCAAGAGAAGATGACCACTGACATGGAAGAGAAAGACAGAGGAGGGCAGTTCCAGGAACTCAAGTATCTGGTACCATCCTGTCCCCCAGCTTCAGTTCAAGGGTACAGAGAGGAGGCGGTCCCACTGCAGACACAGATAGACGGCTTCCCTCCCACACACGTCCCATTGACTTTGCCATTCTGCTGTCACTCCACAGCTTCCCCGAGATTTAACATATTGACTCTCCGAGCTGCAGAAAATTGAATTTTCTTCATTACGACTGTCTCCTGACAAAAGCAGCTCATAAATTCTCCATCTTTTTCAGGCTTCCCACCCCCTCGCCACCCAACATCTCTTCAGGGGATTCACATATTTGAACATACAGTTCACATGGGTATGAAGACAGGCCTGACTGGCACCCCCCACATACCATCCTCACACACTGGGCATCCGCGCCCACCCCTCACTGCCAGGGCTGAGATCCAGTCCACACCCAGAGCCGGGGCACCGCCACCCAGGATGAGGGCTTGTAGCTCCCCCAGCCAGGGTGGGACCGTGCCCCTTACAGCAGGTGCGGCAGGTCCAGGCCAGGGGACTGAAGGGCCCAGTGCTGCAGCCCAAGCCTGCACCCTAACCTCAGGCTCCCGGGTGTCGCCCACACCCGCAGACTTGGGTGTCCTGAAAGGCAATGTTCACTGCAGGTCCACCTCAGTGCTACTGTGCAAACCCAGGCCCATGTCCTAGTGCAGGAGTCCCTGCCTGCATCCACTCTGGGGACAGCCCACAGGCATGAAATGTAGCCACTCCCAGGCTTTACTCGCACCCAGAGGAAGGAGACATCACCTGCAACCTAGTGGGGAAGAGTAGCCACTCCTGGCCCTCCTGCCCCCCCACCCCTGTCCACAGACGCGCTAAGCACCTGGTCGTCCTCCACAGACTGCAGCTTATGCGGCTCCGGCCAGGAGCAGCACTGGGGGAGGGCAGGGGCAAGCTCTGTTGGTCACTGTGCCAGGCTGGCAGCTGAGGCTGTAAGAGATGGGCAAGAGGCCAGTCGGATGGCCAGCACCATGTGGCTTGTGCCCAGGGCCAGATTGGGGTGGGAAGTGGTGGGCTAGGTGCCCAGGCACTCCACCCTCCAAAATGCCACACAATCTGTGAATGTAAAGAGACAGAAAGAGGGACCCAGATAAACAGAGACAAGGACATCCTCTGAAACCACACAAGTCAACCCGTGGCCCCTCCTCAGCCATTCCCCCTGCACAACACCGACCCAGGCACCCAAGGAAGTCACCGTGAGCTGAGAAGGGGGGGCCACCCAGTGATTTTCTTTTCGATTATGACCATCCCAACCGAGTAATAGGGGTGCAACCAGAAGATAAAGATGATTCCTCTACGGAGAGAGGGGCTAAGACCCGGGGAGGGGGTTCTCCGTGGATTTTGATGGATTTCTAGTGATCTAATCACTGAGCAAATGTTTGATGTACAATGCGGGTGAACACCTGTGGTCTGCAATTCCAACCCTGCTCCTCTGGGCGCCAACTGCACGCGCGCATGCGCAGAATCTTTATCTATGATTAGCTCCTCTGTTTCTCCCCAGCACTTCGGTTTCTAAATCTTCTTTTTGTTTTTATTTGTTTTCAGAATTAGAAATCTCTGTATTAACCGTAAGATCCAGGGTTGGTTTTTGTAGCCAGGGCTGACCCTCCGGTGACCGGCATGCTTGAATTTCCAGCCCTTGGAAGGGACCTAGGGCTTGATGTGGCTGAATAGGGTCCTGGGAGCCTCACCAAAATGCCGGTACACCTCTCAGGACTGTGCCACTGCCCTTAGGGGAGTCCAGGGCCAGCTGGTCGAAGGTGAGGATCTTGCCCACGGCCTTGAAGATGAGGCTGTGCGCTTGGCTGCTTATGCCCAGTGCCCATACCTTCAGTTTGGGCACTACCTGAACACGCTCGTCATCTGTTATGGTCCCCACAACCACAGCCGTTTTGTTTTCTCCTCCAAGATGCTTCATCTTCCCAATCATCCGGGAGAGGGAGAAAGGTCGCCTTTTGGTGAGACTCATGAACAACCTCTTCAGTACAACTCGGTTGAAAGTGGAATTGGCTGGTGTAGCCAGAAACCTGTACAACTTGACCAACAGCCTTAGGAAATGTCCTGGCTCTTGGGTTCCTTGGGTCAAACCTTTCGGTCCTTGTGGCAGATGTCCATTCCCATGATGGTGCTGCAGCTCGGCCTGGTCCAGAAAGCCCTAAATCATTCTTCATCTTCTCCTTTAAGAGCAAATTAATGACAGAAAGGAAGATTGGGCCCAGATTAGAATCACCGAAAAGCCTTCTCTCCAGAGGCATCTTTTTTTCTCAAAACAACTCTAATTCTAGAATGTTGGTTTAACCCACTGGATAGAGAGTGGGGTGGGCCTTTGGAACAAGAGACCACAGAGCTGTTTCTTACCAATAGATTCTAAATAGAAGTGATGTGTTACTTTCAAGACACAGAAGGGTGGCTGTGCCCTCTCCGCAGGCGGACTCTTCCTTGGATGCTGGTGGGAAGACATCCAGGCAACCTGAAGCCACATCATTAAGATAGCAGATCCACAGCATGAACAGATCTAGATTCTTGAGTCCACTGATCACAAATATCCACACAGGCTTACATGAAATAGAATTCGTTATGGCGTGAAGACATTGCGATCTTGGGGTTGTCCGTTATAGCAGGTACATCTTCCTCGATGCATGAATTGAGACACTGAGGCCAAAATGACCAAAAAAAAAAAACAGGCCTGAGGCACTGTTGAATTCAGACTGTGATGGATGTAGAAGATATAGAAAAGCACTTGGGAGTCAGAAATTCTTGATTTGAATCTCATATTAGCTATATGGCTGCAGCCAAGTTATTTACTATTTGTGAGCTTTTGTTTCTTCATCAATAAAAATTACATAACAATAATAATATGATCCATTCATAGTGTTGGTTATAAATACTATGAACATATTCAAGAATGTAGAAAGTTACAAATGTCGCTGGCTATGATTCCAACAGTTGACCCATAATGCTTTTTTGCAAATTTATTTAATAAAGATGAATGAAGGAATAGGTAGATGAACTATCAGAGGATCACATGTTGCTCCCAAGTAATAAAGAAAGAACTAAAGCCATTGCTATGGCTTGGACGTGGTTTGTCCCCAAGGGATCACATCTTGGAAGCTGAGTCCCCGAGTAGCCACGCTGAGAGTGTGAAACCTTGAAGAGGTAGGCCTAGTGGTGAAGTCCTATGTCACTGGGGCTGTTGCCTTTGGCACTTGCCTAGCATGTGAGAGATCCCAGCTTTGGTCCCCAGCACCTCAAAAAAAAAATTTTTTTTCAGGAAAATAGGATTCATTTTTCAGCAACTCCTTCTACAGTCCCTGAGAGCCCTTCAAATATTATTCCAGGCTGGGAGGCTGAGGCAGAAAGATCATAAGATCAGGGACAGCCTAGGCAACTTGGTAAAACTGTCTCAAAATGAACACTTTTAAAAACAAGGGGGCTGGGGATACAGCTCAGTGGTAAAGGACCCCTGGGTTCAATCCCTAATACTGAAAAAATAAATAAAATCATGTCAGTTTTCCTCAACTCTAAAAAAAAAAAGACAGTCCCCAAATCTTTCAAACTCACTCAGAAATATTTGATCCCTATAACTTTGATCCCTATAACTTCCATCTTTCACAGGATTATTTTTTTTTAATTTTTCTTTTTAGTTATAGATGGACAGAATGCCTTTATTTCATTTGTTTATTTTTATATGGTGCTAAGGATGAAACCCAGTGCCTCACACCTGCTAGGCAAGCGCTCTGCTACTGAGCTACGAGCCCCAGTCCTCACAGAATTATTCTTCTGCTCAAAAATCAGTAGTGACTAACTTCCCATTCTGATGAGAATTAAGTTCAAACCTCTAAAAAAAGTAAGAAAAAAGAAAAACATCGAATTGTATATTTATTTATTTTTATGTGGTGCTGAGGATTGAACCCAGTGCCTCACACATGATAGACAAGTACTCAACCACTGAACCACAACCCCAGTCCCAAGTTCAAACCTTTGAACTTGATGAATTTATTAAGACAACACCACCTGCTGTAAAAATAAGCCCCAAATTTAGAAATTGACATATTGGTCAAGTGAAGTACAAAATAATGACCCTGAGGAGTGGGCAGTTCTGTGCCTGGTGAGGATTCAAGAAACCAAGTCTCTTTTACCCAGGAGCTCCACCAAGGCCTTGTCCTGGCACATTCTAGGCAAGTGTTCTACCCCCTGAGCTGCATCCTCAGCCCTTTTAATTTTATTTTGGAACAGAGTCTTGCTAAGTTGCCCTGTCTAGCCTCGAACTTACAATCCTCCTGTCTGGCCCTCCTGGTTAACAGGCATGCACCATGCCCCCAGCTCGGCAGCTCTAACATCCTTAACATGTAGCTTTCAAGGTCACTGCACTCAAGATCATATGCATCAAACACACAAGGAAAGAACATGAGGGATTTCCCTCGAGAAGTTTCAGAGGCCAGACCTGGGAAGAGAAGTGAGAAACTAGAAAACGTGGTGCAGCTCTGTGTTAAAGAGAGAAACACTTCCGATAAACACCATAGCAGGCTCCACCTCACTTGGCATTTAAGATGCTCTTCGACTCTGGTTTAAACCTACCTTTCAAACTTTATCTGCCACTATCTAGCCAAGGCTATTAGTCAGCTTTGCTGCAATAAAATCCAACTCCAAATCTCGGTGACTTACAACAAAGATTTATCTCCGATTTAGGTATATGTGGGTTGTGGATAGGCTGCAGCTCTGCTCCATAGGTCTCATCCCAGGACCCAGGCAGAAATAGAAAACTTCATGTGCAATAGGCCCATTCTCGTGGCAGAGAAAAAATGAGGAAACTCGGGTGCTTGACTGTAACATGAGTCACATCTGCTCCATTCCATCTGCCAAGACACGAAACATAACCAAGCCCAAAGTCAACGAAATGAGGCATATTACTCCTTCACAAGAGATACTGTAAGTCACACGGCAGTGGGCAGAGGAGAGAGGACATAACTCCAAACAATATCAATCTACTACAACTGACATCTTCTAAATAGAGTACATGGCAGACATTACTAATTAGTCCCAGCACTCTTTCTTTTTCTTTTCTTTTTTTTTAGTTGTATTTGAACACAATACTTTATTTCATTTATTTTATGTGGTACTAAAGATCAACCCCAGTGCCTCACCCATGTTAGGCAAGCGCTCTACCACTGAGCCACTACCCCAGCCCCAGCACTCTTTCTTCAGAGTTCTCCTCAATACAGCCATTACCAATAATTTGAGTTTTTTTAAAGAACTAAAATTAGAGCTGTGGCTGTGGCTCAGCAGTAAAGTGCTCATCTAGCATATGCAAGGCCCTGGGTTCAATCCTCAGCACCACATAAAAATAAATAAATAAAATAAAGGTATTGTGTCCAACCACAATTTTAATATTTAAAACATAAATATTAAATAAAAGAATTAAAATTAATTTTCTATGGGCTGGGGTTGTAGCTCAGTGTAGAGTGCTCGCCTCACATGTGGAAGGCACTAGGTTCAATCCTCAGCACCACATAAAACTAAAATAAAGGTATTATGTCCATCTACAACAAAAAAAATATTTTTTAAAAATATGCTAATTTGGTCTGGGGATGTGGCTCAGGCGGTGGCGCGCTCGCCTGGCATGCGTGCGGCCCGGGTTCGATCCTCAGCACCACATACCAACAGGGATGTTGTGTCCGCCGAGAACTAAAAAATAAATATTAAAGATTCTCTCTCTCTCTCTCTCTCTCTCTCTCTCTCTCTCTCTCTCTCTCCTCTCTCACTCTCTCTTTAAAAAAAATATGCTAATTTATGCACCTCTCTAGACTACAGTAAACACTATCCATTCCCATTTCTGAACCTTTGCTTCAACTTAGAATAAGGTTGCCCTTTTTTTTGATGTTTATTTTTTAGTTGTAGCTGGACACCACACCTTTATTTCACTTATTTATTTTTATGTGGTGTTGAGGCTCGAACCCTGGGTCTCGCACATGCGAAGCAAGCACTCTACCGCTGAGCCACAACCCCAGCCCAAGGTTGCCCTTTCCAGTCCTTATCTTGCCAAACTATCCAAATCCAATCTGTCCTTCATATATCTATATTTTATATTCATTCTTTCAATAAGATTTATTGACTACCTAGCAAGGTACTTGACACATATTTGTTAGATAAATCTGTTTCACATTACCTGTGCCTTGCACTGAGCACATAAATGCTCAGTGAATACTTGTTGCCTGATTAACAGCACTGTTCTTAGAGCAATGGGAATTAACAACACATACCAACCAGGTGTGGTGGCATGTGCCTGTAATCGCAGCTACTTAGGAGGGTGAAGCAACAGGATCACAAATTCAAGGTCAGCCTCAGGAACTTTGGCAGACCCTATATCAAAATAAAAGTAAAAGAGCTGGGGAAGTAGCTCAATGGTAGAGCTTGCCTAGCACATGAGAGGCCCTGGGTTCAATCCCAGCACCACAAATCAATCAATAAATAATAACACATACCAGAATTTCTTGGGTGTGAACATGGTACACTGACTACTTGTGCTTGAGTCCTGATTCTACCACTCAAGGCAAGTCACTTAACTGTCTACACCTCAATTTCATCCTACGTAAAATGAGGATAACAATAGGGCCTACTATAAAATGAGGCTGATTAAACACATTGCAGGCATCCAATAAATAGGTTACTATCATTTTAGCTCTGAGACTGAGGGTTTCTGCATTTGTTTTTTGTTTTTGTCATTGTTGTTTGTTTTTTATAAGCCTTTACTTTGAGTGGAAAATGAAAACTACGAATCCACTTGAAATGTGGGTCCGTGAACAGGCCCTACTCTTAGCCCACCCAAGGACTTCAAGCCATCTCCTCATCCAGCAGCTTGCTCCCTAACTCGTAAATCTTGACTAATGACACAGACACGTCACCTTAATGCTTGCACAGCCCAATAACCTATTAAGTGCTTGGAGATCTTCAGATGAAAGGCACCAAAGGGCAGGCACCAGATACCCTATTCAGTCATAAAAGGAAAAAAAAAAAAAAAAACTTGGGAAAGTCCCATAAGTTAGTGCAGCAGAAAATTAAAGCAGGCAGCTAAGAAGAGAAAAATCAATCCTTAGACTGTAATCCCTTAACACCTAGACAGGGAGATAACTCTGAATGCCTCTGAATAAAGACTTGTAGGAAGCGGACAGGGGGAAAGGATGCTCAGGTCTTTAATGCAACTTGAGGTGTGTGGGAGGAGTGTAAATCTTTCACCTCTTCCACAGAAAAGCAGAACAACAAACTGTATTGTTATCCTAATTAATTTAAGCCAGTTAAAAGGCTTGGGCAAACAGGCCCCTGTAAGTGGCTTGTTTGTGAGTGGTGACAGGTCCTGAATTATACCAAGTTCCCTATTCAACGTCATGTTTCTCATTCCACAGCTCCCACCACCACCTCAGGCAATGCATCCTCTTCCTAGACCCAGGGGCCACTCTAGGGGAGCCCTGTCTGGGTGTGTGAGTTCTGTCAGCAACCCCTCGGCACAGCAACCCTCAAGTTGCAAGAAAATGGTCAACAGTGTAGAACAAGATGTGTCCCTGAGGTTGGAGCAAAGAGAAAACTACTGCCACAATTTTGAATTTCTCGTGCCCTAAATGGTGACCAGCAGTGGTATAACAACACCGAATAAGGATCAGGACAGTTCCAACCGTCGCGAGCTTTATTTTCTTCTCCTGTAAGGTGTGCATAACACTAGACCTATCTCACAGGTGGTTGTGAATACAGAAAGAGGAAGAAATCCCGGAGAGCATTCTTTCCACAGTACAGCAACAGGCAGAACGCATTAGAGCCGTAAATCTTTCCCCCAACACCACTCTCCAGTGCGTGCTACAAACCAGAAGCCACTACTAGCGCAGCCTGTCCCTCCTGAGGAATTATGGGCCATGAAGTCTTTTGGTGGCCACACCCTCGTGGACCATCACGGAAACGAGGACTACGCCTCCCAGAAGGCCGCGCGGAGTCCGCTGAGCCACCGCCCTCGGCTCCGCCCCCTTGAGCGCAGCATCCTGGGATGTGTAGTCCTAAAAGCAGCAAGCTTAGTTGAGAACCAGCCGCGGAAGAACCACATACTCCAGAAGTCCTCGCGTCCCCTCTCCCCCGCCCCTCCTGGAGTCGGAGTGCTGTTTTTGTTGTTGGTGAAAGGTGAGGGAACAGCTGATCGCCTGTGGGGTAAGAAACTTGGCCTAATTCGGGGGGTGGTCTTACGGTGGGGGGGCGTCACCCCACTTTCCAGCCTGTGAAAGGATAATCCAAGGGAACTGTAGAGGCGGATGCGGGAGCGTTTGGATTTTAATACTTTACGTACTGGAGAAGCCACCCCCACGTTTTGGGTGTTCTTGGTTTCAAGGGGCCCCTGAGCAAGGGGTGCCCCCTCATTGTCCTCAGTCTCTTCTTGGGCCTTCTTTATAAAGCTTAATACATTTACGGAGGGTTTGAGGGGGCCGAAATTTTTACTTATTCTCTTCCAAGCAAGGTTTGACCCTCACAAACCCCACTCTCACCCCAATCCAAAGGCCTTCACTACGCAGAATCTCCGAGGGGAAAAACTTCCACGTTGTGAAACGTCAAGGCATTCTAGAGCCCTGGAAAGTGGAGGGATCGCGCGCGCACACGCACACACACACACTGACACCCATACCCATGTGAACATCGGAATATAACCACATATACTTTGGGTGCCCAGAACTTTTCAGACAGGAAGAATGTTTGCAGCTGTTATGGATCTTCTTTGTGGGGAGTATTTAGGGGTTCCTCAGGCGTAGATCTTTCGAAACAATTTACACTCCCCCTCCCCCCAGAAGTAATATATTTGGAGAAAATATGGATTAGTTTTAACCAGGGATTTTTTGAAAAATCCAAGCTGTATTCAATCTCTATTTTAGAGGAAGACTGTACACCTTTTTATATTGCTGACCCACCTTTCCTTCTCCACTGAGTTTCTGTTTTCAGTCTGATGTGGGTTTGTGGTGTTTGGGACATGCACGTGACCAGTAGTGATGGCTAATTGAACACATCAGCTGCAGCTGACCTGAGGCAGATTAGTGGGCTGGAGAGGAGAGAAGAGGGATGGCTCACAGCCTTTGGTTGAGGAGTTCCCTGGATTGTTATTATTGTCAGCTTTCCTCACCCCACCCCCATATTTTCTAATTAACTCTCCCCAGCTACTTGGAACATCCCTTCTTCCAAACCCCATCCCATAGCATGTCTTCAACTGCCAAGGTAGACAGATGACAGGTTCGGGCACTTAGCACTGCATCTAAGAGGAGCAGAGAGAAAATGGAGAAGGAAATGTTATAACTGGGTTAACATCCAGTCAGACCAGTAGGTATCCAGTCCTGTTTCAGGCAAGATTTTCTTGCAGGCCAAGAAGAATGATAGGTTCTTTTTAACTATCTCTTCCTTTTCTTAACACTAAATATACATTTCCCTTTCTCAAGGCCCCTTGCTTCCCACTCTCCAGCCTGTCCCCTGTCCAGGGGTGAGGCTTTCCTGGCTCCAGGCCCCCACATTCCATCTCCCCACACTACCACGTTCCTGCTGAGTGTTTCACTCCACCCTTGAAGCTGCCGCCTCCAGAATTCTTGACTTCCTGGAATAATGACGTTGAGGGACAGAACCTGTCTTTCCTTATATCCTCCCCTTGCCAGTGTTTCTTGGATGAGAGAAGAAGCCTTCTGCTTCCCTAGAATTTACTGGGGTAGAAATCTCAGAAAGGGGAATGGACTGAGAGCTCGGGGGCCAGGCCCAAACTGTTGGTCCCTTATAACCTCCAGCCATATTCCAGTTCTAAAGACTCAACTATTTCTTTCAGAGATGAATTGCTGCTTTCAGGTGTCATAATTCATTCCTGGGTAAAGTTGGGTCAACAAGCTCAGAAGTAAATAAGGAGACCAGAATGAGAAGGCCCCATACCTCAGTTGGATTTTGAGTTCAAGAGCCAGAGTTGTGGGAATGGGATGGGGAAATGGAGACTGAATAATCTGGAATTCTGAAGGAAGTTAATTAAGAGTCAAAAAGAAGGGACTGATGGGGAGCAAAGCCTGGGATACTGAGACTTGGTCAATGAGGCAGTGAAAAGGGAGTAAAAATTATAGACAACTGAATTCTAGGAAGTGCCTATGAGAACAGAGGGTACATCATGACTCCAGGGTGGGGACTGACTTGCAAGGCCAGACCTATGTTCTAGAGATTAAGAGTTATACCTTTAGGGCTGGGGTTATGGCTCAGCAGTAGAGCGTTTGCCTAGCAAGTGCGGGACCCTGAGTTCGATCCTCAGCACCACATCAAAATAAAATAAAGATATTGTGCCCATCTACAACTAAAAAATAAAATATTTTAAAAAAGAGTTATACCTTTAAAAAGTCCCATAACCCTCAGGGGCTGGAAACCAGGTATACCCTCATCTGCAGGTATAGTGACAGGGTTGTAGCTGGGTGTGGATAGAGCTGGGGTGATGGGAGTAGAGTGGAGAGACTTTTTCAACTCTTTTATTTCATAGGAGAGCAGATATCTTGAGGGCAGGATGGAAGAATCATCACTAAGCCGGACACTGTCCCGGGGAGGAGTCAACTTTCTGAATGTTGCCCGGACCTACATCCCCAACACCAAGGTGGAATGTCACTATACCCTCCCACCAGGCACCATGCCCAGTGCCAGTGATTGGATTGGCATTTTCAAGGTAACTCTGAAACCCCTCTTGTCTCAGGTTTATGGGACATGGGTTGATTAGAATAAGGGAAATGTCTAGGTTCTTGGATTCCTTATGTTGATAGGGAAGAAGAGAGAAAGATGTCACCAGTGATAGAGGTCATCTTCTCAGCAAACTCACCTTCTCTCCATCTTAGCCTTGTTCTCTCCTTACACAGTAGTGTCCCCCCACTTTCCCTATCTCTTATTATCTTTGACATTGTAACACCACCCTACACCCTGTTCCATCCCTCAGCCCCTCCACCATCCTTAGATGGTAGTTCCATTGCTACACCCCCTCTCCCATCTTGGTCTTTCACAGGTCGAGGCTGCCTGTGTTCGGGATTACCACACGTTTGTGTGGTCTTCAGTGCCTGATAGTACCACTGATGGTTCTCCTGTCCACGCCAGTGTTCAATTCCAAGGTATAAGGGAAGATGGAAGACTGGGAGGGTAGAGCCAAAAAGAAGTTGGGATAAGGGTTCCGGGCTCAGAAATGTAAAAGGCACAGAGGACAAGGAAAAGTGAATGCTATAATATGAATACAAGCTATACGCAGTGGCCCATGCCTGTAGTCCCAGCTACTCAAGAGTCAAGGCAGGAGAACCACTTGAGCCCAAGAGTTGGAGGCCAGCCCAGGCAACATAGTAAGACCCCCAACTCAAAAAGAAAAGAAAAAAAAATACTCTAATGAGAATATATGTTACAGAGCTCTCAGAATAGACTTAGAGACAGAAGGATCTTTAGAGGGCATCTGATGCCATCACCTACCCAAAGAAGGAACTCCCCTTATGGAACTAGCGGGTGAAAAGAAGGTGAAGTAGCATCATGTATTGAGCAGAGGGTAGTCATAAGATTCTGAAAGTCCTAGGGTCAAATCTTAGCTCTGTTACTTACAGGCTGTTGGGCCTTAGACAAATTACTTACCTCTTTGTTTCTGTTATATTAACAGTAAATGGGGATGCCAGGCTTGTAGGCACAATATGAAGATTTAAGGTAAAACTATCAGTGCAGTGTTTGGTACAAGGTGGGCACTCAATACATGGCAGCTGGCATTATGATGATGATTACAGGGGGCAGTGGGCTTGGGAAGGAGGAAGGAGAGTGTCCAAGGAACAGAAATAATCTGTGGGAAGAGAGAAATGGTATATGGGCTAGGGAGCAAGGGTCTGGAGCCAAGAACAATAGAAAATGTGGTACATTAAATGAGGAAAGGACCTGCAGAGCACTTGACATCCTGGATCATACTGGGGTTCTGGGTCCACTCTTTTTCCCACAGCCAGTTACCTGCCCAAACCAGGAGCACAGCTCTACCAGTTCCGATATGTGAACCGCCAGGGCCGGGTGTGTGGTCAGAGCCCTCCTTTCCAGTTCCGAGAGCCAAGGCCCATGGATGAGCTGGTGACCCTGGAGGAGGCTGATGGAGGCTCTGACATCCTGCTGGTTGTCCCCAAGGCCACCGTGCTTCAAGTGAGAAAAGAGCAATAGACTTGCTTGTAGGCAAGGGAGGGGAAGAGAACATTGTAAGGGGCCCTTCCCACTTCCCTCTCCCCTCATTTATGGCCTCAACTGAAGATCTCACCGAGTTTTCCTGTCAAGAAAGTTTCAACCTTGCTAGGGACATATGTAGCTCAGTGGACAGTCTCAACCTTGACATAGACATGGGCTTGTGAATCAGGAAAGCAAGCCACTCACAGGCCATGCAACTCAGTTTCGTAAGAATTTTTTGAGACTTCCTTCTGTGAGCACTACATCCTGCCCTAGGCCCTAGAGGAAAATCCAAAGGGTGGATGAGGCCACTGAGAAGCAGTAAGGATGAGGCCTGCCTCCTGGGCAGGTGAGCAGCCAGAGCAGATAGGAGTGCCCAGACCTCTCCCATCCAGTACCACAGGCGCTGACCATGTTCTTGGTACTTCAAATGTGATGACTCCAAGTTGAGATATAATCTATTTTTTAGTATTTGAAAAAAGGACTGTGAAATATCCCAATAATTTTTATACTGATTACATGTCAAAATGATAATATTTTAGACCGGATTAGATAACATTATAAAATTAATTTTACATTTACTTTTACATTTACACTTACTTCCATTTTTAAGTGACTAGTGGAAAATTTAAACATACATGTGGCTTATATCATATTCCCAGTGGGCCAAATAGAGAAGAATTAGGGAGCAGAGGCAGATATTATCCAGAAAGCATTCCTGAAGAAAGGCAAAGGCCAGGGCAAGGTGGGAGCACATTTGTTCCCCAGATGAGAGGAAAGGGCCGAGGAGGCTCAGAAGGTAGCTTTTCTGTGATTTAGACAAACTCCTGCCCTCTAGAATCCCAAGTCTAATAAATAAATAGAATCAAACCAAGAATAGAAAGATGGTCACACCTCACCTAGGTCAGAGATGTGTGAGCTCCTACTTGGTGTTCTGTTTTCACAGTCATTACGCTTATTTTAAGCCTCACAACAACCCAGATTAAGGGGTCACATCACAGATGAAGATGCAGAGGCTCAGAGGAGTTCAATAATTTGTTTTAATATACCTATTAAAAATTGTATTGGAGGGGCTGGGGTTGTGGCTCAGTGGTAGAGTGCTTGCCTAGCATGCATGAGACACTGGGTTCGATCCTTGGAACCACATAAATATGTAAAAATAAAGATGTTGTGTCCACCTAAAACTTAAGAATAAATATTTGAAAAAAAAATTTAAAAAAAAAAAAATTGTATTGGAGAGGGGCTGGAGTTGTAGTTCAGTGGTAGAGGCTTTCCTGGCACATGTGAGGCACTGGGTTCAATTCTCAGCACTGTATATAAATAAAAAAAATAATAAAGTCCATCAACAACTGAAAAAATATTTTTAAAAACATTGTACTGGAGATTTGACCCAAGTGTTTCCAAGACTAGAACGGATTGGGTAAACTTAGGAGACCTCCCTGCTCTTGTCTGTGCCTCAGTCCAGACATGGGATTTTTGCGGCTGCTGGGTGAAGAAGGTACCAGACCTGGGGTGGGAAGGTAAGAGGGGTGGCAGAAGAGTGTCGACTGGTGTGTCTGAGTAGGTAGTGGACAGGGACTCTGCAGCCTCACCTGCTCACCCCTTCATGGCTCATATTGCCATGGCTTCCCAACCCTGAAGTGCATCTGGGGAGTGGTGGGACCTTCCCAACCCTGAAGTGCATCTGGGGAGTGATGGGGCCTTATAATGGGTGCTTTGCAGACACACCCTGTTCTCATTCTCCCCCCCGTAGAACCAACTGGATGAGAGCCAGCAAGAACGGAATGACCTGATGCAGCTGAAGTTGCAGCTGGAGGGGCAGGTGGCAGAGCTGAGGAGCAGAGTGCAAGAGCTTGACACGGCTTTGGTGACTGCCAGGCAGGATCATGCAGAGCTGACAGAGCAGTACAAGGTGGGAGTTGGGCCTGGTCAAGGGCTGGGCCTGGCTGCTCACCCAGCATCTGAAATTGGTACCCAGTGACAAGAGGGAAGGAGATGTTGGTGGGATTTAAAAATGGTTCTGACATCAAGAAAATATATTTAAGGGCTAACAAGTGGGTTTAAACTGAAATACAAGAGATATGTCCCAAATTTGTAGTAAGACTTGGTTCTCTGACCATGGGGATGTAAGGTGGGCCAGCTGTCTTCCCAGGTGAGGGAATGTCCTTGGCAGGCTTTTCAGGGAAGGCAGTGGATGGGGTGGGAGTTTAACATATGTGTGCTCTTCCTAATTCTTTGTCTTTTTCTTTGAGAGATGAGTCTCAATCTCCCTCTTCTTCTGTGAAAACTTTAATTCCAGGGGCTTTCCCGGTCCCATGGGGAGCTCACAGAAGAGAGGGACATCCTGAGCCGCCAACAGGGAGACCATGTGGCACGCATCCTAGAGCTGGAAGATGACATTCAGACCATCAGTGAGAAAGTGCTGACAAAGGAGGTGGAGCTGGACAGGTTAGGGGACTTTCTGCCCCTTTTTATGCCCTTTATTTCCTGTGACCCCCACCCTCTAGCCTCCTATTGCAGGCAGACAAATCTCTGTCTCACCTTGTTTCTCTGTCTCTTCTCAACTTCACTCAGAGTATTCCAACTACCATCAATGTTTCTACCTAGCTCTTTTTCATCTTTCCAAATGCTATTCTGTATTCATTATTTTCAGAAATAATTATAATTATCATTTATTGTGCAGCCAAAGCTAAGCAAGAGCTAGGAGTGGAGGATTTGGAAGAAGAGAATGGGTAGAATAGTCAATGCAAGATAAGAAAGGATGGATTTCAAATTTTACCACAGGAAAGATAGGATTAGACTCTGTTTTCACTTAAGAAATTCTAGAGCTGGTGATCCAGGAATCTGGGTCTCTCCCTTGAAAAAAAGTATAAATCTTAGGGGCTTGGGGATTTAGCTCAGTAGCAGAGCATTTGCCTAGCATGAGCAAGGCCCTGAGTTTGTTTCTCAGCCCTGAAGAAAGAAAAAATCATAGAATATTAGCATTGAGAGTAATGTAAGGTATATTAGAGAAGGTCATTCTGAAGAGACAGCCTCTTTCAATTTTGGACAGCTGACACTTTAGTCTTATGTATAGGACCAAACTCTACCTTGATGTACCTTACCAATGGGTCCTGGGTTAGATCTTTGGAGCTATAAAGAATAAATGTTTCTTCTCTCAGAAAACTGTTATTTCTACCAAATAGCATAAATATTGACTATTTTCCATGTTTGTCCTTTAAATTTTTACGGGGTTAAATTCTTCAATTTTTTCATTGATCAAATATATTAATTTTCTTTCAGTACTGGTAGATTTGATATTTTTAAAAACTCTTTAAAGGAAAAAGTTCTTCTGTCCAAGGCCCAGAATAAAAAGTGAGTTGATATGAGAGGCTTCTTTAGGATACACTAGTGTTACCTTTAGGAGACACTCGATGTGTATGTTCTCAGGGACTGTCTGGACCAGGGGTCAGCAGACTGTGACCCACATGCCAAATCTAGTTTATTACCTGGTTTTGTATAGCCCATAAGTTAGAATGGGTTTTTAGATGTTTTATTAGTTGAAGAATAGATTAAAAGAATAATAATATTTTGGGATATGAAAATTACATGAAATTCAAATCCCAGTGTTCATAAGTGAAGTTTTATTATAATACCTGCCTATTTACTTACTGTATACGATGGCTGCTTTCACAGACAGTGGCAGAGTTGAGTAATTATTACAGGGACCACATGGCCTGCAAAGCTTCAATTGTTACTCTCAGGCCCTTTATCAAAAAAGTCTGCCAACTTCTGATCTAGAACAAAAGTTTATAAACAATAGTGACTGTTCTTGATCTAGAAAAAAAAAACTGGATTCTAGTCTTTCAATTGAGTAAAAATAGGGATCCTTCAGCAGAACATTCCTTAAAAGTGATAACTTAAAAGAAAAGAAAATAGTTACATTTCTCAGTTTTGCTCAAGAACTAGATATCTAGAGTTCTTGGGACTTGGAATTGGGTCCTTTTGTTGGGGGACTTGAGCATCTGGAGCCAAATGGAGCAGGAACACTGGAAGAAGAGCACAGGACAGAAGTCTGGGTCCTTCTCTGGATGACCTGATGATCTGACATGTCATTCCCCACTCACAGGGTTAGAGATGCAGTTAAGGCCCTGACTCGGGAACAAGAGAAGCTCCTGGGGCAGCTGAAGGAAGTCCAAGCAGACAAGGAGCAAAACGAGGTAAGCACGGGCTCAGAGCTGGTGTGCTTTCTCAGCTGTTCATGGAGCCCTTTCTGAGTGCTGGGACAAAAATGTGAAGAAGACCCTGTGGGCACTCTATTTCAGAACATAGTACCATACCCAGATTGAAATCAGTGAAAGTGGAATATAAGGAATGTCACAAGGGAAATCTAATACAGTATTATGGGACTCCAAAGAGTTGGATGAGAGCATATCTTAGAAACATTAGAAAAGGCTGTTAAAAGGAAGTCATGAACTAGCCTCCTACTTCCAAATATTATTGGCTGCAGAGCCCCATCTTCCCCATCCCCAATGAAGTTTTACATCTTATGTAGAACCTCACTAAATAAATAAAAGCAATATTTTATTACTATAAATTTATTTCTTATGAAGTTAAACATAAACATTAACTTATAAGGCAATGAAAGCAATTAAGTTTGATGGATACCAAACTTTGAAATTAAGGATTATGGATGACTGTTCTGTCAGCCTTAGCAGCCAATGCATTCCTATATTCTGTTTGGATTGTACAACATTGAGAACACCTTGAGTCACCACACTAGTAGGTGCAAGTGGTAACAGTTTTTGAACTGTTCGTCTTACAGTCTCAGTTTACTCTTCACTTCAATAGAAAATACAATAGAAATTTTATTCTGAGGTTTGCACAAAAATGAATTAACATTTTTAGAAATGTTAAACATTTAACAAATTAGAAACACATGTTGATGGATTGGTGATCTTCAGTATGTCAACTTGTGAGTCTATGTGCTATTTTTAAACATAATTTTCAAAAAAGTTAGAACAATTTGGGGCTGGAGTCTAATTTGGGTAGAATGCTTATACAGCATGTACCAGGCCTTGCATTTCATCCCAGCACTGAAAATAATAACAATAATAATAACAAGTTCAGGACTGGGGTTATGGCTCAATGGTAGAGTGCTTGCCTAGCACATGCAAGGCCCTGGATTTGATCCTCAGCACCACATATAAATAAATAAAGGTATTGTGTCCAACTACAACTAAAAAAATAAATAAATATTTAAAAAATAATAATAACAAGTTCAAATCAAATATTTACAGAACCCCTCAATTGCGTCCTTAGAATTTTGGACTTCTATAGAGTATGATTTGAAAACTCTTTGCTCAGAAGTGAGGAATGGGTAGAATTTGAGTAGACAGAAAGGGAGGCTGCTTTAAGAGTAGGGAGAGATAGGAGCAAAGGCTTAGAGACCAGAATACATATTCAGAGCAGGTGAATGTGTGAGTGAAGAGTCTTAGACAAGGCTTAGGTCAGATTGTAGAGGATCTTGACTTAATTCTTTAAGCAGTGAGAAGCATTGGTAGTTTGCAAGCAGGGATGATATATACTTAAAGAATTATATTTAAAGAAGTTTAATCTGAAAATGGGCACGGTGGCGCACACCTGTAATCCCAGCAACTCGGGAGGCTGAGACAGAAGGATTGCGAATTCAAAGCCCACCTCAGCAATGGTGAGGTACTAAGCAACTCAGTGAGGCTCTGACTCTAAATAAAATACAAAATAGGGCTGGGGATGTGGCTCAGTGGTCAAGTACCCCTGAGTTCAATCCCTGGTACCCCCCAAGAAAAATTTAATTTGGTTGCCTTGTGAAAAATAAACTAGTTATTGAGTTTATTCAGTCAACCAAGCAAAAAATGACTAGAGCCTATGCTAATATGGTTGCAACAGTAATAAAAAAAGAAAACAAGGCTGGTGGCACATGCCTATAATCCCAATGATTCAGGAGGATCACAAGTTTAAGGCCAGCCTCAGCAATTGAGCAAGGCTCTGAGCAATTTAGTGAGACCCTGACTCAAAATAAAAAATTAAAAGGGCTGGGGATGTGGCTCAGTGTAAAGCATCCCAGGGTTTAAAAAAGTAATTAATGAATTAAATTTTTAAAAAAGAATAGGGCACAGTGGCACTTGCCTGTAATCCCAGACTCAGGAGGATCACAAATTCAAGGCCAGCCTTAGCAACTTAGCAAGACAGCCTCAAAATTAAAAATAAAAATGGCTGGGGAAATATCTCAGTGGTAAAGTAGAAGATGGAGAAGCAATAGGCTTTTTGGTGGGCAACTAGAGAGAACAGAACCATGCGTGGCACTAAGGTATCTAGCCTGGGTGGCTTGGGAGCTAGTTTGTTACTGAGAGTAACAGTAGAAAAGACTAGGGTGAGTGGTAGAATATGTTGAGTTTGAGGGGCTGGCAGGACATTCAGACTGGGTTTTGATTTAAGTTGAAAAGCAGGGCTGGGTGCATTGGCACACATCTGTGATCCCAGTGACTTAGGAGGCTGAGGCAGGAGGAACAAGGCCAGTCTCAGGAACATAGTGAGGCCCTGTCTCAAAATAAAAAGTTTTGGGAATGTAGCTCATGATAGAGCACTTGCCTAGCATGTTTGGGCCCTGGGTTTAGTCACCAGTAACACACGTGCATATGCACATGTGCACACACACACACACACACACACAAGGTAAAATGGGAAAGCAGAAGTGGGATGTGAGACATCCACATTGAAGACCCCAGGTTGTGATGTTGGAAATCCTTGTTTGGGAGCTGGATGTTCAAGTTTAAGTTCTTACAAGTTGAGAATCAAGTAGGGCTAGGAAGAGGTGAGCACTTGAGTTTGTATTAAGTCTAAGAAATGGAACCTTCTCTCATCACAGTGACAGAGGTCACCCTCTCCCTGTTCACTCCAACACTTAGACCCCTTTTCTTACCTCTTTCCACTTCCATTAGGCTGAGCTCCAAATGGCACAACAGGAGAACCACCGCTTAAATGTGGAGCTGCAGGAGGCCAAGGGTCGGCAAGAAGAGCAGAGTGCTCAGGCCCAGAGACTGAAGGACAAGTTGGCCCAGATGAAGGATACCTTAGGTCAGGCCCAGCAGCGAGTGGTAAGTGAAGACCCCCAGGCAATAGGAAGCAGTTTATGTTCAAAAAGCTAGTTGTAGAAAAGTCTGGTGGCCAGAGACAAGGGGAAGAGATACAGCTAAAGACTAAACAACACAGTCCCAGGCCCTAATGCCAAGAGTGGGGAGTGGGGACCTGGTTCATAAATGTTTGCAAGGGAACTCTGACCTCCATCTCTTCCTTTCTCCTGAGGCTGAGCTGGAACCCCTGAAGGAGCAGCTTCGAGGAGCCCAGGAGCTTGCAGCCTCAAGCCAGCAGAAGGCTGCCCTTCTTGGGGAGGAGTTGGCCAGTGCAGCAGGAGCCAGGGACCACACCATAGCGGAATTACACCGCAGCCGCCTGGAAGTGGCTGAAGTCACCAGCAGGCTGGCTGAGCTCAGTCTGCACCTGAAGGAGGAAAAATGCCAGTGGAGCAAGGAGCGGGCAGGGTTGCTGCAGAGTGTGGAGGTAGAAGGGCAGGGGGACCTGGCAGTCTCATGGCTACTGCCCCCACCTCTATGGGGATTCCTACATATGGGCAGACCCTCTGGGAGAATCTAAGGATACCTAGGGATGAGGAAGGGCTTGGACGAAGGTGGAGATACACTGCTTTCTAGGCATGATCCACATCAGGTATCCCAATCCCCATCACCATAGCACCTTCCTTAGTTACCTTCCTTGGTTATCTTCCTTGGTACAGAAACATTACTGTTGTAGGTACCAGGCCCTGACATAATGTCCATTCCCAATCAGCATAGCACCTTGCTGTCATGTCCTTACCCTTCATTCAGGGGGTATAGGAAATGAGGAAGGTAAGAAGGGAAAGTGGCTCAACCATTCCATTCAACAAAAGAAGGGACATGGTGAGAGATGATGCTGTTGCCAGTGGCGTCCCTTTTTCTTCATGACTTCACCTCCCATTCCTTTGACCATCTCCTAGGCAGAGAAGGACAAGATCCTGAAGCTTAGTGCAGAGATCCTTCGGCTGGAAAAGGCAGTTCAGGAGGAGAGGACCCAGAACCAAGTGTTCAAGACTGAACTGGCCCGGGAAAAGGATTCTAGCCTGGTGAGGCACCTGACCTCCATGAGCCCCATCTGTGTCCTCCTGAGGCATTTGTGCTCCTTCACTGTCCTGAGTGTGGGCTCAGACATGCCAGGTGCATGTTTCTTTGTTAGGTGGTACCTCAGTTGCACACCTCCCAGCCCTTCTTGGTTTGAATATGCAATATCTGCTCTTGGCCCATATCTGGGCCTATAAAGGGTGACTTAGGAGAATTATAGAGTGCTCCCCTGGTATGACCAAGGCCTCTACACCCCAGACTAGGACAATCTTCTGTGTCCACACTCAAGAAGCAGAGACTGAGACTCTGTGGCCAGAACAAAGATCTTATAGAGGAAGAGCATTGTGTGTGTCAGAGCAGAGGTGGGGGAGACCTGGTTCTAGATTGTTGATCCAGATCCCAGAGCCCAAGTTCTTGGATTCACATTCTAGGTCCAGGTTCCATCTGGCCCTTTACCCTCAGGTGCAGTTGTCAGAGAGTAAGCGTGAATTGACAGAGCTGCGGTCCGCCCTGCGTGTGCTCCAGAAAGAAAAAGAGCAGTTGCAGGTAGAAAAGCAGGTGAGAACCAGAACTCAGCCTCCTGGATGCCAGATCTGAAGATGTGGGGGCTTGAAACTCTGTATTTTCTTGTCAATTCTTGTCTTAGAAACTGGAATCTCTAAGAGGGCCCAGAGGCTAGAAAGGAGACCCAGGCTCCTCTTATTAAATGACTTGGCAGGGCAGGGGAGGATCACCGGGAGAAGAGAGGGATGTCAGGGTGAAGGAAATGTCCTGGGAAAGGAAATCTAACCTATGTTCCCCCACCTATGGTGAAGGCGCCTCATCCTGAGGAGGGAGGAGTTCATCTTGGAGCCAGCAGAAGCCATTTAGGCCATTAAGATCAGCATCTTCCCAGCCTCAAGTACCTGTCTCTTTCTTCCCCAACTCTAGGAACTGCTAGAGTACATGAGAAAGCTGGAGGCCCGCCTGGAGAAGGTGGCAGATGAGAAGTGGAATGAGGATGCTGCCACAGAGGATGAGGAGACCACTGCGGGGCTGAGTCTGTATACTCCCAATCTTGTGACACCTCTTCCCACTCCTCCTCCCCTTGTTGAGGAAGGAAGTGCCTTCTTCCTTCCCAGGCCCTGGCCCCTATTTAGTGTAACTATCTCCCTCATCCAGAGGAGATCAAGCTGATCTAGTCCTTTAGCAATGCATCCTTCTTTTTCTCTGCCTGTCTCTTCCTATAGGCTGCCCAGCGCCTCTCACAGACTCAGAGGATGAGTCCCCAGAAGACATGAGGCTCCCGCCCTATGGCCTGTGTGAGCGTGGAGACCCAAGCTCTTCTCCTGCTGGGCCCCGAGAGGCTTCTCCCCTGGTTGTCATCAGCCAGCCGGCTCCCATTGCTCCCCACCTCTCAGGGCCAGCTGAGGACAGTAGCTCTGACTCGGTGAGCAGTAAGGAGAGCCTGAGCTGAAGCAGTAAGAAGTGGGTAGGGCCACATACACCCAGGAGTCCCAGCCTCCACAGCAGGAAGTCTGTGCCATAGGGCACTCTCTTTTATGTTTTTGTTTTTGCAGAGCCGAGGAGGAACCCAGGGCCTGTTGCTTGCTAGGCAAGCACTCTACCACTGAGCTCCATCCCCAGCCTCCAGGGCTCTCTTTTGTTCTCAGGGGAGAAGAGGCAGACACAGCCTCTTTTCAAGGCCACCAACGGATACCACCCCAAAACCCAGTCCAGCCCAGTCCTCACTTCCAGCCCCTGCTGCTTTTAACCACCTGCTCCCATCAAAATGCCTCTCCTGCCTTTCTCTTCCTACAGCCCTCTGCCCACTGTCCCATCCTTCTCTTCCCTGACCTGTCCCCATGTGCTGCTCCCCCACCTTGGACACCACCCCAAACCCTATCCTATCTCTTTGGTCCCCAGGAGGCTGAGGACGAAAAATCAGTCCTGATGGCCGCTGTGCAGAGTGGGGGTGAGGAGGCCAACCTGCTGCTTCCTGAACTGGGCAGTGCCTTCTATGACATGGCCAGGTGGGTGCGGAAGAGGAAGACACAGGGGAGAGGGGACAAAGTTGGTGGGAAAGAGCGTCCGTGTGAATAGTCACCATGCCCTGCTTCAACCTTCCCTTCTTGGCCTCAGCCAAAAGGAGGAGATGCAGGTTTGGTTGACATAGAAAATCACCCAGTGCTGGAGTCCCAGGTACCTCCAGGTAATCTCTCCCCCTGCCTTTAACTGGCTTCTGTGTTGTTCTAGCACCATCTTCCGTGGAGCCCAAATTGCCCTGCATCCCCTCTCTCCTGCCCCTACCCCTTCCCCAACCACCAGGTAGGTACCTAGGCTCCTTGGGAGAGAAAGGGAGGTGATCCAGTTCCCCAGGGATAGGAGCGTAAGGAAAGAGGGACCGAGCAGCTATTTGACTGAACCTGAGGTGTTGTCCCTCTTCCCTGACTTCCTTTGGGGAACTCTTTGGGAGGGGGACTCCCCAGGGATGTGAGGAGGGTTCAGGTGCCAAATTGCCCCCTTCTGCCTTCCCTTTTCTTCCCTGGGTCAGGAGGGCAGAGTGTGGGGAAGAGAGATTTTATCATCAAGCCCCCAGCTCTGCCTGGATATGAGATGGGCTCGGGGCAGGGAGGGAGTGACGCTGTCATCCTTCTCTGCTGGAGCAAGAAGATGAAGGACGATGTCAGCCTCATTTTCAGCCTCATTAGGCAGCAGACGGAGATGGAGGGAGGAGAGCAGGAGGCTGGGGGATGGGTCCTGCACTAGAGAGATCAGCGGGACCTCAAGAAAAGAGGCCATGGGGATCTGGAAAACGAAGGCTCCACTGTTGTGGGGAAGAAGCTGCCCTAGGAGAGGCTGGGACGGAGACAACCAGGATGCTGCGTGAGGAGCAGGATGATCTGGGCCAAGACTTGGGGGTCCTGCTCCCTGAGGTCTGCAGGTCAACAAGGCATAGAGTACACTAACCCTCTCCTTTTCCCTCTGTCCCTCTTTAGTGGCTTTACTGTGGGTCCCCTGTCAGAGGCCAGCACCGGGGGCCCTGCCACCCCCCCATGGAAGGAGTGCCCTATCTGTAAGGAGCGCTTCCCTGCTGAGAGTGACAAGGATGCCCTGGAGGACCACATGGATGGACACTTCTTTTTCAGCACCCAGGACCCTTTCACCTTTGAGTGATTCCCCCCCCTCTCTAGTATATGCACAGATATACACTTACACACACATGCACACACTCATGCACAGACACACACTTGGGTCTCATACCTGTTTCCATCACACCAGGTTCCATAATATTCTGCTCCTGTGTGCCCTGTTTTCATCCCAAGCTTTCTAACTTCGTCCTCTCCCGCCTGGCCCTTTTGTCCCAGGCAGGGGTCCTTCTTGGAAGCAGTGGCTGCATTTATCTCCTGAAAGTGGTTTTAGAGGAACCAGGATGGAGAAGACCTTCCCCTCTGGGAATAGAATTGTCCACTGCTAGCCCCGGAGGTTTCTGGAATCTAGAGCCACCACACACAGGCTCCTACACACTCCCCTCTCTGTTGCCCCAAAGCCAGTTCCTGGGGCGCCACACTTTCTCTTATTTGGGGCTTATGTTTGTTTACCTGAGTTTTCTCTGGGGCCTGTATAGAGGCAGCAGTGTGGACATCATGACCTCTTTGGGTCTCAGCTTCAGTGGTTCCTCTTTCTGTTCCCCACTTGACTTCCACACCCCATCCCAGCCTTTCCCATAGCCTTAGATATTAAGTTTGGAGGTTCATTTTGTATTTTTAAGGATTCCTGTCTGTCTCCTGCCACCCCCAACCCCCCACATACACCCATATCTTTACATGGAAAGAAATAATGTATTTGTGCCTTCTGTGAGGGATGGGGGAACAAGTGATTCCAGGTGTCCTCATTTCCTGGCCTCTCCTCCTTCTCAAGGTCCCCCACAGCAATAAAAACTTCCTCCTCCCGCCATATCCCTCCCCTCTTATATGTAGTTTGGACAAATATATTTATATGATATGTGTAACCGTTGTCATAAAATGTGTGTTTAATAGGAAGTGTGACTAGAGCAAAGAGGGTCCAGGCCTGACTCCTAGACCCCAGGGATGTGGGAGAGAGGGGCAGAGATAACTGCTGAGCAGTCATCTTCCCACTGTTCCTCCTAACAGGCTGGGGGCCAGGGGCTGGGAGCCGGGGGCTGGCACAGGAGGGAATAGCAGGTGAAAGAACTTCTGTCCCAAAAGGGGAGGTCTGTTTCGGATCACAGTGCAGCGGGGAGGAGGCAAACTGATGGGCCCTGCTCAGGGTGGAGTGTCCAGTGGGGCGCGCCTGGGGAGTGGGGTCAAGGTCTCCACTGCTCACACTATAGCAGCCATCACTGTGCCTTGTGCCAGAGGACATGCATTACTCCCATCAAGAGTGAACATCATGGGGCTGGGGATGTGGCTCAAGCGGTAGCACGCTCGCCTGGCATGCGTGCGGCCCGGGTTCGATCCTCAGCACAAACATACCAACAAAGATGTTGTGTCCATCGAAAACTAAAAAAAAAAAAAAAAAAAAAAAAATTCTCTCTCTCTCTCTCTCTCTTTAAAAAAAAAAAAAAGAGTGAACATCATTCAGCACTCACTTAGTAAAAAACACCCTGAGCCCCATACCTCTGAAGAAAATTTTCTATTCCTCCCATCCCTGCCTCTCCCTGTCTGTCCGCTGCCGTCTTCACACACCCGCAGTGCACTCTGTGACTCCACAGTCGCGAAAACACATCCATCCACTCTAACCAGCTTCACGAGCTAGACACATCCACAGCATCATAAAGCATTTATTAAGGACCTGTGTGCTCACCAAGGCTCTCAGCAGTGCCCTGCGTGAGCACATGCCTGTGCCCCCCCTGTTCTCCATCCCAAGAGAGCTCTCTTATCTACAGCCTTCCGTTCCCTTCAGGGCTCCTGAGTGGACCACCCCCACCATTCCCTCTTTCTATCTACCTGAAACCCTCCTGTCCGCCCCCCTTCCAGCCCCACCTGGATGACATCTTACATCCTTCCTTCTTCCCTCACGTCTCTGTCTCCTAGCAACACCATCTCATTCCCTGAATCCCTTCCAAGGAAATTAGAGATAATGGATCTCTCCTCTCTCCATCTCAACCCCTCTTTATTGATCCTCCTTTAATGAAAGTTAATTATAACAATGATTTAATTAATAGAATCCCTCTCTTCCTTTATTGCTTCCCGTATTAAGACTATTAATAAATACGAGCTGGGCTGACAGAGGCATCCATCACCCGCCTGGGATTCCCCCCATCCCTCCTTTTACCCTTCCCCTCTCCCCCTCCCTCTCTTGGCCTATAAACTTGCCGGGGTAGTGGGGGTTAATCAGAGAGGAATTATGAGCCAACATACCCAGCAGGAGGTGCATTTAATGAAATCACTTGTGATTTATGTCTGGGGGAGGTTGGGGAGGGAAGAATCTGGAACCCACACATCCTGGATTCCAGTAGGGCAGGCCCCTAGAGCAAAAGAAGAGAAAGAGACAGAAATAGGAGCCCAAGCCCTCTGCTCCTACCCCACAACCCCTGCCATGCCACACATCTGCCCCTGTTGGGAACCACATGGCTAGCTGCTCAAGGCCATCAACACAGAAGCTGTCAGACCAGAAGCACAAGAATCGCAGTGTAGGTTTTATTCTCACCTCTGAAAGTTTTTTTCATGGATCCCTCCCCCTCCTTCCTTTTGCCCCAGCTCTGTCCACTATTACCTTCCCAAAGCTGCACCACACTCCCTCCATAAAGCCCCCACAGTCCCTCACAGGCTCCTCAACATGGACGTCTAGAGTTTCCAGCTGCTCCTCTCTCTGCTCTCTGTGTGTCTTTCTGGTGTGTGATCCGCACTTTCACACTGAAGTTCCACAGGAGTTGGAGTCATTTCTCTTCCTTCTTCAAGATACACCTCACCCAGTGTGCAAGGCACAGCCCAGACACAGAGGGAGCTCGGGGACGGTACTGGACTGCCTGGGCAGGAAAGAAAGAAAGCTGGGTTACAATTCTAGTTCTGCCTCCCACACTGTGCGGTATTTGGCAACTCAGCCTTTCTACTTATATCCCTCTGTAATAGATCATCTCGTTCTCTCCCTGCTCCCAGCATCCATGCAGAAACTGATAGACCCGACTGGGCTTGAGACCTGGAGAGAGAGAAAAGTCAGACCAAGAAGCAGCAAGTAGGATCTCATGTGTCAGTATTTGGTGGTGGAAGGATGACTCTAAATACATCAGTCTCCACTTACAGAACCTCAATATCTGCGTGTTACCTACAGGGACATGAAGTATATATAGCTTAGGGTGCCAGTCAGGGTTTTTACCATCTGAATCCAGAATGCCTTTCCATCTCCCATCCTACCCAGAGGAACCCTGTACTCCAGGTTAACACAACCATTCCACAGAAACAGGCACTGCTCTCACACCT
The DNA here is from genome assembly GCF_964194105.1 of Spermophilus citellus. Lineage (NCBI taxonomy): Eukaryota > Metazoa > Chordata > Mammalia > Rodentia > Sciuridae > Spermophilus > Spermophilus citellus. The sequence continues at coordinate 73,102,071 of NC_138197.1, read as the reverse complement.
ACTTTCCTCTCAATTCAAGGATACCTCCTCCATGAAGCCTTTCTTGACTTCCCTCAGCTAACTTCTCAGATACCACAAATAGCATATGTGTGAAAACACATTTGTAAAAACATGCTACATCATGTATACAAGTTTTTGTTTAGACTATAAGCAACTTGAGGATAAGCTCTGAGTTTATACATCTCTGTGGTCCTAAAATCTAACAGAGGGACCAATATAGATCTAGTCCCCCAAAATAATCTTTAAATTAATTTTCACACATACTTAATATAAAAATAATAGTAAAATGAGCATCACTGGACTCACTAACCAGCTTTAAATGATTGAACATTATTACTATCATTGAAATACAATTAACAAAATGTGGTGTCAGTTGGGATAGAAATGTTTCTATTGGGGCTGGGGTTGTGGCTCAGCTGTAGAGCGCTTGCCTAGCACGTGCAAGGCCCTGGGTTCAATCCTCAGCACCATAAATAAATAAATAAATAAATAAATAATGTACTGTGTCCAACTACAACTACAAAAAATAAATATTTTTAAAAAGAGAAATGTTGGGCTGGGGATGTGGCTCAAGCGGTAGCGCGCTCGCCTGGCATGCGTGCGGCCCGGGTTCGATCCTCAGCACCACATACCAACAAAGATGTTGTGTCTGCCAAGAACTAAAAAAATAAATAAATAAATAAAAAAGAAAGCCAAGAGTTTCTCTCTCTCTCTCTCTCTCTCTTTCTCTCTCTCTCTCTCTCTCTCTCTCTCTCTCTCTCTCTCTTTCTCTTTCTCTCTCTCTCTCTCTTTAAAAAAAAAAAAGAGAAATGTTTCTATTAACACAAGAAATGTTACAGACTGCTCTTTATGGGTCAGATGCTGGGGAATAGAGAGAAAATAGTTTCAAACCCCACCCTCAGAAAGCCTGTGGTTTATATAAATCACCAAATACAAGGAAACAAGATAAAGGCTACTTCAGAGGTAGAACTTGGGGCAGGGGTACTTCACCAAGACTGGGGAAGATTAAACTTCCCATGGGTGACAACATGGGGCTGAATCTCAAAGGATGAATCGATGGAACAAAATATGCAAAGACCTAACTTATTCAGAAATGTAAACATTCAGGTTAGACTTCTGAGTGAGGATCAGACACAAGTGTTTAAAGAGGCTGGAAATGTGGCCTATTGACATTTGCTTATACACTCACCCAACAAATATTATTTGGGTGCCCACTATGTGCCAAGTACCACCCTAGGCACCAAGGAAATAGCATAAAAAATACAGATAGGAATGCCTGCCCTCAGGCAGCTTATACTCTATTGCCAAATCATGGAAGTCCAGAGAAACAAGTTAGGAACATACTATAATAACCAAAGCAAAAATGGTGAGCAATGTCAAGGGGAAACTTAGGCAATGTCAAGGGGAAAAGAGGAAGAATAATTTAGGATGCAGAATTAATGGGACCTGGTAATAATTAAATATGGAAATGAATAGGAGTAAAGTTGATTCCAGGTTTTTGGTTTCAAAGATCATATAACTAATAATGCCATTAACTAAATAAATAATGCTAATGGAGAAATAAACGTGAGGAAAAGGTGACTGGTGCAAATTTGGCTTTTGGGAGCAATGGGGAATCTTCCAAAAGAGAAAGTGGTCCAATAGTAGTAGTAATTGTTAGATAGATACTTAAAGCCAGGGATCAAGAAAGTGTGCAGTGAAATAGATATTTAAGATCCCTGAAAGTAAAGATGATAAAATAAAGAAAAGTCTGAGGGTGTGGTGTGGTAGCAGAGTGCTTACATGCCATGCATGAGGCCTGGGTTTGATCCCCAGCACCACCAAAAAAAATTTAAAAAGTTAAAAAGGATTATCCAGATCTCATAGGTTGAGTGAGGGTAAAAGGGCCAAAGGCAGCACTCAGGAGAACATCAATAAAGAAGGGAAGTATGAAGAATGCAGAGTTATGGAGAAAACTGAGAAGGATCAGTCAGGGAGGTAGGAAACAACTCAAAAGAGCTGGGTCAAGAAGAGCCAGAAGCAGCCAATTCAGCAGAGCAGCCAGGAAAATGACTCCTGGAAACCACAGGATTAGCAATCAGGGACACAATTCTGATCTGCAGGAATAGGGAATATGTCTTCAGACTCACATAAACTCCAGGGCCCCTGAACCAAGGTTTAGGAAAAATCATGTGTAGGACCTCAGATGTCTGTGACTCCAATATCAAAAATCCTGCTGCTTCTAGATATCCTGGCATGAGGCACACTCTAATTCTTTTTTTTTTTTTTTTTTTTTTTTGAGACAAGGTCTTGCTCTGTTGCTCAGGCTGGTCTCAAACTCCTGGGCTCAAGTGATCCTCATGCCTTAGCCTCCAGAATAACTGAGACACCAGGCACATGCCACCACACCCAGCATCTAAAGTAACATAAAACCTAAAACTGCACTGTCTGCTAGGGCAACCATCAGCCACAACATCTACCCTACTGAATGCTTGAGATGTAGCTAGTCCAAATTGAGATACTACAAAAAGTAAACTACATAACAATTTCAAAGACTCAGAACTTAGAAAAAAAGAATGCAGTTCAAATTTAGATTGCTTATATTGAAATGATAGCATTCTGGACATACTGACTTAAATAAAATATATTTTTAAAATTAGTTTCACCTAGATCTTTTTACTTCTTAAAATTTAGCTCCTAGAAATTTTTAAATTTCATACTTGATTTATGTTAAGTTTCTACTGCATAGCATTGCTTAAACCTTACCACAGAATAAGATACAACAGCCTAGGGCCTAGACACCCCCCGTACTCTTTAATCACTCCCAAACTATCAATATGTCTCTGAGCAGAAAGATAAATAATGCCATAACCCTCTACTCCCAACCATACAACCTAGGGCAGAGACTTCAGATCCATCTCCAGGATCTGTCCTGATCTCTGACCCTTTTTATTTCCTCAGGTCTTTTGATACTAATGTGAGAACAGAGATATCCTATTCTAACTCATAAAAGTAGGTTTCTTTTTCCATCCTCGAGTGCAGAATCTCTCCCCCAAATCTCAATTTAGAAGCCATGTCTTCTCCCTGTTTCCTCCAATTATCAACTTCTTCTTTGCCTTTCCTCCTTTGAGAAACTGGAAATCCAATTTGTAGAAGCATGGTTTCATGGAAAGCATCCAGACTTTAATCCTAGTTTGTCATACTTTCTAATCATGTGACCTGGAGCAAAATATTTATCTCTTTGAGCCTAGATCTGCAAAATGTAGATAATATCTACCTGGAAAAGTTTGTTTCTGGGAAGATTAAATGAGATCATGTGTGCAGAATGCCTTGTACAGAGCCTGGCTCACAATAGATACTTTGTCATTTGGGGTTTCCCACTTTGCTTCCTACCCTACAGATTTGAAGAAGGAGGGGAAGACACAGTAAACTCCAGTCTATATATATGGACTCAAACCTCAAAACCAAAAGGGCTCTTAGAGATGTATTTCCAGCCTCTCCTTCAGGGAAGAAATTCCCTGGACCACATCCCTCATTGGTAGTCATCCAACTTCTGCCCAAACATCTCCAGGGGGCTTTCATTGGTTCACTCAATCAACACAAACAAAGCACTGGGGGAGCCACAAAGAAGGGCAGGCACAGATCTTGCCATTAAGGAGCTTATATTAGCAAAAAAAACAAAAGGTATAAAGCAGTAACTAAGGCAAACGTGGTATGTGCCAATTGAGGTGCCATGACGAAGAGTTAACAACCTTACAAGTTAATTCATGTTCAACAAAGGGTAGTTCCAATACCAAAATCCCTTCCAAATATCAGACCTCAGTTTTACCATTCATTTACTGGAACGTGGGCCACAGGTTATCCTTCAGGAGGATTTTTCTGCAATAGTTTTAAAGCTCCAGTAAAGTGTGAACGTGGAAGAGGCTAGTGTGAGTGAATTGGAGCACAGGTATAGGGAGCACTGGAAGCAGCAGCAGATGCTCCAACCTGTTTTGTGTCACAGAATGATTTCTAGGAGTTCCTAAAGACATCCAGTCCCCTTCCTTCTATTCAGAATTTCTGTCCTCATCTTGGAAAGCCCTACACATCCCTCTTCTCAGGACTTAACCAAATATCTTTCTGACTGTGCGTATCTCTCATCATCCCTAGTACATATCCTTCATCTTTTGTCAGCAACTCTATAATTTTCTTTGTGTCCATCTCTGCTTCAATCTGTCCCTCTCATCATTTTGGAATTGGGTTTCTAACATTCTTGGGATCTTTTTGCTTCTCTCTCTGTCTCCTTGTCTCCCTTTTACTCTTCCATCGTACTCTATTTCTTGGTTGATTTCCATTTTTCTGTCTCTGGCCTCGCTTTCTCTCCAGCTGCCGCAAAGCCATAAACCTAGCCGGCCCTGCAGCAGGCAGCCGCCAATCAATGGGCTCCAAGAGTTGAGAGGGAGGGGGTAGCAGAGACATGGGGGGATGGAAAAGCTGGGGCACTGTTGCTACAGCAGGGGAGGGGGAAGGTGCAGGAAAGAGCTGAGAGGTGCTCCTCCCAGAAGTCAGCTTCCTCTGCTTCCATAGCTTGTCTGGACCCCCTTTCTACAGAAAACAGACACAAGCCCCTCCATTCTGCTGTGAAACAGGGTACCTAGGCCTCTCTGCTATATTCCACAAAACATGATTTGTCATCCAAAACCACTGGCAGAGATCACTCTGTGATAAATCTGCCTTCTGCTTCATTATTAGGCCCTCCCAAGATGAGGGAGTTAAGGGACCCTGGTCATCTAAGCATGCCTGGGACAAATGCATACAGGGATGTTGGGACAAGAAAATGATGGCCAAGACAGGGTGTAGTAGGCTAGATTGGTCTTGGAGAAGCGTTGAAAGAAGGGAAGGGTCCTAATCAACCAAGGCTGAGCAAAAGGTTGGCACTTTCGGCTATTCCTAAAGTAAAACTGACAGCCAGAGTCCCTGACCCCTGGTCTGGGTTGGGGTTCAACAACTTAGAATACTACTTGAGGGGCAACTATTCATCTCACTCTCAGAAATCTACAAGGTCTGGGGGATTAGGAGAGGAAGACAGGGAAGGGGAGGGATCAGTGAGAGATTTTAAGAGAAGAGCATAGGAGGAGGAACATTTCTATCCTGCTGGGGCCCTAAGGAGACAGACCTGGAAAGCAGTAATTCCTGGTGTACCGGCGACCCCTGCTGGCTGCACACACCACCACCTGGGAGATGGAAAGGTACAGCCAGCCTGTGTGAACCTGAATACCTTGGCTGTAACACTGTGCTTTTTGACTATCACTGTAGAATAATGATGGTGTGTGCAGTACCACCCATGATTATGTGAAACCACTCCTAGGTGAAGACAGTAATGTGACGGAGCATACAAGTCACAAAGTTCAGGCTCTGAATTCCTGGCTCCCTCCTGGGGATTCTGGGTATGTGGGAGGGGTGAGGTCCTTCAGCCCCCCATATCTCCTCACCAATGTTATGTCGGTAGTATAGAACCACTCAGGGAGGCTCTGATGGAGACAAAGTAAAATTAACCAGTCCAGGCAAAGGGGAGAGACTGCTCACTTTGGTATCAGACTTACTGGGCTAAAATTCTGATCCCCTGGTTACTACTTGGATGACCTCAGACAAATTACTTAACTTCTTTGAGCCTAATTTCCTCACCTGTAGGGACATCTTAATACTGATCATGCAGGGCTAATGTGTCGACTATAGTGCCTAGAAATGGCAGGTATTTAATAGATGCTAATTTTCTGCCTCCCCCTTCCTATATTTACCTCCCACCCTCAAGGTCGGGCAGGAATTTCAAAAGGCAAATAAACACGAGATGATGTTGACAATGATGGTGGTGGTGGTTTATATTTATGCCACTCATGCAAATCATTTTAAACATATTTTAATACATGGCTTTTTTCCTTTTTATTAGCCAAGCACATCATGATCGTGTTTTATTGGGATAGAAATATCCTGATGTTATGGCAGGTACCTAGAAGGATGGCCTTATGAAGTGATAACAAGGCATGACAAATCTTTCTTTATTGTGATACATTTTCATTACTTAGGTTAATCAGGAATTACCCATTAGAACAAGGGCTTAAGATAAGTACATGACAGTCATCTGCAGAGATCAAAATCTCCTGATTTTTCAATGGGTATCTAATTGTTATTGCTATTGTGGGGGGACGATTAATGTTCAGACTGAACTGGTCTTAAAACATTAGAATAACTCAAGGAGATATGACAGGTAGTTAGAGTTAGTATATTCTGAAATTAAAAAGAAGACAAATATCAATTCCACCAAAGAATATTCTAACCCCTCCAGCTGTCCAGTGACAGGAGCAGACTGTATCTCAAGTAAAGAGCTCCAGCAAGAATCTTGAAGCAGAGGCCAGCTGACTCCTGGGCAGCCTTGCCATGGAAGATATCCTGGAGGAGATTGGGGCCACCCTGGGAGATTGGATAAGAGCCCCCCTAAGGTCCCTCCACAAATACTCAGTGTATGATGAATACCTACTCAGTAGAAATGTCCTTCCAAGCAGCATTACTGCCATACCCACAGTCATTGCTTGTCACCATGGGGTGGGAGTTGGGGGTGGTAATCATAACAATGATATTCTTTCCCTGAGACTTTGTTCTTACCAAGGAAAGGCAAGAGTCCAGGATCATTCCCTCTTTAACCATCCCCACATTTGTCTTGATTTATTCTGTAATCCTCATCTTTTTCTTCATAGGATCCATCATCGAGTATCTTAAAGCAAACCTTACCTTTTAGTTTCTTGCCTCCAAGAGGTAGGTAAGCAATGAGGAGGGGGATTTGTTTAGCTCCTATTAAATTACACTCCATAAATTTTGCCCTTAATTAAGAGAGGTGTGTATGTGCTTTCTTGCAAGTAAACATGTGTGTATGTATACTGTTTTTACATGTGAATGTAAATGTGAATGTATCTGAAGAAATCCTTTGCTGTTCAAGCCCATCTGAGGGATCTTGGTATCTAGCTTGGTATGGGGAGGTCTGTGTGTGGCTCCTTCAATACCTTCCATATGTGCAAACTAACCAGGAGTTATTCTTCTGACCTCTAGATTGATTGATTGACTAATTGATTTTGCAGTACTGGACTTGAACCCAGAGGTGCTTTACCACTAAACCAATCCCCACTATTTTAAATTTTGAGATAGGATCTAACAAAGTTGATGAGGCTGGCCTCCAACTTGTGATCCTTCTTCCTCAGTCTCCTGAGTCACTGGGATTACAGTCAGGCACCACAGTGCCTGACTTGGCTTCTAGATCATTGTACATGATCCCAGGTTTGTGTGTCCCCATCCTGAGCAAAAGTGTGTTGACACATCAAGATTTATTGGCCTTAGGCTGAGGTTGTAGCTCAGTGGTAGCACACTTGCCTAGCATATGTGAGGCACTGGGTTCAGTCCTCAGGACAACATATAAATAAATAAATAAAATAAATATCCATCAACAACTAAAAAAAATTTTTAATTAATTGACTGTGTGCATGACTGTATTTTCCATCTCTGTCCCAGTGTATGTGCAGCTCCATGTACACAGTCTGCCCTTTGTGAAGCCATGTATGTCCCACAGTCCATCTTCCCAAGGAGTATCCTGTGAAGAGTCCTTGGCACCCTCCCCTCCTGGCTACCCCCACTCCCCACTTTCCATGCCAGGAGAGATCTAATTACACAGAAATTAGTACAGAGAAGGATCGTTTGCTTTTATGGCATCAGCGCCAGGGCAGCTGTAAATCTGGAGCCGCTGCTGCAGCCGCCTCTGGGCACTGTGCAGTCTATGGGGTGGGGTGCTCTCTCTTCCACATCTCTTTGCTCCTGGGCCTCTACCCCTTCCCAGTTCCTTTTACATACCCATCTCAGCAAGGGTAAGGGTGCAAAAAGGGAGGATGTGGCCAATCAAAAGAAGACACATAATAGGTGCTCAATAAATGTTCACTATGATTAGAGGGATGAATGCTAACCACTACCAAACTACCCAGACCCAATGACAAAAGGATGAATATTTCTACTAAAATTGCTCTCAAATCTTTAAGTTCTTAAAACAAAATCCTCAAGCTCTTACCAGTCTTCTCTACTTTCTTATGAACCCAGACAAAGCATATGGAACAGTCACACTAGCTTCTATTTTAGAGCCTTGAACTTCTTCTTAGCCTCATATACCAAAGGCAGACCCTGTTCAGATCTTGATTCTTCTGTTAACTAGCTAAGTGACCTTGAGGACACCTTCCCTCAACTGAACCTTGCTTTCCTATCTGTGAAATGGAAGTCAAGAAACCTACCTCTCAGCTTATTGTGAGACATCAACAAAAAAGCACTCAACCAACAGGAAAGTGTCTACTTATCATTAAATCACTATTCATATCTTACAAGCTAACACTTCTACCACTACTTCTAGCTCCTCTCTCCCATCATGCACTAGCTTAGCCTTTATCCCAACCAACCCCCACGCAAGTGCCATCATACACTTTGGGGCAACAAGACATGCAGACAGTCTGTGCCCAACCAGGAGTGAGTGTTTCTTTATGTCTAAGAGACTTATCAGAAGACAGTGGTGAGGACAAATGACTCCAACAATCCCTGGAGTCAGTGTTTCACCCATAGCCAATGCAATCTATGCTCCTACCTTGGCAGTGATTATTTTGATCTTATTTTCATCAAGGGTATGAATTTGTTCCTTGAGGTATCCAAGCATCTCATTGTAAATGAGAAGAAAAAAATCAAGGATTTAGGGAATTAGGAGGGAGCAGGAGCTGGGAAACGTCTGGGGTGGAGACAGGAGGCTTGAACCCATCCTAGAGTAAATTCAAAGGGCCCTTTAGGGAGTAGCAAAGTCAGAAATCAAATGCCCAGCTCTTCCTGCCAACACAGTCCCCAAAACCAGGGACTTGAGGATCTTCTTCCTCTTGTCCGTTCCTACTCGGGTGTCTCCAGCCTAAGGCACTTGGCCAAGAATTTCTGGATTTATTCCCATGTGGATAAGCTCTAAATGGTGAATAGGTCAGGAAGGGACAAGCCAAAGAAATGCAGGACTGAAACCCTTCCCCCAACCTTCCCAGATCTCCAAGCACCACTTGGGCAGGACCCTCCACTCCCACCATTCAGGGCCGGGAAGAGCCGCAGGAGCAATTGGAGGCACATCCTCTGTGTCCGGCTTCTCACCCCCTGATCTGCGTCCCAGGGAGTGTGAGGATTTGGCGTGAAGGGCAGAGAGGCAGGGGGGTCTCTGGCCCCCGCCTCCCCCACCCCGCAACCCCAACTCAGGCTGCAGTCTCTCCTCGTTGTAGCAGAGCGAGAGCAAAGGGACGGGCAGTAAAGATGAGTGATGGCGCAGAGACAAGCAGAAATACACCATCATGAAAATGCTAATGACTCCTTGCTCTCTTTCTTTATGGTTGGAGTAATACAGACTTCAATCATAAAAACAATCTCCCAACATTTTAATGGGCTCCATCATGCCCGCACTTGTCGGTATATTTGAAGAATAAATCACCCTCCCCGCTCGGAATGAATTCGCTGTCAAACTCGGCTCCCTCGGAGAAAATGGATGGGGAGAGAGGATGGAGTTTTTTTTTTTTTTTTTTTTTGGGGGGGGGGTCTTCTCCCCCGCTAACTCCCTCCTAAACCTGATTGTCGTGAGAAATGCCTGGATCCAGAGTGGGAGGAGGAGGTGGAGGAAAATTGGGGAAACTGTGCCCGAAGGGAGGGATTTGAGAAATCCGGACCCGGACTAAGGGATTCCACAGCGAGAAAAACCACCTCTTGGACGGGTGTGGAAGAGTGAAAGGGGCAGGAACGGTGGTGGCACTGAAGGGAAGGGGCAAAACCCTGACACTGAACCAAGAGAATGCAAATAAGATGCAAAAAGCATGCAGATCCACATTATTTCTGCGTTATTTGTTTAGATTTCTTTCGGACTGTACCCCAGGCAGGAACACAAAGAGAAAGGGGGAAAGTTCGAGAAAGCATTTTTTGGGAAAGTGGAAGAGGGGCAGGAAGCAAGCCCAGGAATTCCTACTCCGAGCTAGTAGGTTTCAGCGCAGTAAGCCACAGGTCTGCACCACTGAGAAGGGCCTTAGAGTCCTGAGTAATTCTCATTTCCATACAGGTGGCCCTCAGCCAATGAAAACTTGGGATGCGCCTACAGCGAGCAACCAATCCCAGTTAAGGATGAGCTGAGCTGGCACGTTTAATTGCATCTTGATTGGTTGTGATGTTGCTAGGCAGAAGTCAGGTCTTGGAGATTGATGCGGGCAACACTGAAAAGCCACGTGAATACGAAACTATCTGGAAACCTAGACTCCTGGATTGACATTTTTCTTCCCGAGAGCCTTCGTTCTTAAAGGACTGATGGGGTCAGAGGAATGTCTCTCCGTTTTTTTCCTCTCGAGTGGGAAAGAGCCAAATAGTTGTCATATTTTTCCCAAAAAAGCCTTCAGAGAAATCTGGCTACTTGGAGGGTTTTCTAGTCCCAAAATTCCCCGTGGAGTATTCGACCTTACCCTGGGTCTTCCTGAAATCTATGTTCAAGCCTTTCGGCTGCAGTTGAGGGTGGATTTTTTTCTTATACTCAGAAAATGGAGAAATTGTGCTCCACATTCTCCCTTCAGACCGCGTGACTTAAAAAGCAAGAGCAAGAGATCCCCATCGTCCTGACCACTCGGCCAAGACCCAGGGATGTCCCGTGCACCGTGCCAGGGGTTAGAATTTCACTCCTAAACGTCTAGGAGGTGGCATTCCTGAAACCGGAGCTTGAGCCTTCATTTTCACCTAATTTGCATAAAACTCACCCTCCCTCCCACTCCGGACCAAAGGCACCGGTCCCTCCCCAGCCCTGGCTCTCCTCGCCCCCCACGCCCCACTCCTCTCACAGCCCGCTTGTCCCCACCCTGGCGAACCCCCCTAGAGCTCCCCCCTGCTGGCCACAGGGCCCAGAGATTCCCGCTGCTCGGGAGTCACAGCCTCCCCGGAGGCCGGAGGGGCACGGTGCGGGGAGAGGTAGGGGCTGCCGCGGAGAGCTGCGAACCCGCTAGTCTGAATACGACCGTCCGCCAACAATATGCCACCATTTAAATCTGAACGCGCGCCAACCGCCGATTGTGATGTTAATTCGGCGATGATTTAGGGGGGCGGGACCGAGGGGGGGCTGGCCGCCTCTCTGTCAAAGTGCTGTCCAGGGGCTTAATATTTGTAATTGAAGCTGATGAGGACTCCGTCTCTGTTTCTACTGATAAAAAAAAAAAAAAAAAAAAAAAAAAAAAAAAAGGCAGGGAAGGAAAAAGAGCAACTAAATTATAGGGCCGGGAGAAAAACATGATTAATCAAAGGTTTGAACTGTCGCCGTGTTCGAGGCCCAGTAAATCTCGCCCGGCCGGGCCCCGCGGAGGCCGGAGGATAAATCTGAACCGCCCGGTGTTTGCCGCCCCTCTCGGTTTGCCTCTTGGTTCGCACGTCAATTAATTCGATAATTGGATTTGAAGAGATGTCAGGAGATTGTCCAGGGGGAGTCAGGAGGGAGTGGGTGTGGAGAAAGGGCCTGGGGATAGCGAGAGAGGAGGCGAGACCGGCGGAGGGACGGGAGAACTGAGCCTGCCCTGGCAGTGCTTCATCCAGCTCGCCTCCGCTAGGGGTTTTCTTTCTGCTTTTTCTTTCTCTTCTCTTATCTCCTCCCACCCCTCCAGTACTGGAGATAGAATCCAGGGGCGCCTTACCACTGAGCTACATCCCCAGCTCTTTTTATGTTGAGACAGTCTCGCTGAATTGCGGAGGCTGGCCTTAAATTTGCAATCCTCATGCCTCAGCCTTCGGAGTAGCTGGGATTTGACAGGCGTGCCACGCTGCACGGGCTCGGTGCTCGGGATTTTGGAGAAGACCTTGAAACAGATGGCTGGCCTATGCCGTGCCCTTAGCAGCGGTTCGCGACACATCTCTTCACACACTGCTCTCTCCAAGAACTTCCCAAATTCTCCCTCTAAATTCTGCCCTTGTTCTGCCACCACTTTCCTTTCGAAGCTGATGGGGGTCGCTGGGGGAATTCATTTGCAAGTGTTTGTTTGTTGGTGTGTAAATGATCCCCGTCCCAGCTCACAACACGTTTTTCTTTACCCATCCCCCAAGTTAGACACATACTTCACACATTTAGGATTCTAGCCTCCAGTCAAAGTTAACCTTCTGCTAACTAGTCAGGTGTTGCACACCTGTAATCCCAGGGAGTCCAGAAGCTGAGGCAGGATCACAAGTTCCAGGCCTGCCTTGATTACTTAGCAAAACCCTGTCTCAAAATAAAAAGGCTGGGGATGTAGCTCAGGGGTAGAGTAGTAGAGTGCCTCTCTGTTCTACCCCAGTACAGTGCCTCTGGATTTGATCCCCAGTGTGTGTGTGTGGGGGGGGGGGGGCACATGATGACTCCTGCTTAAGAAGAATACCTTTACAAACATATTATATATACACACGTTCACAGGCACACCGACCCAAAGACAGCTAGTCACTAAGCTCTTGGCTGCAGCCTGACATAGAAGTAGATGCTTCCAAAATTCAGCCCTTCCATAATATCAAGTGGATCTTCCCCCAAAAAGGTGGGTCCAACCCCTAAAAGGAGTGTGTGAGGAAGTGGGGATGGATTTGAGGGTTTCCCCCACTGGTCTCTCTAGATTTTTTTATGCAGGGGTGGAGAAGGTTGGGTCGGGGGGTGCTTATAAGAAAACAAGGCAAATGATTCTGAAAAATAAGATGAAGTTGGAGGCGAGGAAGGTGGTGAGGGCAAGCACACAAAAGCTGCCCTTCAGGCTACTTGGTAGAAAAAAAGAAAACCCTCTGGATGGACACCAGCAGGCACCTCAGGGAAGGCCATAGCCAGAGGCTGCCCTTGAAACAGAAGAGGGAGACTATGGAGGAGCGGAGCAGAGGAGCGCTGAGTCAAATAACCACCAGAGCAGTGCAGCAGGCCAGCACTCATTTAAAACACTGACAGGCGACAACTAACCATGCACACTGATGATCATTTTTTGAATACGTTTGAGGCAAAGTCCTGTTTGTGAAGGGACAACTGGGGGATGTAGGTAGCTTTGGTTTCCATGTGGAGGCTCCTCAGAGAAGCCAGCTTTTACCTGCTCTTTCTTATTATCCGGTCTCAGTTTCTTGAAGAAGTCAATACAGCGCCAAACAAGAAAGGAACTGGACCTACCACCTGTTTTTCAGTTATAGCCTGGTTTGGTTCTCTGCTCTATGAATGGACCTTTGATCACAAGTATTTTGTATATTGGGAAATATTCTCATTTAAAAGTAGGAATTGAGCAGTGGGATCATAGGAAAAATCAGGGCCAGCTCTCCCCAACAGGCAAGCCTTTCATTATCTCTCTCAAAAGGACACCTGTCTTATGAAAGACAATACCACCAATTTCCCTCTGAAACCACAGGGAGATGGAAGATGAGATTTAGGGGACTACCACCAGATTAAGGCAGCTGAGGCTGGTGGACAGAGCACTGGACTTGAATTCAAAAGAATTAGCTTTAAGTCCGCACTGCCCTACATGGTCAGGAAGGTTGAAACCCAGAGTAGAAATGACTTGTACAGACTGGGGTTGTAGCTCAGTGGTAGAGCACTTGCCTAGCATGTGTGAGGCCCTGGGTTAGATCCCCAGTGCACCACACTAAAAAATCAGTTCTTCATTTTTCCAATTTATTGTACAGACAGCCCCATGTGGAATTCCATTACTGCCTCCATTTATTTGTGTCTCAGTTCCCTCTTTTATATAGTAAGAATAGTAATAGGACCTAACTCTGTAGAGTTGTGGTTAGGATTTATATAATTCATGTAAAGAAAACCTCTACAGGGCTGGGGTTGTGGCTCAGTGGTAGAGCACTCCTTTCGAAAGACCCTGGGTTCGATCCTCAGCACCACATAAAAATAAATAAGTGAAATAAAGGTATTGTGTTCTCATAACCGACCAACCTGAATGACACATAATTGGCAAAAGTTATTCACCAATGCCTGCAAACTATATTGTAACTGAACCACAAGGGGCCCTATAAAAAGGAGTGAATGCTGCCTTGAAAAGACAGTAGGTTTTCCATTTGGGTGGCTCTGAAGACCACATTTTATTACCTTCAAGTCTGCCAGATTTAGGTTCATATAGGAGGGGTATACCTGACCAGCTGTAATGGATGTATCATTCACTAATTCATTCATTGAATGTTTATTTGAAAAGCAGCAGCATTCATCAATCTATCAAATCTATATTGAAGTCCCATTAAGTGCTCAACACTTCTTAGACAGTTATTAAGCCATGACTCCATGATTTTTTAATTTTTTTTTGTAGTTGTAAATGGACAGAATGCCTTTATTTTATTTATTTTTATGTGGTGCTGAGGATGGAACCCACTACCTCACCCATGCTAAGCAAGTGCTCTACTGCTGAACTACAGCCCCAAGCCATGATATTAAAAGCTACTCTGGTGATACGTGTGTGTGTGTGTGTGTGTGCGCAAAAACATATATGTATAAAATCTTTGTATCCCCAGCACCTAGCACTGTTCAGGCACATGGGAACTTTATAAATATATATTGAATGAATAAACACCATGGAAAAATGGAAGAGAATTAGAAATACAGTTCCTTCTCTTAATAAGATTTAATTCCCGGGCTGGGGATGTGGCTCAAGCGGTAGCGCGCTCGCACCACATACCAACAAAGATGTTGTGTCTGCCGAAAACTAAAAAAATAAATATTAAAAAATTCTCTCTCTCTCTCTCTCTCTCTCTCCTCTCACTCTTTCTAAAAAAAAAAAAAAAAAAAAAAAAAAAAAAAAGATTTAATTCCCAGTGGGGAAACAAGATTTGTACACATGAAAGAAAAAAGAACAATACAAAATCAAGGACAGTGACAGATACCAATTATCCCAGAAACTTGGGAGGCTGAGGCAGGAGAATCATAAGTTCAAAGCCAGTCTCAGCAATTTAGCAAGGCCTAAAGCAACTTATCAAGACCCTATCTCAGGGGCTGGGGCTAGGGCTCAGTAGTATCGCACTTGTCTAGCATGTATGAGGCACTGGGTTTGATTCTCAGCACCACATATAAAGAAAGAAAGAAAGAAAGAAAGAAAGGTCTACCAAAAACTTTAAAAAAAGACCCTATCTCAAAATTAAAAGGGCTGGGGATGTGGCGCAGTGGTTAAGTGCCACTGGGTTCAATCCCTATTACCAAAAAAAAAAAAAAAAAAAATCTTATAAGTAAATAAGTTCTAGGTGACATAGACTAGGAAGAATTCAAGGAAAGCAGGTGGTGTGCAGTGGGAAGGATGCTAACATGAAAGGAGAAGGCCTAAAATAAAGAGCAGAATTTGGAATGGCTGAGAAGGAAGAAGGGCACTCTAGCTGCAGGAGTAGCAAGGGTGACAGCATGTGGTAAGAATCTGTACATGTTGAGAAACAATGACTAAGCCAACTTAATAAGAGGGTCAGGCTGTCTATTTGGAACATAGGCTCCATGCATGATTGCAGCCACTGTTTCTCTATGTTCCCAGTCACCAAGAAATGATGATAGCATTTTCTATTATTTTAGATTACTCATACCTTTTCTTCCTCTGTCTTAACCTGAAAAACCAAGAATCAAAATAGTAACTAGTTGCTACCCTCAGCAAAACAGGTTATAAAAGCAATTATGCTATTCCCATTTACCATTATCTGTATACAAGACAACCTCCTCTTCCTCTTTCTCCCACGAGGTTCCTGCCTGAACTGGGAATTCTTTTTTTTTTTTTTCTTTTCAGTATTGGGGATTGTAGACAGGGTCTTATATACACTACACAAGTGCTCTGACACTGAACTAAGTCCCTAGCTTTTTCTTTTTTTCTCTATTTTTTTTATCCTCCTGCCTCAGCCCTCTGAATAGCTGGGGTTATAGTCATGCACCTCTGTGCCTGGCCTGAGCTGGGATAATTAATGCCTAGATTATTACTATCTCCTTCATAAACTTTTGTTCCCAAAAAATCCTGCAAAACAACCTTACCTTTTTTTTTTAATTGTAGATGGACACAATATCTTTATTTATTTATTTTTATGTGGTGCTGAGGATCAAACCCAGTGTCTCACACAAGGCAGGCGCTCTACCACTGAGCTACAGCCCCCAGCCCAAGGCAGCCTTACCTTTACAAAAAAGAAGAAGAAGAGGAGGAGGAGGATTAGGAGGAGGAGGAGGAGGAGGATGAGGAGGAGGAGGAGGAGGAGGAGGAAAGAAAAGAAAGGGAGGGAAGGAAGGAAGGAAGGGAGAGAGGGAGGGAGGGAAGGAGGGAGGGAGGGGAAAAAAAAAACCTTCACATTTTTCTCCATAGTTACTTTGAGGGAAACATGGTAGTGAGTGGGAAGGAAACCAGTGTGAACTGAGTCAGTGGTTTCTATATTTCAGGTGCTTTGCTTATATTAGATTATTTAATCTCATAATAACCCTGTTAGTTGTTTTTTGTTTGTTCAATTTGGTTTCAGTAGTATGGATTGAACCCAGAGCCTTATCTACTGCTTAGCTGTATCCTCAGCCCTTTTTAAATTTTTTTATTTTGAGACCAGGGTCATCACCCAGGCTGATCTCAAACTTGCTATCTTCCTGCCTCAGACTCCCCAGTTGCTTGGATTACAAGTGTGTTCCACCATGCCCAGTTAGGTAGGTATTATTATCCCACTTTACAAATAAGGAAACTGAGGCTCAGAGAGTCTACCCAGGTTCAAAGAAGAATAAATAACTCTCTGAATAAGGCTTTGAACCAGGTCTGTAGAGTCCATGCTGTGAGACCTGGCAAAGAGAAACTCTATCCTGAGTGCCTATTTTGAAGGTCCTCCTTCTCCCTTACAGTGAAAAGAACTTAAAGCCAACTGGTTGTACCTACTGGGAGCTCTTGTCTTCCCTC
This sequence comes from Spermophilus citellus, assembly GCF_964194105.1. NCBI lineage: Eukaryota > Metazoa > Chordata > Mammalia > Rodentia > Sciuridae > Spermophilus > Spermophilus citellus. The sequence continues at coordinate 73,085,176 of NC_138197.1, read as the reverse complement.
TCTGAGCCAATCGCCATTCTCCATGCTGAGCAGGGCAGCCTGGAGCTCACTTCCAGAGCCTCTGAGAGCGCAGACTACACTGCTGGGGAGTGGAAGTATTCAACTGTGTGGCTGTCTTGAGCTTGTGTGTGAGGCTCCTTGGGTAGTAGGAGAGAGCCAGGAACAAAATGAAAACCTGAAACTCAGACAAGGGGTGGGAGGTATCCCAGAGTCCTAAATATAAACTTTCCAGTTCGTGTCAATATGTGTCAAGAAGCTAGAACATGTTTTCTTTAATAGTTCCTTAGCTCTGAAGTATAACTCCTGCATAGTTAGACAGTCGGCATGTGGACCTATATTTTTTATCTTATCTGAGCCCTACAAATATTAGGGGTGGGACTGCTTATTTCACTGTACTCTGAATCTTTTCCTTTCATCTGCTCTCTTCTGTTCTTTATAGCTGCAAAGCCCCAAGATTTGCCTACCAAGCAATTCTCTCTTTATTCTCATAGTTTCCCAAAGCCACCTTCCACCTGAAATTTCTTCAACTAACTGCCAAAGGAGGTGCTGATTTCCTCTCCACTGCCCTTTCCCTGATGGGATAACTTCTGTTAACTCTGCTATTCCTGATCTTTCAGAGGATATAACGAAGTTACAGTGTGTATCTCCAGTCATTTTACTGTTTGTCCTGTCATTCTTCTTTTTCTTTCTTTCTTTTTTTTTTTTTCATTTTTGTTTTTGTTTATTTGTTTATTCTTGGGATTAAACCCAGGGGTGCTTTACCACATTGCCACATCTGCAGTCCTTTTTATTTTTTATTTTGAGAAAGCGTTCTGCTAAGTTGCTGAGGGTCTTACTAAGTTGCTGAGGCTGGCCTTGAACTTTTGATCCTCCTGCCTCAGCCTTCAAAATTGCTAGGATTACAGGCATGTACCACCATGCCTGGCTCTTCTGTCTTTTATGACTGAGAATCTTCAGGATGTTTTTGATACTCATAGCAGCTTCTTTGAGCCATAGCCCTTAGTCTTTAGGGAGAGATACTGGGCAAGATCCTCATTTGTAGATGAAATCCCAAATACACAAAGCAAGGCCTGGAGACTCAGCAAGTTTTGAAAAATAAGGACACAAATAGGGATATCCCGATGGGAATTCCAATTCTTTTAGTAGGGGAAAATTGGAGGGAGTACAGCCCAGAGAAAAAGTTAGGCAAACGCAGAGTCACTGAGTACAGAACCAAGTTTAGGGGAAGGCCAGCAGAAAGAATAGGGCTCCTAAGTTATGGAACCTATGGTTTATGGAGCTTATGGTTCCTACAATTTGGAGATGGGATAAGACCAAGCTTGGAAGAGTTAGAGAATGGTACCACATAGTGACCCAGGCCAGAAAAATGCACCATTTCCAACCTCCCTTCCTCATCCCCACAGCAATCTTGGAGGCCTGTCAGCTCTTCCTTCTCAACCTCTCTTAGCTCTGCCTACTTCTCTTCATCCCAACTATCACCCTAGAGCTCAGGCCACCACCATCTCCCACCTGGATTGTGACAACAGCCTTCTTAATGCTTTCTGTGCCCCAAGTCCTGCCCTTCTCATTAGCTTTCCACATTGCAGCTAGAATGATCTTTCTAGAATGAAAATTTGAGGTTCTGGGGTAGAGTGCTTGCCTAGTATGCATGAAGCTCTGAGTTTGATTCCAGCACTATTTAAAAAAAAAAAAAAAAGCAAATCTAAGCCACTCATTCCTCTGTTTAAAGACTCCTTTCTGCTTTCTGGATAGAATCCAAATGCCTTAGCTTGATGTTCAACATCCTTCAGGATCAACTAATCTCCTCTCTGCACCCAGATACACACATAACTGTTTATTCTGGCCACCCTGAATTACTTGCCACTTATAGAAAAGATCACTTAATCACTCAATTCCAAACCTTTGTACTTATATCTCCTTCTTCAAGGGATATCATTCTATTCTCTCGCTGTACAGATCCTCTAAGTGTTTCATAAATATCACCTCCTCTTTCCTTGAGGGCTCCAAATGAGACCTTTCTTGATTACCACTCCTCAGCATGGGGATGCATGTACTCCCATAGCACCCAGTACTTACCCCTCTTATAATACCATTGTACTGTGTTTAAATTGTCTTTTAAATCTCTGTATCCCCTGCTAGATCATAAACTTTTTAAAGACAAAGAGTTTATCTTATTTGCTAAACAATCGTTTACAAAACTTCTATTGCAAGCCTAGTAAGTGCCAGGTACTCTTCTTAATGCTGGGGATTCAGTGGTAGACAAGGTCACTGCCTTAGGGAAACTTATCTTTCAATAAAGAAAAAAAGCAATAAAAATAAAATTATAATAAGTGCTAAAAAGAAAAACAAAGGAGGATAAAGGATGAAGAAAGGAGGGTGGCTAAGCACAGTGGTGTGCACCTGTAGTCCCAGTTATTCGGGAAGCTGAGACAGGAGAATAAATTGAGTCCAGGAATTTGAGACCAGCCTGGAAAATATAGCCAGACTCCATCTAAAAGCAAAAGAAGAGAGAGTGGTGATTGTTTAGAAATGGTGGAAGAAAAGCCCTGTCTGAAGAGGAGAAGTATTTGATATGGGGCCTATATTAAATTAGGGTGATCTGGGGATGATCTGTTGCAGGCAGAAGGAACAATCACTAAGTCTTGTGTATCAGGAACAGCAGGAGCTATTGTTTGTTTGTTCGTTTTTTTTGTTTGTTTGTTTGTTTTTTTTTTTGTTACCAGGGATTGAACCCAGGGTGCTTAACCACTGAGCCACTTCCCCAGCCGCCCCTCCCCCGTCACTTTTTATTATTATTATTTTTTAATATTTATTTTTCAGTTTTTGGTGGACATAACATCTTTATTTTTTTATTTTTCTGTGGTGCTGAGGATCGAACCTAGCGCTCCGCGCATGCCAGGCAAGCACATTACCACTTGAGCCACATCTCCAGCCCTTTTTTTTAGTTTTGAGACAGGGTCTCCCTAAGTTGCTTAGGGCCTTACTTGATTGCTGAGGCTGGCTTTGAACTTGCAATCCTCCTGCCTCAGCCTTCCCAGGTACTGGGATCACAGGTGTGCACCACTATGCTGGCCAGTAGTTGTACCTGGGATTTTCCTTTTTTTTTTTTTTTTCCTTTCCTACAAGTAAAGTACTGGAAAGGTATTGGAAGATTATTTGAGGTTTTGTTTTTCCAGTGCTGGAGAATATATATATATAATTTTTGTTTTGTTTTGTTTTTGTACCAGGGATTGAACTCAGGGGCACTCAACCAACTGAGCCACATCCCCCATCCCTATTTTGTATTTTATTTAGAGACAGGGTATCACTGAGTTGCTTGGCACCTTACTTTTGCTGAGGCTGGCTTTGAACTCCCAATCCTCCTGCCTCAGCCTCCCGAGCCACTGGGATTACAGGTATATGCCACCGTGCCCAGCCTGACCTATATTTTAAAAGATTAGATAAGCTACTTATGTGGAGAACAGACTGTGGAGGGGGTCACATTGGAATCAAGGAGAGCAGGTAAGAGGCTATATTGCAGTGATCCAACAAGAGATATCAGTGGTTTGATTTGGCCAGGTGCAGTGGCACAGGTCTATAACCCCAGGCACTCAGGAGGCTGAGGCAGGAAGATTGAAAGTTCAAGGCCAGTCTCAGAAATTTAGTGAGACCTGTCACAAAAGCAAAAAGAAAGAAAGGAAGGAAGGAAGGAAGAAAACTGGGGATGTAGCTCAGTGGTAAAGTGTCGCTGGGAAGGGAGGGAGGAAGGGAGGGAGGGAGAGAAGGGAAGGAAAGAGAAGAGAATGTGGTTTGGACCACATTAGATTTTGGAAGTGGTAAGAAGTAGGCAAATACAGGAAATGTTTGTGTTCTCAGTGTTGAGCATTATGTCTGACTAGACATTCAGTAAATATTAAGTGAATGAATTAAGAATTAATCCAACTAGGATTATAGGCACTCACCACTGCCCTAGGTCAAAGTAGGGTTTTTAAGCAGAAACCACTTTACAGTTCTCCGGATTTTCTCACTGATGGCAAATCTTTATTTTTGAGGTGCATTTGGTTCCTGACAGCAGCCAAAGGGCAATCAGAATACACTTGGGTGAATGTGTTTAAACACAAGGTGTCTAAAACAATGTGCTGCCTTATGTGGTGGCACATGCCTGTAATTCCAGCAACTGAGACAGAAGCAGGATAGCCAAGTTTGAGGCCAGTCTCAGGAACTTAGAGATGACCTGTCTCAAAATAAAAAATATAAAAGGGCTGAGGATGTATCTCAGTAGTAAAGTGCCCTGGGTTTACCCCAGTGTGTGTGTGTGTGTGTGTGTGTGTGTGTGTGTGTGTGTGTATAATCAATCCAACTAGATGAAGACTCTCAGCTGAAACTGAAATCATCCTTGGAGCCTCTACAAAAATCTCAACACTTCTAAAATCTGGAAGTACATAGCTGCCACTGACAGCAAATATATATGTGCTTTATATATAGTATGTAAACTAGCACACTTATGTATGTATGTGTGTACACATACACACATATGATTTGCTAATTCCTAAAAATCAATGGAGAGAGAACTAATAACCCAATAGGCAAATGGGTTAAGACTAGGCATTTCACAGAAGAGGGAACATAAATGGCCAATAAATATATGAAAAGATGTTCAACCTCACTAATAATTAGGCAAATATAAATTTAAACCATCATGAAATTCCATCTTATATGCAATAGATTAACTAAATACCAATGTTGGCAAGGATAGGATAGCAACCAAAACTCTACCCCAGCACCTCAAATTTTCATTCTAGAAAGATCATTCTAGCTCTAGTGGTGGAAAGCTAATGAGAAGGGCAGGACTTGAGGGCACAGACAGCATTAAGGAAGCTATTGTCACAATCCAGGTAGAAGATGGTGGTGGCCTGAGCTCTAGGGTGATAGTTGGGATGAAGAGAAGTAGGCAGAGCTCAAAGAGATTTAGAAAGAAGAGCTGATGGGCCTCCATGATTGCTGTGGGGATGAGGAAGAACTCATATACTTTGGTGAACATAAATACTGGAAAACAAATTGAAATTTAGCTAGAGAAGCTGAAGACAATTCCTTGTATGTGTGTGTATGTGTGTGTGTGTGGGGGGTGTTTCTGGGGGTCAAACCTAGGGCCCCAGTTGTACCAGGTAAGCTCTCTATCACTGAGTTGTAACATCCCTAGCTCACACACACACACACACCTTGAAGAAACACTTGTCCATATATACCAGGAAACATATACAAAATATTATTAAAAACAACATTGTTTGTAATAGCAAAAAAAAAAAATAGAAATGAACCTAAATATTTATCAACAAGGGAATTAATCAACAAATTGGTAAACTATTATACATTAATGAAAATAAACTAGAGCTACCTAAATCAACAGGAATGAATCTTAGAAACATAATATAGAATGAAAAAAGCAAGTTGAAGAAGTCTACAAACAGTATTATATTGTGGTTTAAAAGCAGGAGGGAGGGGCTGGGGATGTGGCTCAAGAGGTAGCGCGCTGCTCGCCTGGGATGCGTGCGGCCCAGGTTCCATCCTCAGCACCACATACCAACAAGGATGTTGTGTCCGCCGAGAACTAAAAAATAAATATTAAAAATTCTCTCTCTCTCTCTCTCTCTCTCTCTCTCTCTCTCTCTCTCTCTCTCTTTCTCTCTCTCTCTCCTCTCTCACTCTCTCTTAAAAAAAAAAAGCAGGAGGAAGGACAAAATAAATAATATAAAAATATGAAGAAGAAAACCCAGGAAATGAAAAACATAAAATTCAGGAGTGACCATAGGATAGAAGCACCTGGAGGCCCTCAATGGTATTATTGATTTTTTTCTTTTCTAAATTTAGGGATTATTTAATGGGTGTTCATTTTATTATCATGCTTCATAATTTACATAAAACATCAGCTCTAGGAAGGTAAGGATTTTTGTCTTTTTTTTTGTTGATGCCTGGGTTTCCTGTACCAAGAATAATGTTTGGTATATAACAGATGCTCAATAAATATCTGCTGAGTAAATTATTATGTATTACTTGTATTCTTTTATATGATTCAAATATTTCATAATTTTTTAAGAAGAAAATAAAAGTTGGGAATGGTGGCACATACCTGTAATCCCAGTTACGGGGGAGTCTGAGGTAAAAGGATCACAAGTTCAAGGCCAGTTGCAGCAATTTAGCAAGACCCTGTTTCAAAAAACTAAAATAAAAAGGATTGGGAGCCAGGCTCAGTGGTGCACGCCTGTAATCCTAGTGGCTCAGTGATTACAGGAGTTCAAAGCCAGCCTCGGCAACAATGAGGCACTAAGCAACACAGTTAGGCCTTGTCTCTAAATAAAACACAAGATAGAGCTGGGGATGTGGCTTAGTGGTTGAGTGCCTAAATTCAATCCCTGGTACCCCCCTAAAAAAAGGACCAGGAATGTAGCTCACTCATAAAACAACCCTGGATTCAATTCCTGGTGAAGAAGAAGAAGAAAGAGGAAGAAGAGGAGGAGGAGGGGACAAGGGATAGAGAGAAAAGGAGGAAGAAGAACAAGAAGGAGGGGGTTGGGGATTTAGTTCAGTGGCAGAGCACTTTCCTAGCATGTGCAAGGCCCTGGGATTAATCCGCAACACTGGAGGGGGGACAAAGAGGAAAAAGAAGGACAAGGAGAAGAAGAGCCTATTTTAATCACAATGCTTCTTGGTTATTCTAGCTGAAAGTCATACTGCTTCCTAAACTACACAGATATAATTTTAAATCCTGATGCACATTATGGTTATATATGAACATGTCATTCTTAATTATTATGAAAACAAGGGATTATGTTTTATCCTTTTCTATATACCCATGTACAATACCTTATATAGTAAATGCTCAATAAATACTGACTGATTACTTAAAGTCACAGGAAACAAAGGCAGATAAAGAAGGCCAGATCTTTTAGTTAGCATGTATTTAAAGATGAAAAAGAATTTAGTAACATCTAATGTTTTCCTGTATTTTGCAGACAAGAAAACTAAAGTCCAGAGAGTTGTTTTTCTCAAAATCACATAATTAATTACTAATATCTCCAAATCTAGACTTTAAACATCTAGTTTGCTGCTCTTAACTCTTCACAACACTTCACAATGACACAATACTTCACAATGACTTCTTTTTTTTTTTCTGGTACTGGGGATTGAACTCAAGGGCACTCAACCACTAAGCCACATCTCCAGCCCTATTTTGCATTTTGTCTCACTGAGTTGCTTAGCACCTTGTTTTTGCTGAGGCTAATTTTGAACTCATGATCCTCCTGTCTCAGCCTCTGGAGCCATTGGGATTACAGGCCTGTGCCATAGTGCCCGGCTCACAGTGACTTTTATTTTTTATTTTGTCTATGTGTCTTCTTTGGCTTGGAAGAGATCTTTCAATGACAAGGACCAAATCTGTTCACAGATATTTAATCGTAACTTTCAGATAAATATGTAGGGCGTGTACAAATTCCTCATACATGGGGCTGGGAATGTGGCTCAAGCGGTAGCGCACTCGCCTGGCATATGTGCGGCCCGGGTTCGATCCTCAGCACCACATACCAACAAAGATGTTGTGTCCGCCGAGAACTAAAAAATAAATATTAAAAATTCTCTCTCTCTCTCACTCTCCTCTCTCACTCTCTCTTTAAAAAAAAACAAATTCCTCATACAGATTCAAAGGGATTTATATTCTCCCTCAGCAAAAGCTTCTTTCTGACCATCCTTCTGCCACAGACTCTCCCACTGATCCCTCCCTCAGAAGCCTGGATACCAGGGATCCTTTCCCCTTTCTTCATTTACTGTTTTCTTTCTCTAGAAGTAGAGAGAATTAATAATGGCTCACAGTCCTGTATCTGAGGAACTGATTTAGCAAGAGAAAGTAGAAGAGCTATCACTCAGTCCCCACCAGCCCATCAGAGCCCCAAAGTGAAATTAACAATAACAAATAGGGGCTCAGGTGTAGCTCTGTGATGAAGCACATTCTTAGCATATGCAAGGCCCTGGGTTCAACCTCCAGCACAAAAGGAAAAAAGTCCCTCCAAAATAGAGGAGTTCAAGATCTAAAAATAGTCCTTATTGGAGTGTAAAGATACCACTTCAGCTTGGACAAGAGAATCCTGAAAAGTTAATGAACCACACCGATCACCTGCATCTCCCCCTGAGTTTTCCAAATGAGGAAATTAGAACATTGAGAAATAAAGTAACTTGTATAGTTATTCAAACAGTAGTAGAATTGGGATTAGATTCCTAGTCTCCTGCCTTCAAGATAGCTGTTCAGCGGGGCTGGGACTGTGGCTCAGTGGTGGAGCGCTTGCCTGGCATGTTCTATTCTCAGCACCGCTTAAATAAATAAAATAAACATCCATTGACAACTAAACAATATTAAATTTTATTTTATTTTTTTTAAAGAAGGAGGAGGAGGAAACAAAGGGAGGGAGGTAGTGAAGCCCAGGATTTATTTTTTTTTTTAAGAGAGAGGAGAGAGAGAGAGAATTTTTAATATTTATTTTTTAGTTCTCGGCGGACACAACATCTTTGTTGGTATGTGGTGCTGAGGATCGAACCCGGGTCGCACGCATACCAGGCGAGCCGCTACTGCTTGAGCCACATCCCCAGCCCAATATTAAATTAAAAAAAAAAAAAAGATGTCTGTTCAGTTCATTCCATGCCCCATGCTCATCTAGCAAAATATATCATAAAGTAACCTCATCATAAGCCATCTGGAATGCAAAACATACTATTTGAACCCTTCTTTCTCTCTGGCAATTTAAAAAAATTTTTGATTGACAAATCATAATTATATGTATTTATGGTGTACAATGCAATTTCTTTCTTTCTTTCTTTCTTCTTTCTTTCTTTTTCTTTTTCTTTTTCTTTTTTTTTTTTGGTACTGGTACTAGAGATTGAACCCAGAGATGCTCTACCACTGAACTACATCCCCAGCCCTTTTTATTTTTTATTTTGAGGCATGGTCTCACTAAGTTGCCCACACTGGCCTTGAATTTGTAATCCTCCTGCCTCAGCCTTATGAGTAGCAGGGATTATTACAGGATTATTAGAGGGTGTGCACCACACATCCAGTTATGAATGTATTGATGTATGAATACATTATAGAAAGATTTGATCCAGTTAATTAACATAATCATCACCTCACCAATTTAATGTATATGTGGGTGTGTGTGTGTGTGTTAAGAACATTAAAAACTTATTTTAGGAGATGGAAGCAGTGGTGCAGACCTGTGGTCCCAGAGGCTCAGGAAGCTGAGGAAGAAGGATCCCAAGTTCGAGGCCAGCCTCAGCAACTTAGTAAGGCCCTGTCTCAAAATAAAACTTAAAAAAAGCGGGGTCGGAGGTGAGGGTGGAGGTAGAGATGTGGCTTAGGGGTTAAGCATTACTGGGTCCAATCCCTAGTACCAAAAACAAAAACACCCCCAAAAAATCTATTTTAGCAATCTTAAAATATACATTAACTGCGACCACAACGTAGTGCAATAGACCGCTAAAACTTATTCCTCCATTCTAACTAAACTTTGTACCCTGTGGTTAACATCTTCCCTTTCCCCTTCTTCCTTCTTCCCCCACTCCCCACCCAACATTTTTTTTTCCTTTGTGTTTCTCTGTATCTTAGTCTCCCTCTCTTTTTCTAATCCCTTTTATGTTTTTCCCTATGAATCTTCTCCGGGGTTTCAAATTGAACTGTGGCGTGCTTGCATGATTCTTTCTATAAACTGTCTTTCTATCCAAAGGCAACAATGTGCAAGCCAATCAAGACTCTTTCTTGGTGACCTTTGTGGAAAAGAACACTAGGAATTTCGACAAAAGATGCTGAACCTCCCTCCTAGCCTATCCAGACAATTAAAATGAGTCTCTGGCTCCCATGAGGATTGTTAACCAATCCAAGGAAAGAAAAGATCAATCTCATTTCTTCCTCACTACAGTGCAGGGAAGCTGCTAACCAGTCAGAGTCTGCTACTGGCAGTCATTAGAAAAACTGGCCAATCAGGCCAACCTTGTTACATGGCCTGGTAGGAAAAGAAAGGGACTGATTGGAAAGGATGTTCTGGCTCCACACCCTTTCCTTCCTGGACCCGTTAGTGATGTGAAGGATGTGAAGGAAGAACCCTTACACAAGCTCATGGTTAACAAGATCCCTAAACCTTCAGCTAATCTCTTTAATTCTCATTCCCTCCATATCTCTCTCTCTCTCTCTCTCTCTCTCTCTCTTTCTCTCTCTCTTAAAATTCACTCCTGCTTCATACTACATACAGAACAGTGAGACTACTTTTCTGTGAGAACTACTGTTCTGCTACTGATGTAATTTCTTGCTTTAAACCTTGTTGCAAAAGCCCCCAGTATTTTCTGGTTCCCCCAAGATCTCCACCCACTAATATGTCAGATGACTTCTTTTGCATGATTTATGTGGGTAAAAGTTTTGTGACAGTAGTCTCTCTCTCAGGAGATACCATACAAGGACCCTAGTCTCTAAAGACTGCAATAGAGAACAGTGCAGAATTGAATTGCATTGCTCCTAACCATAATAGTGATGGTGATGAAAATGACAGCAATTTTTAAACTATGTACCAAGCACCTAGCTAAAATCTTCACGCATATCATTATCCCAATATTGGCTACAGGGTTAGCACTAATTATTCCCAATTTACAAAGGAAGAAATTGATTTAGAGGGGTTGAATAATCTGCCCAAGGTCACACAGTGATTTGGCAACTCAAGTTTGTCTCAATTCAGAGCCCACCACTGTATCAAACATTGCAGGCTGTGACAACTTTTGAGAAGGGCTATCTTTAGTTTACTCAGAGACCCTCTGGTCTCTGGGATTGTTGACGATAATTGAGATTGTCTAAATTGTTGCATCAAACAGCTGCTACCACCGTTTGGCGGTGGCTCGAAAGAACTGTGGACTTTCTGCCTCATAGGCTGTGAACTGAGCGCTAAATGAAATTCAGTTTTGACGGGTGCAGGGGTGTCCGTGGATTTCAGGGTATAAACTACTAAATCCTTGCTCCCCTGTCTTCCCTTTATCCCACAGCATCCTGCACAGTGCCTGGCACAACTTAGTACTTGGTAAATACCTGTTGATTGATTCCCAAAGATCTCAGTTCCGCTCCTACCCTAGTCAACAACTGGAACTGGAGAGAGATTTGGGGATTTCAGTGTAGCCTCTGAGAATCCTAATCGAGTTGAAATCTCGGATTTAGGGAAGGCGGGAAGTCCCCCACCCTCTTCTTCTCCTATTTCTCTTCACTCCTTCCCCCTCCCTTTCAGGAGCTCAGGGCCATAAAAATGCAGATGGAGGATCGGTGTGAAATAACGGGCCCATATAAATCCCTCTGCCGCCCGCCTGCAAGATGGATTGGCCGCATTGAAATTCCTCCGCGAGGATAATTAAACTCGGGGCCTCATCCGGGCAAAATTACATTCCTGTAATGGCGTCGCTCGGGGTCCCGGGAAATTGCTCCGTGGGCTTTCAGCGGCGGTTTTTATCGCCGGCCGGGGTGTGCCTGGCTGCGGCTCGCCTCTCCTCCGGGACCGTAAAGCTGCTGCTGTGATTTATCCTCCCCTTCTCCCAAATCCGATTAAATGGAGGAGCTCGGGGCCGGGGCGCCGCGGGGCCGGAGAGCCGGGAGGGGGCGGCGGCAAGGACGGGGCCAAGGAGGGGAGGACAAACGGCCCCTCAGAGGGTGGCGGATTTGGTTTTATTTACAGCCGCGGCTTTCTTTTTATTTTTTATTTTTTTATGGGGGTTTGGTGAGCTTTTCCCGTCTTTCTCGTGCTGCGTTCAATGAGCACGATGCCTGGACGGCTGGACGGGGTTTGGAACTGGTTAGGCCTCGCGCCCTTCTCTTCCAAAGGGCTGGTTAAGTTCTGTCTGGGGGATAGGCATAGAAGCCCCCACCGCTTCCACCAGGGGGAGGCCCCGAAAGGACATCAGAGGGAAGTCGTGGGCTTTCGGGAAAGTGCCTCATGGGTGAAACTTGGGCAGAGACCTGGGCTTGCCCAGGGTGACCTTGTACCGTAACTCAGGACACAGGTGATCGTTATTCTTTATCTGCCCCAGGAAAGAGAATTTTGGACTAAGCCCCTGATTTTCTGACTTGTTGATACTGCTTTTCTCATGGCTTATCAACAGAGTAGGAAAGGGGAAAAGGCAAAGCCAGCTGAACCAGCTGTGGCATTTTGCTGACTATTCCCCCCTTTAACCAGTTTTCCATCTAATGATGCCAGGAGCCCCAGGGCAACAGAAGGCTGGAATCCCTTGACTTCATTTTCCTCCTGCAACATTTCAGTAACTGAATCGCAATCACTATTGTATGCTATTTAACACTGAATATCTGAAGCCTTCCCCCAATGGGTTGCGCATGCTCAGAAGGGAGACTGCCGGCCAAGATCCCAAACGCTGTACTGATCAAAGGCAGGCCATGTTATGGATCTGCTTACTCTGTGAAGTTGGCCTGTGTCCGCCAACTACAGGGTCGGCTCTGCCTGTAGTTTCTCCTCTCGAACACCAGGTGGAGCCTCTGGCCGGATGCCGCTTCAGAGCTGGCAGGCGGCGCTGTAGAACCTGGGGCGACCCTCGACATTGCATTCACTCTATCCGCTGCGGAGCAACTCGTTGGCCCGGGCGACGCATGCGCCAAGTCTTCCCTTCGCTATTCCCGCCCTCACCCCCGCCCCTCTCTGTCTTCTCTGCACTGGGAGCAGGTAAGGCGTTGGGGCCTTGTGCCCTCTCTGCGCCGCGCAGGCGCGCAGGGTACCATCTCGCGTGGATGCTGTGCGGCCCTTTTCTTGCTTGTTCCCACCCCGGTGCTTACACCCTCCTCGGTTCCCGCTATCCCCGCTTCTGAAAGCTATCCCTTCCGCGTGCTAGTGACCTCCAACCGCGCGGGACTGGCGCCATCTTGGGTGTTTCCTAGGGGAGGGTGCTTTGGAGCTGGCAAAAGTCAGATCCTGTAATGCTGATTTTCATCTGTTGCGACCCAGTACTTAAGACGCTTTTAGCTCACTTTCTTGCCCTTTCAGAGTTGTCATAGCGCCCTTTCTTTCCCTACTTTCTCACATCTTAATTCTTGCCCCAAATCTCCAAATTCAACCCCAGGACCTCAGGCGCTCCAGCAGTGGAGATAGTACATCGTTCAAAGCCACCAAACCCTCAATTTAAAAAGTGAACTGAGCCGGGCGCGGTGGCGCACGCCTGCAAACCCAGCAGCTCAGGAGACTGAGGCAGGAGGATCGAAGTGCAAAACCAGCCTCAGCAACTTAGTGAGACTCTGTCTTTAAATAAAATATAAAAATAGGCTGGGGATGTAGCTCAGTGGTTAAGCGCCCTTGAATTCATTCAATTCCTGGTACAAAAACATAAACTATAAGTGTGGTAGAAACTACCAACAAGCATAACATCCTATCCTGTCAGACAGTCTTGGAAGAGCCAGGGCCCAAAAGAGTACTGTTACCGGTTGCCTCCCAGTACCTTTACTTTCCTGGCACTGTGGTGTAGTTGGAAAAATCACAAGTGGTAGGCTAGAAATTAAGTTTCTGTTAGAGACAGCAGGGCCATAAGGCCCAGCTGGTGGTGCCTGCACGAGTCTTTGCTTTACAACTTTTTATTAAGCTCCACAGATTTCGCCATCAAGAGTAAAAAGAGCTGGGCGCAATGGCGCCCTTCTGTACTCCCAGCAGCTCAGGATGCTGAGGCAGAAGGATTGGGAGTTCAAAGCCAGCCTCAGCAATTAAGCAAGACCCTGTCTCTAAATAAAAAAGGGCTGGGGGTGTAACTCGGTGGTTGAGCGCCCCTGGGTTCAATCGCTGCCCCCCCCCCCAAAAAAAAAAAGGAATTTTAAAGGTTGGAAATGATTAAGTTAGCATTCCTGTAACTCAGAACTCTGGAGGAAACCCATGATGATTTAAAAGCCATGGTTCTGTAGAGTGCCACTGCCCAAGTGGAGGCTAACAATTGCAGGCTCCAGCTGGCATGGTGGCACACAGCTGTAACCCCAGCAACTGGGGAGGCTAAAGCAGAAGGACTGCAAGTTCTAGACCAGCCTCAATAATTTAGCAAGGCCCTAAGCAATTTAGCAAGATCTTGGGGATGTGGCTCAGTGGTTAAATGTTTCTGAATTCACTCCTGGGTAACAAAAAGAGAAAGAAAACAGATGCAGTTTCCTTTAATTGCCATCTTTGTTGTGAGCCTATTACCTGCCAGTACCACTTTATAAATGATTTTTTTGGGGGAAAGGTGGGGGGGGTCGCTTAACCACTGAGACTTATCTCTAGCCCTCACTCAGTTGCTGAAGCTGGCTTTGAACTCAGGATCCTCCTGCCTCAGCCTCCTAAACCTCTGGAATTTCAGGCATGTGGTTTGCCACCCTACTCAGCTTATAAATTATGCTTTTAAGGCTTAAGTGCTTTGAGAAAAACAGCTCTCCCTTTATTAAAAGCTTTAAAGAAGTATTGGATTTTGACCCAGGGAAACCTGTTCAGCAGAATTGGGGTTTGTGTTGCATATAGGCAGAAATCAGTTCTAGAATGGACAAGACTTAAAGATACCTATAAACCTAAAAGTAACTAAGATTTTGGATTCTGAGGTCTTAAACCCTGGGGCAGTTTGAACCCAGTTCATTTAAGGAAGTTGTGTTTAATAGATCTACACATTTTCAGAGTTTCAGCCTATGACACATTAGAAACCGTGTAACTTAAAAGAGAAAAGTTCAAGGCTGACTTGGCAAATTAGTAAGTCCCTGTCTCAAAATAAAAATTTAAAAGAGTTGGGGAGCTGGGCGTGGTAGTGCATGCCTGTAATCCCAGCAACTTGGGAGGCTGAAGGAGAAGGAACACAAGTTCAAAGCCAGCCTCAGCAATTTAGTGAGGCTGTCTCAAAATAAAAAATAAGAAGAGCTGGCTCAGTGGTTAAGTGCCCCTGGGTTTAATCCCCAGTACCAAAAAAAAAAAAAAAAAAAAATAGGGTTGGAGATGTGGCTCATTGGAAGAGTACCCCTAGGTTTAATTCCCAGTACCACAAAAAAACAAACAAAAGTAAAATGCTTGATCTCAAGTGCTAGTTCTACCACTACCCTAGTTGTTTGTTGGTTTTGGTATTGGGGATTGAACTCAAAGGGGCTATACCCCTGAACTATATCCCAAAAAGCCTTTAATTTTTTTATTTATTTAGAAACAAAGGCCTGACTAAATTGTCAGGCTGCCCTCCAACTTAAATCCCTGTCTCAGCCTCCTGATAACTAAAATTATAGGCTTCTGCCACCATGCCTAGCTCCAGGAATATGTACTTTTAGTACATATACTACCTCTACCCCAAGATAATTCTGGTTCTGGTGTCTTCTCACTTCACTTGGAGAAAACTTGTCTTTATATCTTTAACTTTCCCTCTCTTTGGTAAGTTCAGCTCTACCAATTTAGACACCTGTAAGGTGTAAGGACTTATTTAGATCTTGGGGATGCAAAATTTAATACTATAGTATAATAGTGAAATGAATAGTTTAACAGTCATTGCTGTTGAGGATTATTAGAGTTTCTCATTGATCTGCCTCATGCTGTTAGTTAATATAGGAAAAGTGTTTTGAGTGTCAAGTACTGCTAAGTAATTCAGTAAAAAAGATTGTTGGAGTCCTTCCAGTGTCTTGGCCTTCAACAAGTATCTGTCAAGAGTACAAAGACTCTAGTCTTTAGGGGCTGGGATGTGTCTCAGTGGTAGAGCACTTGCTTAGCATGATTGAGGTCCTGGGTTTATTCCCCAACACTGAAAATTAAAAAAGACTGTGGAAATGGGTTATAGGTATCAAAGTAGAACCAAGTGACTTATTTGTTCAGAACAAGAGAACATCATTTGATGATAAGAAAATCTTGGAAGCTCTATGGAGTTTCCGGAGGAAAACACAATATCAAGATTCTTATTCCATCTTTACTGATCAATCTTTCTGCTCTCTGGGCCAGTTAAGCTTTCCAGAGCAAATTTAGTGAGCAAGGACAGTATTTATAATGCTGCTTCTGTAATTCCAGCTTTCTTGCCACGGCCCCTCACCCCCTGAAAATGTATGCCTGCTCCAGGTTCCTCTCCACCCACTCCTTGGTGAGTACCTGCTTTTTCTGGGAGAGTTTTTCTTTTCTTGTCAGACCTTGTTTTTCACAGCTGGGTTTGGGGGGTGTGAATGAGATTCTTGAGCAGGGAAGGCTCTTTGCTCTGGTAGCCTGACAAAAGAGTGTGTAAATTGTTTCCAAGGTACTTCCCTATCCTATATTCTTTGGAGGCCAGCTAATTCTTACACATCCATAACCAAGATCATGTTATTCCTAATCAAACTATATGTTTCTGTACATTGGAGCCCAGCCAGAAGTGGTAAGCATACAGTTGATACATAGTTTGGTCTGTGTATGAATTGGGAATAGGATCTCAGTGAACTGTAGCTAGGAGTTCATTCTAGGAACTGAAATTTGGTTTTAAAAAAAGCTTAAATACACATTGGAAAAGCATTTGGCTCAGAAGCAAAATTACATGGCTGGGTGCCGTGGCACACGTCTGTAATCCCAGTGGCTCTGGAGGCTGAAGTAGGAGGATCACAAGTTCAAAGCCAGCCTCAGCAATTTAGCAAGGCCCTAAGAAACTTAGCGAGACCCTGTCTCTAAATAAAATATTAAAAAAGGGATGGAGATGTGGCTTAGTGGATAAGCACCCCTGGGTTCAATACCTGGTACCAAAAAAAGTAAATAAATAAAAATTAGATAGATCAAGGTGGGGTACACATCTGAAATCCCAGCAGCGTGGGAGGCTGAGGCAGGAGGACCATAAGTTCAAGGCCAGCCACAGCAACTTAGTGAGACCCTGTCTCAAAATAAAAAGGGCTGAGGATATAGCTCAGTGGTAAAATGCCCCTGGGTTCAGTTTTTAGTACCAAAAAAAAAAAATGGGAGAGGCATTTCTCATAAGTTAAAAGGAGTAATGCTGTTAGTAGGCACCATTTATTATTTCCCATGTGCCTAGCATCAAGTTTACCAATTTGTATACTTCATCTAATTTATTCCTCAAATCAACTCTGATATTGTTCCCACTTAATAGATAAGAAGAAAGATTTAAGTGACTGATCCCAAGATTGCACAGCTGATAAAAGAGTTAAAATTGGAGTGTAGATCTATCTGACTTTAAAGACCTAGCTGTTACTTACTATGTGTGTTTTGAAGATATTGGGGTTAGTTAGTAAAGGCTACCAGGAGGAGGTAAATGTTGAGTGTGGATCTTTGAGTTTATTTTCCAGAGGATGTGAAAGATGCCCCAAACCTTGGCTTCCTTTTTGTGGGCTGGCCATTATCAGATAATTCCAAGGCTTAAATTTTTTCTTGTTCTTAAGGACTGTAAAAAGGTACAGCAAGGGTTTACAATAAAACCCTTTTAGCCCAAAAGGAAGTAGACTTTCTTAAAGACTGAGAACAAGAGATATGGTGATGTATCTACCCCTACTGTTTGGTGATACTAAGAATTCAGCCCAGGAGTACTCTTCCATTGAGCCACATTCCCAGCCCTTTTTATTTTTCATCTTGAGACAAGGTCCACTAAGTTGCCTGGACTGGCCTCAGTCTTGGAATTCTCCTGCCTCAGCCTCTGGAGTTGTGGGATTATAGGTGATGCTACCACACCAGTGGTGGGGGAATGTACAATTTGCTAAAGCTGGGCATCTCTAGTCCCAGCTGCTTGAGAGGCTGAATCAGGATCACTGCTTGAGGTGAGGAGTTCAGGGCCAGCCCAAGCTACACAGCAAGACCCTATCTCAAAAAAGCAGACAGAATTTGCTAAGACAAAGAGTAATCCAAAATTCTGACTAATTGTGAAAAGAATGGAAGGGGCACCAGAGAAAAAAGATTTTATCTATGAAGTAATAACTTGTATGGCTCTGAAAGTTCTCTCCACAGCCTTCCTGACCTTCCTGCCCTTGTGTCATTCCCACTAGGTCAGGAGCACCTCTCATCTGCTGAGCCGATCACTGTCTGCAGTGGTTCTGAACCGACCAGAGACACTGACATATGAGGTACCTTAACAGGTGGAGTTGGGACTGTGGTTTGGGGGTAAAAGGGTATGGAAGGTTACCTGCCAGAACCAGTAGAGGGAGTCCTGAGGACAGTCATCACAGAATAAAATTCTGGAAGAATCAAGGCCATTGGTTTAGGTGGAGGTGGAAGACAGGTAATACCATGTATGTTTTTGTGTTTCGGTTTTTCTGGCAGTACATGCCTATATGTGCTACTGCTAACTGCTATTACTTAGCCTAGTCTAATTGACTTTAGGTCCCACATTACCAAGAAGAGGCTAGAGTATCTGTCTTACACTTCTAAAATATTGAAGGCATTTGAAGTCCACCTCTGCTGGCCAGCTTTTTCAGAAGTTTTCCAGGGAGACTATAGGATTTGGCATCATAGAGGGCTTAAAGGGTAAAAAATGTTTCCAAAGCAAAAACGGGATTTCAAAAAAATCTTTACCTTCTTCCTATCTCTTCTTCACAGAGCTTTAGCAGCTTGGCAGTCCCATGTCCCCTGACCTCACTTATCCCTCGCCGCCGCTTCCAAACCAGCACCATTTCAAGGGACATTGACACAGCAGCCAAGTTCATTGGGGCTGGGGCTGCCACAGTTGGGGTGGCTGGCTCTGGGGCTGGGATTGGGACTGTATTTGGAAGCCTTATCATTGGTTATGCCAGGTAAGATAAGTTGGGCCCATTGTCTCTGATATGCTTGCCAAACTTCTAGGCAGAAATATTAGGTAGTCTAGAGTTGTACTACGCTAAACAGCAGCCACTATATAAAATATACATTTCAGTTCCTCAGGTCATACCAGCATATTTCAAGTGTTCAGGAGCCACATGTAGGTAGGCACTACCATATTTGACAGTGCAGATATAGAAGAACATTTATATCACTGAAGAAAGTTCTGTTGAACATGTTTGGTATAGAACAGGGGTTGGCAAATTAAGGCCTGAAGGCAAAATTTGGACCACAGTCTGGTTTTCTATGGTTGCGTTAAGAATGATTTTTACTTTTTTAAAGTTTTTTTTGTTTTAAGCTAGAAGAAAAGATTTTTCAGTGGTCTTACTATAGGGAAGTGATAAATGTTTAAGGTACTGGATATGCCAATTATTCTGATTTGATATGTATCAAAACATCATATTGTACTCCGTAAATATGCACAGTTATTAGAGATGGGGTTGTGGCCCAGCGGTAGAGTGCTCGCCTAGCATGTGCGAGGCGCTGGGTTCGATCCTCAGCACCACATAAAAATAAATGAATAAAAATAAAGATATTGTGTCCAACTACAACTAAAAAATATTTTTTTATATGCACAATTACTATGTTTGCATCAAAATTTTTTTAAAAAATTAAAAGGTAACAGAACCATATGTGGCCCACAAAGCCTTAAATATTTACTATTTGGTCCTTTATGGAAGAAGTTTGCAATCCCTGGTCTATAGCTCATTCAGTCATTCAGCATAGTGGCTTTACTGCTATCCCCACGCCCCTCACTCCTGGGAAAACTGCCTCTGCAGCTGGCTGTATTGGTCCCTGACACTAGGGACTATTTGATTCCTACCAGCTCCAAACAACTCACTGGTATAACTAAATTAATCCTTTAGAGACCAGCAAGTTCTCTTAATGTCTTTGGGGAAATAAAGTTATTTTTTAGGATTTGTGTTAAACAGAAAGCCTAACTGCTTCTGTGTCTATAATACTGTTAAAAGATGGTGTTGCTTTACCTTACCCATTAAGACTTCCCTAGGTGTCAAGAGTAAGAGAAATATAAATTTTCTGACTATTTTGGCTTGAAAGAAGGAAGTCAGTCCCCTGGCTCAGTGTTTTTCTAATTGTGTCTATAAAGCCCTGGGATCCTGAGGATGCCCCAGATTGTCTTAGAGAATGAAGGGGAGACCAGACAAGCATTTAAACTGCCCCACTTTTTTTTTTTTTTTTTTTTTGCACTATTGCAGTTTGGTTTTTGTTTCTTATTTTGTGGTTCTGCTGCTTAAAGTTTGAAATACTGCTCTAGAAAGACCTTACCACTCTGGATACTTTTCTGTCCTATTCGGGCCATGGATTTTAACTTTTTAAGTTACAATGATACAGGGGTAATCCACTGGAGAAGGTAATGTTGGTACCTGGGTTGTGTTATAGGATTTTGGATTGTCCACTTCCCCCTCATTTAGTCCCTGCAGAGACATTGGTGAATCGGGGCAAGAATTTGGACATAATGGTGTCATCTGAATGGCCTCTTGCATAAGATAAGTTTAAAGGCCAGGCTTCATGGTGCATGCCTGTAATCCTAGCTCCTCAGGTGGTTTAGGGAGGAGGATTATAAATTCAAGGCCAGCCTTAGAAACTTAGTGAAACTCTGTCTCAAAACCAAATTTTTAAAAAGGTTGAGGATGTACCTTAGTGATAGAATGCCCGGTACCGCCACCAAAAAAAAAAAAAAAAAAAAAAAAAAGAATTCTCCCTGAGCCTACCTAGATGTTTATCCTTTTCTTTGTATGTACTAGAAATTCAGTATTTTCTTTTCCCCTTCTCCCAGGAACCCTTCTCTGAAGCAACAGCTCTTCTCCTACGCCATTCTGGGCTTTGCCCTCTCAGAGGCCATGGGGCTCTTTTGCCTGATGGTGGCCTTTCTCATCCTCTTCGCCATGTGAAGGAACAGTCTCCGCCTCAAGTTCTTTCTCCCATGTCTTGTCTGCCCTGTATGTCCCTTTTCCTATACTTCCTCAGGCAATCTGGGGAAAGTGGTTGGCTCAGGGTTTGATAGAGGGAAGACAAATAAATACTGTATTAATAAGATGTTTCTTGAGTCTCCTGTGTATATTTCTTTTCCACAGTTAGCTGAGTATCCTGGTGAGAGTACAAGGTATGCAAGGTGATGACGGTTCTAAAACTCAGCAGGGTCTGGCTGAGTTCAATTGCTCTTAATTGTGTTTCAGGGAAACCTCATTTGAAATAGCTCTCCTTTTTAATAATTACCACCTCACATGACCTCTTATTTGCCTTAAAGGATTGGGGTTAGTAGCAACTACAATCCTGGCTTAAAATGATGATGATTAATTCATTTTCTGTTAACCATCACTGTCACTGTCCTAGCTCAGTCCCTTGTTGTCAGTCACCTGGTCTGTTGTAAGAATCTCTTATGGGACCCTTGCCTCCTGTCTCTGCCCTTTACTTTTTATTTGTACCCACTACTGCCAGGTTAATTCTGTAGGACTGGTTTTTGTTTACCAACTCAAAAACAACTTTCTTAGCTTTATATTTTTTGGGGTTTTATTTCTTTAAGATTGGGGTCTTGTTTTATTGCCCAGACTGGCCTGAAATTTCTGGCTCAAGGGATCCTACTGAGACGAGACTATAGGCACATTCCATCATGTCGGGCTTATCTTTTTTTTTTTTTTTTAGTTGTAGATGAACACACAGTATCTTTTCTTTATTTTTATGTGGTGCTGAGGATCTAACCCAGTGCTTCATACATACAAGACAAACGCTATACCACTGAGCTACAGCCCCAGTCCCCAGGACTATCTTTTATTCTTACACACTTAACCCGAAGTGACTGTCATTTTTCAGATGCTTTCCCATCCTTACTTCTGCTCATCTTTGTTTTCTTTCTCAGAATCTTTGCTTACTTTCCTCTTTTTTTTTTTTTTTTTTTTTTTTTTTTTTTGTGGTGCTGGGGATTGAACCCAGGGCCTTGTGCATGCGAGGCAAGCACTTTGCCAACTGAGCTATATCCCCAGCCCTGCTTTCCTCTTTTTCAATCTGTTATCTTAAAGACTCGCTTAAATGCTGTCTCTTCCTGCATGAAGCTATTATCTAATTTCTACCTACCCTCAGTCAAATGAGCATTAACCCCTATAAAGGGCTATCGAGCATATTGTATCTTATTTATAATACTATGGTCTATAATCTATGGATTTGTGTGCACGTGGACACTTAAATCTCCCAAATCAGGTTGTCGATTTTTTTGAGGCTGAGACTCTCATGTTCATGTTCATATCCATAAAAGTATTTAATATAATTTATCTCAGCATGTACTTAGTCACTTTTTTTTTTTTTTTTAATTTTCTCACCTGATTCATTCTCCCTTCACAAGTAAGGAACCAAACTTTGAGAGATTGAAATGTTTTATCAGAGGCATTCACTAACAGGGAACTCATACAATCCAAGGTATAAGACTATCATATTGTTGGTCTTATGGGACTCTTCCCAAGAAAAATGTTGCTGGTGACTATTAAAAATGTAGAAAGAAAAGGGCAGAGGAAACAAAGATAAACTTTTTTTCTGTTAAAAATGGCTCATGAGGTCTGGGGTTGTGGCTCAGAAGTAGAGCGATTGCCTAGCATGCGTGAGGTACTGGGTTTAGTCCTCGGCACCACATTATAAAATAATAATAAAGATTGTGTCCACCTAAAAAATTTAAAAAGTCTCATGATCTGAGCACAACAATCAGGAGCAGTATTACATGCTTGTGATTCTAGTGACTGAGGCAGGAGGATTACAATCAGGAAGAAAACACAGATCCTTCTTAGGGTGGTGAGGATTGAGCTAGGGCCTTGTGCATGATATGCAAGCACTTTACCACAGACCTGTGGCCCCAGTGCTATTCTTAAAATAGACAGATACCTGATGAGTAAGGAAGGGGAAAGGCAGTAGAGCCTTCTACCAAAGGTTTACATTCAAGTGAATAAAACAAAGGGAGGGCTATTGCTTATTTCCAAATATGTATATACTTCCCATCACCTCTGGGTTGGAGGAAACACAAATCAGAATCTGTGCTCATGAGGTCCACACCCCAGATAATATAGCAATCTGGAAGCAAACTGTGGAAAGACCCCTCTTGATCCTTAATCAAATATCAAAGGGGCAAGGATAAATGATTTGGAGTGATCTGCCTGTGGACTTTTAGTTACTGCTTGAACCAAAAGTAAAACCACTAAAGTCAACTATGTTATAATTTCTGAAAAGATGTTAGCACATATCCAGTTATTTCAAGCTATGTAAGATAGAGCTTATTCAAAATTTAGCCTTTAGAAAATACAGGAAATTTGCCAGGAATGGTGGCACATCCCTGTAATCTCAGCAACTTGGGAGGCTGAGGCAGGAGGATACCAAGTTCAAGGTCAGCTTCAGTAATTTAGGGAAACCCTCAGCAACTTGGTGAGACCCTGTCTCAAAAATAAAATAAAAAGGGCTGGGGATGTAGTTCAGAGGTAGAGCAACCCTGGGTTCAATCTCCAGTATTTTAAAAAAACAAAAGTTATTTGCTCTTCTTGCAATTGTTCTTTTCCATGTTAGTTTTAAAATCAGCTTAAGGGCTAGGGTTGTAGCTCAGTGATAGAGTGGGTTCAATCCCCAATAGTCCCATTCAAAAAACATTGTATGTATGTGAAATTCTAACTTTGTCAACTCTGTGGCCCCCAAGTACATCTTGAGGTTTTGGTGCTGAGAGTTGAACCCAAGGCCTGAAGCTTACTAGGCAAATGTTCTACTGGATTGAGATGTATTCCCAGACCTTTAAAAAACTTTGACTGTTATATGCATTTATGAGTGTCAAAATGAACCCCAATATTATGTATAACTATAATGTACTAATTAATAAAACAAACATGGGCTGGGGCTGTAGCTCAGTGGTAAAGAGCTTGCCTTGCATGTGTGAAACACTGGGTTTGATCCTCAGCACCACATAAAAACAAAGACATTGTGTGTCCATCTACAACTAAAAAATATATATATTAAACAAACAAAAAACCTCTACAGTAAAAAACATAAGTTTGAGACAGAGTCTTGCGAAGTTGCTGAGGCTGGCCTTGGACTTGCATTCCTCCGGCCTCAGCCTCCCAAGTCACTGGAATCATAAGCATGTGCTACTGCCCCTGGTTGCTGTGCCCAGATCAGAAGGCATTTCTAACAGAAAAGGTTTATCTTTGTTTACTCTGCCCTTTTCTTCCTTCATTTTTAATAGTCACCAGCAACATTTTGCTTGGGAAGAGTCCCACAAGACCAACAATGTGATAGTTTTATACCTTGGATTGCATGAGTTCCCTGTCAATGAATGCCTCTGATAAAACATTTCAACCTCTCAAAGTGTTAAAGTGTTTCTTTACTTGTGAAGGGAGAATGAATCAGGTGAGAAAATTTAAAAAAAAAAATGACTAAGTACATGCTGAGATAAATTACATTAAATACTTTTAGGGATGTAAAGATGTGTTTTATTCTTCTTCTTTGTCCTTCCTTCAGAATTTAGTTTAGGTAACCACTTAACAACTTAGGTGTGTACAAGCAAAGCTTGGTGGCCCATGTGTTTTTGTTTTCTCTGAGGTAAATGATGAGATTGTTCTGCAAGAAGCTTGGAGGCAAATTTATTCAGGAGTCAAGGCAACCTGGATCCACTCGGCTTCAGGCCCCAAGAGACATCTATTGGCAACCCAAGTTGCCAACAACTTGGGGGTAGAAGAGAGCTGTGTTTAGTGGAGAAACAGGGTTCAAGAGCAAATTTTCTGAAGATCTCTCCAACTTTGATTTCAGTTCTAATTTCTCTAATAGCACTGGCTATTGAGACACTGGGCAGATCATTAACCAGGAACTTTCTAGGATCTCTGTTTCTGCACATTTACTAAATAGGGGTAATAATATTCATCCCAGGGATCAGCATGTGCCCACAAATGTGCCTTGAGTATTTAGAAATGATAGTGTCATCAAAATTCAACCTGTAATCTTACTTGCCCAGGAGGCTAAAACAGGAAGATCCCAAGTTCAAGGCCAGCCTCAGCAATTTAGCAAGGCCCCAAGCAAGTTGGTGAGACCCTATAATAAAATTTTTTTAATTTAAAAAAAAAAAGAAAAAAGGGCTGGGGATGTAGTTCAATGGTACCCCTTGGTTCTAATGCCAGTAACCTGCCCTCGAAAAAATTCAATGTATATTGATTATAATTTGCTTTCTCTTTCTTCATGGCACTCCAAGCCTATTATAACCATTTTAAAAAAATATTTATTTTTTTCAGCTGTAATTAGACACAATACCTTTATTCCATTCATTTTTCTTAAATTTTATTTATTATTTTTTTAGTTCTCAGCAGACACAACATCTTTGTTTGTATGTGGTGCTGAGGATCGAACCCGGGCCGCACGCATGCCAGGCGAGCGCGCTACCGCTTGAGCCACATCCCCAGCCCCGTATTCCATTTATTTTTATGTGGTGCTGAGGATTGAACCCAGGGCCCTGTGCATGCAAGGTGAGCGCTCTACCACTGAGCCACAATCCCAGCCCCCCTATTATAACCATTTTATGGGCAGCTTCTCCCTCTTATGGTTGGCATAGAGAAGGGAACTGACCATTCAAATTTAATTCAGATGGGAAACATCCAAGGAGAGAACCCAGGTATGCTGAAGGCAACGAGACCCACTTCCCTCTTCTTTTTTTTTTTTTTTTTTTTTTTGTTTTTTTAAACACTTATTCTTTTTAGTTGTAGGTGGACACAATACCTTTATTTAATTTTTATGTGGAGCTGAGGATCAAACTCAGTGCTTTATGCATGCTAGGTGAGCGCTTTTCCTCTGAGCCACAACCCAGCCCCCACTTCCTTCTTCTTAATCCTTAGTTATTTCAAGAGTTGATTGTGTGCAGGGATTAAACATCTGTAATCCCAGCAAGTCAGGAGTGGAAGCAGGAGGATCACAAATTCAAGGCCAGCCAGGACAATTTGGCAAAGCCCAAGCAATGTAGTGAGACCCTATCTCAAACATAATAAGAAGTTGTGGGTGCAGTGGCAGATACCTGTAATACCAGCAACTCAGAAGGCTAAGGCAGGAGGTTCAAAGCCAGCCTCAGCAATTTAGCAAGGACCTGTCTCAAAATAAAAAGGGCTAGGGATGAGGCTCAGTGGCTTAATGCCCCTGGGTTTAATCCCTGGTACCAATAATAATAATAATAATAAGAAGAAGAAGAAGAAGAAGAAGAAGAGGAGGAGGAGGAGGAGGAGGAGGAACTGGGAATGTAACTCAGTGGCAAAGTGCCTAGGGTTCAATCCAAAGAAAGAAAAGAAAGAAGAAAAAAAAAAAGGAAGCATGGGGCAGAAGATGTTGTACAGAATACTAAACATGAGGAAAAGCCTTTCATGTCAAATGTTTGACTTCTCTTATTAGTGTAAAATGGTTAGAGATAGTCTATTTCCACTTCCCCCCTCCTTTCCCCAAAGAGATACTTTTTGTTTTGAGTAAGTGCTATAATAGGCAGAATTTGTTTTTCAATGACCCCTAGAAGCTAGGGGTATAGCTCAGTGGTAGAATACATGTAAGAACCCTTAAGTTTTCAATCCCCAGCATTGCAAAATAAATAACTCTTTAAAAATGTCCTGCTCTAGGGATGGGGTTGTGGCTCAGTGGTAGAGCACTCACCTAGCATGTGCAAGGCCCTGGGTTCTATCCTCAGCACCACATATAAATAATAAAATAAAGGTCGTAAAAAAAAGTCCTGCTCTAATCTCCAAAACCTATGAATTTTATTTCTTTTTTTTTTTTTTTTTTTTTTTGGTACCAGGGATTGAACCTAAGGGGGCTTACCCACTAAACCACATCCCCAACCCTTTTTTATATTTTATTTTGAGGCAGGCTCTTGCCAAGTTGCTCAGGACCTCACTAAATTGCTAAGGCTGGCTTTGAACTGCAATTCTCTTGCCTCAGCCTCCCAAGCCACCATACCTTACATATGTGCACCACCATACCCTGCCAAAGCCTGTGAATTTGATACCATTCCCCTGGTTATGTCATATGGCACTGTTAACTTAGGGAGGTTATGTGTATGGGCCTGATCTAATCATATTAGCCCTTAAAAGCAGAGAGCTTTCTAAAGCTCATGGTATTAGAGGAAATCACAGATTTGAAGACAGGATTTAATGCACTATTGCTGGCTTTGAAGATGGAGAAAACCATATGCAAGGACCAAAAGTGGCATTTCAGAGCTGAGAGTGACCCACTAGCAAGGACCTAGAAAGGAAATGAGGGCTTCATTTTATAATTGCAAGGAACATAATTTTGTTAACAACTTGAAGGAGATTGGATGTGCATTGGATGTGTGAGACTGGAAATTCCTCCTCAGAACCTCCAGAGAAAAGCTGAGCACAGACAACTCCTTGACTTTGGTTTGGTGAGACCCTAAATAGAGAATACAGTCATTGCCCCCTGGATTTGTAATCTAGAGATAGTAAATAGATGTCATTTTAAACTGCTAAATTTGTGGTAACTTGTCATGCAACAATAAAGTTAATACAAGTTAATACAAGTATAACTATTCCAATCTGCAGTACAAGGAGTGAAATTTCATCTAGATCTTGAAAGGAAATGCTAAAAGTTATCTGCCTCCTAAATTCATTGAATCTAATCTAGCTCAGGGAGGCTAACCAGAAAAGACATTAAAACCAAAAATGGATGGCATGTTCCTTTATATAATTTTTTCTAGTACCAGGGATTGAACTCAGGGGCACTTGACCACATCCCCAGCCCTTTTTGTATTTTATTTAGAGACAGGGTCTTACTGAGTTGCTTAGTACCTTTGTCTTGCTGAGGCTGGCTTTGAATTTACAATCCTCCTGATTCAGCCTGCAGAGCTGCTGGGATTACAGGCGTGAGCCACCATACCTGGCATTTTTACATAGTATTTCACTTGTGTAAAGTAGGGGGTTTTGTCTTTCATGTTCAAGAATCATGACTTGATTCCTTTTTTTTATTGTTGGTCGTTCAAAACATTACATAGTTCTTAATATATCATATTTCACAGTTTGATTCAAGTGGGTTATGAACTCCCATTTTTACCCCGTATACAGATTGCTGTATCACATCAGTTACACTTCCATTGATTTACATATTGCCATTCTAGTGTCTGATGTATTCTGCTGTCTATCCTATTCTCTACAAGGAAGTGATAGAACAGAATAGGAACCGTTGACCAAACTCTTTGCACTATACCACTCTGCCTCCTGGGGGCCAGGGTGTCATTGGAAGTGTGGGAAAGAAATCTAGACATATTCTGAGGTTTCTCAGTGAAGGTGATTGATCCATTTTTCTTATAATTATTATCCCTGCAGTTATCTAGCAAACAGGTAGTATTTTGCTTGCTCCTGGTTTCATTTTACCCAACTGTTCATTTTCTGGGTTCCTGAGCAGGCTCATCTCAGTTGGCTCAGCTCTGCCCCTAAGATGGATATTTTTAACCATTGTAGATTACAGCCTTCCAGGAACTGTGTAGCTACTTTTACAGAAAACTACTCTACATATCTTTTTTTTTTTTTTTAAAAAGAGAGGAGAGAGAGAGAGAGAGAGAGAGAGAGAGAGAGAGAGAATTTTTAATATTTATTTATTTTTTTTAGTTCTCGGCGGACACAACATCTTTGTTGGTATGTGGTGCTGAGGATCGAACCCGGGCCGCACGCATGCCAGGCGAGCGCGCTACCGCTTGAGCCACATCCCCAGCCCTACTCTACATATCTTGCTGGTGGGGGATTGGGGGGAGGCAGGATGGTTGGGTTTGTGTATATGTGTAGGGATAGTTTCTGAGCCCAAACAGACTTGCAGCCCCTCTACGCCTTCTCCATCCCAGTCTCCCAGCAGCTGGAACCAAAACTTTGAAGTTGTCAAAGCTAGCTGAAAAGGGTAACAAGTGGGTAGCTCACGATCCTCTTAGCAACAGAAGAACAGTCAATAGGGATTTAAGGTAGGGAGAAAGTTCAGCTCAGGGAAGGTTTGTACAGTACAGAAGACAAGATTTGCAGAAAGCAGCTTGGCCTTGGAGAGTTGACCAGATTCAAAGTCCCAGAATCCTGGGTTCAAGTTACTCACTGAATGGCTTTTGGTTAAAGCCTGTGCTACAAGTTCCTTCCCTTGTGTTGAATGGAAGATTATCTGCCTTCCTGAGATGCCAGAGAAATAAGTGAAATTAGGTTTTTAATTATGTTTTTTTCTCTTTTCTTTTCCTTTTTTTTTGGGGGGAGAGGAGGTGCTGCGGGTTGAATTCAGGGCACCACCAAGCTACATTCCCTAGACCAAAATTAGGTTTTAAAACTACTTGTTGGAGGGCTAGGTTGTGTAAATTATCTCTGTCTCTGCTGTTTCTTAGTTACCAGTTTACCAGTAGTAACTTAACACTAGGATTCTCTGCCAGTGCTAAAATTAGACTCTACTACTCTTCCTTTTCTTCCTCTTGCTTTTGTTTTTGGGACTTAAGGGGCAGACATCTGCACTGCTGGAGTTAATAATCAACTAAATATCAGTTTTTTCTTTAAAACTCTTTTCTCACTAGTTGGGCATAGTGGAACATGCCTGTAATCCTGCAACTTGGGAGGCTGAGATGGGAGGATCACTAGTTCAAAGCCAAACTTAGTGAGGCCCTAGGCAACTTAGCGAGACCCTGTCTCAAAATTAAAAATAATTTTTAAAATTTTGGGGTAGGGATGTGATTTAGTAGTAAAGTACCTCGGGGTTCAATCCCCAGTACTAAAAGAAAAAAGAAAAAAAATTTCCCATTAGAAAACACTGTTTCCTTTTCTTTTTTAATATTTATTTTTTCATTATAATTGAACACAATACCTTTATTTTATTTGTTTATTTTTATGTGGTGCTGGGGATTGAACCCAGGGCCTCACACATGCTGGGCAAGCACTTGACCACTGAGCCACAACTCCAGCCCCAGAAAACATTATTTCCATCCCACCCACTTCATTATCCTTTCAAAAAAGTAAGACAAATACACCCTAAATTTTTTTTTCCTCAGCACTGGGGATTGAACCCAGGATTTAGCACATGCCAGACAAGTATTATACCACTTATATTATACTACATCCACAGCCCTTCACATTTTATTTTTACACAGGACCTTGCTAAGTTGCCTAGGCTGGAAATCCTCCTGTTTCAGCCTACTGCATCGAAAAGATTATAGGAATACACCATTATACCCGAACTTCTCTAGATTTTGATGATTTGATTCTCTTTTGGAAACAGAGCTGAGAAAGTCTAGGGAATGGGAGAGGATAGAATAGACAGAATTGGAATGGTAGGAAGCTAGACTCCTGATTTCTCCAGCCTGACTTCACCTTCCTGGCTAGATAGGCTTTCAGCCTCTAAAACTGAGGTTCCCTATCATATCACCAAAGGGTCTGGAAGTGTGCTGACATCTTCTGTAAGAGTGGGAAGTTCAGGTATGGGGCACTTTTCCTGCCCGGTGAGGGATGGGGGGTGGATAGGCAGAAGGGACTCAGTCTTTTCCAGCTGCAACCTAGAAAGAAAAGGAAAAAATTTTCACCAGGGAAGATTGTGTAAACAGCGAATTTGGCTGGAGCCATAGAGTTGGGGAAGCAAAGAAAGGGATCTTTGTTCTCCCCTACCCCAGCCAGAGTACAATCATAGAGTTGGGATTGTTTGCTTTGGCAAGGGACTCCTTGCCTAAAAGAACTAGGCGTTCCAGAGACTAGTGAGGCCTCTGTTGGGTTCCCCTATGGAACTAGGGAGAGGACAACCCCCAGTTTAAACCCTTTACCTAAAGAAATAAGCTGGAGAGCCGCAGGCCTGAGGCATCTGGCACTTTCTTCTCTAGCTTTGTTCGCCTTCTTCCTTTCCTACCTTTGCCTTCTTACAGTCTGTCAGTTTAGTTGACCTCAATCTTCCTGCCTTTGAGTGTGCTGTCTTGTATTAGAGAGTATTCTTGTATTTGAGTGTGGTTCTTGTATTAGAGTTCTGTCGAAAAAGAAGCTAAAAATTTTCACAGACAGCAATACAATGCCAGGGCTGCTCTCTAAGGAATCCAGCAATAAAAAGGATTATGAGATAATCCTATCCATTCTTTGACTTTTAGGTTGTGTTCTATCTGACCCTAACAGTTGCAGTCAGTCTGTCCCCAAATCTCCAAAGCTGTCCTACTTTTCTTGGTTAACATTAGTGTCTCACAAATGTAAAGTAACATGTATATAGTGCCTGCCTGTGCCAGGTGCTTTGCAAATGCCATTTTATTTAGTTCACAAGACCTGCTTATGATGTAGATATAATTACCCCCATTTTACAAATTAGGACACCAGGGGATTATCAAGATTAAATAATTTGTCCAAGGTCACACAGATGGTATATTAGTTTACTAGGACTGCCATAACAAAGCACTACAAGTTATTGTCTCGGTTCTGGAGGCCAGAAGTCTGAGATCAAAATGTCAGGAGGGTTAGTTCCTTCTGAGGGCTGTGAATGATCTATTCCATGCCTACCCGGAAGCTTGTGGTGGTTTCCTGGCAATCTTCGGCATCCCTTGGTTTGTAGATGTATGCCTTGATCTTCATGTGACATTATCCTTGTGTACATATCTGTGTCCAAATTTCTCCTTAAAGAAGGACACTGATCATACCGAATTAGGACCTCCCCAAGGTGAGTATGACCTCATTTTAACGAATTACATCTGCAGTGATTCTATTTCCAAACAAGGTCACATATCAAGATACAATGATGCAACTGAGCAGAACAGTGGTTGTCATCCTTCAAGGGATGAGTCAACTCCACTTCTACAGGTTCTATTTGGAGTCTGGATTTCTCCGAAAAGCCTTCAGACACAAATTCCGCTTGCCTCCTCCATCACCTACTTTTCTAGCTGATGTTATCGGGCTACCAAACCAAACGGCTGGATATCTGCCTAAGACCATGGGAGGATCTGTACCATCTGCCGGTACAAAACCCAAGGTCGACCTGCAGAATGACCCGGTCATTCAAAAGTATGGCTCTCAGAAGGTGGGCTTGCTGCGATGCCTTCTGACAGAGGAGGAAATGAGAACATTTGACTTTCCGTTACAAGGTTCTCCCGACTGTGAGAACTTTGTAACTACCAGATGTAATGCGTCTGTCACAGAGAACAGCCCTCTCTTTGGGCTGGACGGAGAAATGTGCATCACGCCCAAGCGGAGAGAACTAACCCGCATCTCACTGGTTGCCGAAGGAGGCTCGTGTCTCATGATGAGTTGGTGAAACCCGATGAGGAGATTGTGGACTACGCCACCTGCTATTCGGGGATCACGGAGGAGATGCTTAAGCCGGTGATGACGAAACTGAAAGACGTTCAGAGGCGGTTAAAAGCACTGCTTCCTCCTGATGCGGTGTTGGTAGGTCATTCCCTAGACGTGGATCTCCGAGCATTGAAAGTGATCCATCCATATGTTATCGACACCTCGTTGCTTTATGCCAGAGAGCGGGGCAGAAGATTCAAGCTCAAGTTCTTAGCCAAAGCTGTATTGGGGAAGGACATTCAACGTTCGGAAAGGGACGGTCATGATTCCACAGAGGACGCTGCCACGACCCTTGAATTGGCTCAGTATTTTCTCAAGTATGGCCCAAAGAAGGTCGCAGAACTCAATCTGGAGGCGCTGTGGAGAGCCCAAGACCCAAGAAATGTCAGAGAAAAGTTCCAGTACACCTACAGAGGTGCTTTAAGATCTTTTGATCCGGGGCATCACAAGCTCCTTTTTGTATCCCGAGAGACAGACGATATTGAACTCCCGTCTCCTGAAGATTGTGAGACTATTAAGTGCCTTTCCAACAGAGAGGTCTTTGAGCAGGCCAGAAGGCAAGTGCGCCTGTACCCCTTCAGCGTTATTCGGTTCTCTTTGGAGCCTTTTTCACCTCTCCTCACTGAGGAAGTGAACCGAAGGATGCGGATCAAGTGGACAGAGATGTCCACTATCTATGCTGGGCCATTGAGCAAAGATTGGAACCTAAGTGCTCTGAAGAGGCTGTTTAAGAGCTTTGGCCCAGTTCGTACAATGACTGCTGTTCTGGAAACGCATCAGCCTCATCTCTCTATAGAGTATGAAGTCCTGGAAGCTGCCCAGCTGGCCATCGAGTGCTTGAATGGCCTTCTTGTGGAAGGTGTATACATAAAGGTACAGAGACCCGTGACAGAACTCACTCTCGATTGTGACACACTCGTTAAGGAGCTGGAACGAGATTCTGAGAACCGAGAAACCATTTATCTGTCTGGAGTAGGTAAAGATTTCTTAGGACATATTCAGGAACTGCCGAGCCTCTTTGGTGGCCTGGAAGCTGTGATCGTGCCTCCAGATGCTCAAAGCGGAAGACAGGAAAAATACTGTTTCCTGAAATTCAAAACTTTTGGCAATGCCCAGAGGGCCCTCCATGTCCTCACAGGCAAGGACTGGAAGCTGAAAGGCAGGCAGGCCCTAACCCCCAGGCACCTGCACACGTGGCTTAGGAGCTCACCACCTGAATCAAGAAGGCCCGCAGGTCTGAGAGTGAGACCTCCTCCCTCGGAGCGGGAGACCTTGCAGAATTTAAAGGTGGAAAACGCAAAGAGTGCAGCCTGGTGTTGGAGCCGCAAGATTGGAAGGCTCTACCGAAGCCTGAGCCCGGGTACCCTTTGCGTCATCCTCCTGCCAGGAACCACTAGCCCTCATGGATCCCTCTCTGGCCTGGGACTCATGGGAATAAAAGATGAAGAAGAGGAAAGCACCGGCCCAAGCATGGGTTTGTGAGTCGGCTCGCCACTTGCCTTTTCTCATCCTTCCTGGGCGATGGTGGAGAAGACGGGTCAGGCTGCAGCTTCTCCAAAGACTGCTGGGCCTCTTGGTTCAGTGGACGGCTTTGTGTGGGAAGTTGGTGTGCAGGCTAAGGGGTCTAATCCATTTACATGGCATGCGCAAGTTTTCAATAAATGCCTAAAATTCAAGCCTTCCTCATCTTAAGACAGGGTGGGTGGGAGAGCGGGAAACTAAAACAAAAAAAGACGCCACACTGTGCCCCAATGAGTCAGTGCAATTACTATGTGCCAATTGAAAAGGAAAAAAAAAAAATATATATATATATATATAAATAAATAAATACAACTTATAATAATTAAACCAAAAAAAAAAAAGATACAATGAGTTAATACTTCAACATATGAATTTGGGGATGAACACAATTCAATCCATCAATGATGATAACTTGTTATGCCAAAATTTTAATTAATGTCCATCTGACTCAAAAGCATTTATGCTCTTTCTACTGTACTATACTGCCTCCTGAAAATCAGAAAGTTGTTTAGTATATCTGCTGGTGCCAGGTATGGTGGTGCATGCCAGTCTTCCCAACTACTCAGGAGACTGAAGCAGGAGGATCACAAACTCAAAGCCAACCTTGGCAATTTAATAAGACTCTGTCTTAATTTTTTTAATGATTTTTTAAAAATATTTTTTTTAGTTGTCAATGGACCTTTGTTTTTTTTATTTATTTACATGGGGTGCTGAGGATTGAACCCAGTGCCTCACACATTCCAGGCAAGTGCGCTACTGCTCAGCCACAGCCTTTGCCCTTAAATTTTTTTAATACATTTTTTTAGTTGTAGATAAACACAATACCTTTTTTTTTAAACCATACGGTTTATTTTTATTTTTTTTTAGTTATACATGACAGCAGAATGTATTTTGACATATAATACATACATGGAATGTACATACATCAATCATATTGTCTATTCTATTCTGCTGCCCTTCCTATCCTCCTTACTCCTCCCCTCCTCTCCCATTCCTTTCTCTCTACCCAATCTAATGTGACACACTTTTTTTTTTCTTTTTCTCATCCCAACATCATATATGTATTCTGTATAACAATGAGGTTCTCCTTCCATCTTCCGTGCAACTCCCCTTCTCCCTCTTTTTCCCTCCCACCTCTCTTCCCTATTTAGTGGTAGTCTTCTTCTCATGCTCTTCCTCCCTATCCCATTTTGAGTCACCCCCTTATATCAGAGAAGAGATTTGGCATTTGTTTTTTAGGGATTGGCTAACTTCACTTAGCATAATCTGCTCTAATGCCATCCATTTGCTGCAAATGCCATGATCTTGTTATTTTTTAGTGCTGAATAATATTCCATTGTGTATAAATGCCATATTTTTTTTATCCATTCATCTATTGAAGGCATCTAGGTTGGTTCCACATTCTAGCTATTGTGAATTGTGCTGCTATAAACATTGATGTGGCTGTGTCCCTGTAGTATGCTCTTTTTAGGTCTTTTGGGTATAGTCTGAGAAAGGGAATAGCTGGGTCAAATGGTGGTTCCATTCCCAGCTTTCCAAGGAATCTCCATACTGCTTTCCAAATTGGCTGCACCAATTTGCAGTCCCACCAGCAATGTATGAGTGTACCTTTTTCCCCGCATCCTTGCCAGCACTTATTGTTGTTTGACTTCATAATGGCTTCCATTCTTATTGGAGTGAGATGGTATCTTAGAGTAGTTTTAATTTGCATTTCTCTGAAAACGCAATACCTTTATTTTATTTTTTTTATGTGGTGCTGAGGATTGAATCCAGTGCCTCACATGTGCGAGGCAAGTGCTCCACCACTGAGCCACAACCCCAGCCCCTGTCTTAAATTTTTTTTTAAACTATTTTTAAAAAAAATTTTTTTAGTTGTAGATAGACACGATACCTTTATTTTATTTATTTGTTTTTATGTGGTGCTGAGGATTGAACCCAGTGCCTCACACATGCAAGGCAAACACTCTACAAACTGAGCTACAATCCCAGCCCCTGAAAACTATTTTTAGTTGTAGATGGACACTTTATTTTATTTATTTATTTTTCTGTGGTACTGCACACATTGCTAGGCAAGTGCTCTACTACTGAGCTACAGCCCTAGCCCCTGTCTTAAAATATTTTTAAAATATTTATTTTTTAGTTATAGGTGGACACAATATCTTTATTTTTATGTGGTGCTGAGGATCGAACCCAGTGCCTCACTCATGGTAGGCGAGCACTCTACCTCTGAGCCATAACCCCAGCCCCTCTGTCTTAAATTTTTTTTTCTAATTAACAGAGGAATGGGAAGATCTTCATCTAGATCTTCTATTTTCTTTATTGCATGATGTATGACAAAAATTTTAAATTGTTAGATATACATATAAACAGGAAAATGTAACCAATAATCAATAGAAAAAAATCCCACACAATAGAAGCAATCCACAAATGTACCAGACACTGGAGTTAATATATGAGGAATTAAATTAATGGATTAATGTGTTAAATAAAATCATGAAAAAATATGGACAAAATGAGTGAAAAGATGGAGAACCCAACAGATATTTGAAATTTATAAACATAGTCAAATGAACATTCAAATGAACATTGTAACATTCATAAGACCCTGGGTTCAATGCTCAGAAGTTGGGGAACCCCCAAAAAAGAAAGTTAAAATTAAAAACTCACTAAGTGACTTAATAACAGTTTAAATGCATCTGAACAGGGCACTGGAGTTGTGGCAGTGGTAGAGCACTTGCCTATCATATGTGAGGCACTGAGTTCAATTCTCAGTACCACATATTAATCAATCAGTCAATTAATTAATTAATTAAAGGTCCATCAACAACCAAAAAACAATTTTTAAAAAATGAAGCTAAACAGATAGTTAGTGAAAAATAGGCCAGAAGGAAATATTCAGATAGGTTGGAAGCAT
Source organism: Spermophilus citellus (assembly GCF_964194105.1). Taxonomy (NCBI): domain Eukaryota; kingdom Metazoa; phylum Chordata; class Mammalia; order Rodentia; family Sciuridae; genus Spermophilus; species Spermophilus citellus. The sequence goes on along the minus strand of NC_138197.1, from coordinate 73,048,679 downwards.
GGAGAAGGGCAAAAGAATGGAAAACTCAGAAAAGAGGCAAAGAAAGGCACATGGGATACAATGAAAGTAGAGTGGTTTTTCTCTATGGCAATGGTGCAATTGTCATTTCAGAAGGAAAGAAGAAATAAAATGGCATGGAAAAAGAATATTTGAAGAGATAAAGAGTGAAAAATTTTTTTAAACCAAGGAAAAGAAGTAAACCCCAAATACAGGAAGTTTAGCAAACCCCATGAAAATTAAAAAATAAGGAAAACCACAAGTAAGGGAATTACACACAAACTGTTGAAAACAAAAGATAGAGATCATCTTAACAGAGGAAGACACAGAGAGGAAAGATACATTGTCACTTCTTCAAAGAATGGCAGGAAGACTTACAGATGACTTTCAATGGGAAACGACAGCAGCCAGAAGACAGTGGAATGAAGTCTTTAAAGTGTAAAAAGAACATCTCTGGCATGCTAGACAGCTCTGCACACAAAAACACCCTTCAAAACCAAAGATGAAATAACAATGTTTCAAATAAACAAAGGTTGACAGATTCATTGTCAGTGTTTTTCAGATTAAAGAAGGCATCCTTAGATCAGGAAAATGAGCCCAGATGGATGATTATAACTGCAGGAGAGAATGTAGAAAATAGATAAATATTTTTAAATGCTTTAAAACATTAATGATACAAATGTATCATGGGATTTGTAAAATATGTAAAAGAAAAATACATGGAAACAACACCACAAAGATCAGAAAGGGATAAAGGGAGTTAAACTCCTGTTAGACATATACAAGTAGCTGGAATCCCAGAAGTAGAAGAGACAGAAGAAAGGAGTCAGAAGAAACATTTAAATAATTATGGCTGAGAATTCCCCAAAATTAATGAAAGATAACAGAAACAAATCACAGACCTGATAAGCTCAGAGAACATCAAGAAGGGTAGTTATTTTTTTAAAAAAGAGTGTTTCATCATATTCAAATGCCTTAAAATTAAAGATGAAGAGAAAATATTGAGTCTTACAGGCAGTTAGAGATAAAAGTCACCTTCCATACAGAGGGACAAAGTCGAGGATTATAGCAGACTTCTCAGAAGAAACACAGAAGTGTTTAGAGTAATATCTTGAAAGTATCAAAAGAAAAAATGCTTGTCAACCCAGATTGATCTATCTAGTGAAAATATCTTTAAATTTTTTAAAGAAATTGAGAAAAGACACATTAGAAGAAGTTTTGTTTAGTTTTTTTTTTTTTTATGGTATTGGGGATCCAACCCAGGGTCTTACTCATGCTAGGCAAGTGCTCTGCCACTGAGCCACACCCCAGCCCTGAAGAAGTGTTTTAGATAGGAGAAATTACAGATGGCAACTTGTCTTAAATTTTTAAAAAGAAAAAAAAATAGAAAGGTCTTGGGGTATAGCTTAGTGGTAGAGCACCAATCCCTGGTGCCTGGGAGTGGGGGGAGGATAGTCTTCTGGCTTCAACACTTCTCGTCCTCAATCCAAACTCTATTACTGTTAACTAATTCTCTTTCTAAAATATGGATTTAATCAATCACCTTCAGACTTAAAATATTTCAGAGACTTCCAGGGGTTGAACAGACTTCAGATAAAGTCCAGACACCTTTTGGAGGTAAACAAGGCCATTCTTTTTTTAAAAAATATTTTTTATTAGTTGTTGATGAATTATTTTTTACTTATTTGTATGTGGTGCTGAGAATCGAACCTAGGGTGTCACACATGCTAAGCAAGCACTCTACTGCTGAGCCACAACCCCAGCCCCAAACAAGGCCATTCTTAAGAAAAACCAAATTATCACAAGGCTTTTTTTCCTGCCTGTCTTTTCAGTGTACTTTCTCACACCACTTTCTTCCTCTGTCCAATCACTATAAACTCCAACTGTACATGCTTGTTTGTAGTTTCTTCCTTTCATTTTCTGTACTGGGGATTAAACCCAGAGGTGCTTAACCATTGAGCTACATCCTCAGCCCTTTTTATTTATTTTAAGACAGGATCCCATGAAGTTGCTTAGAGGCCTCACTAAGTTGCTGAGGCTAGCCTAGAACTTGAGATCCTCCTGCCTCAGCTTCCTGAGCTTGTGGTATTAAACTGGTATGCACTACTTTGCTGGCTGTTTGCAGTTTCTTAAATACAGTATGTTTATACACTCCTTCTAGTCTTGCTTTCCTCCCTCATGTCTCCTAATCTGTTCCTTTCACAGCTATCCTCATTTCAACTAGTCAAACAAAACCCAAGGCTCATCCTCGATTCCTCTACTTTTTTTCCTCTACTCATCTATCTCTACTGTCACCTCCCAGTGTCAAGCCACCATAGTGTCTCACTAGTGTAATAGCTTCCTAACTATACGGATGTGTGCCACCATGCTCTTTAGTGATGTGAGTTTCTTCCTCTATGAATTCTCCTTTTTATCTTTTTTTAAAAATATTTATTTATTTATTTATTTTAGTTTTCGGCGGACACAACATCTTTGTTTGTATGTGGTGCTGAGGATCGAACCCTGGCCGCACGCATGCCAGGCGAGCGCGCTACCGCTTGAGCCACATCCCCAGCCCTCCTTTTTATCTTTTGCCCAGTCTTTTACATTATTTTCTTTTGTAGTGCTGGAGAGCCAACCCAGGGCCTCACACCTGCTAGGTAAGCACTCTACCACAGAGCTGTACCCTAGCCCAGCCTGTTTTTATATTTTTATTTGTGCTTTTTTCTTTCTTTCTTTCTTTCTTTCTTTTTTTTTTTTTTTTTGGTGGGGGATACCAGGGATTGAACTCAGGGGCACTCAACCACTGAGCCACATCCCCAGCCCTATTTTGTATTTTATTTAAAGACAGAGTCTCACTGAGTTGCTTAGCACCTTGCCATTGCTGAGGCTGGCTTTGAACTCGTGATCTTCCTGCCTCAGCCTCCCAAATGACTGGGATTATAGGCGTGCACCACCACACCTGGCTGTGCTTTTCATATAGATTTCATAATGAGTTCTTTACATATTCTATATATTAATCCTTTGTTATATGAGTTGCAAATACCTTCTAATCTGATTTATCTCTTCAGTTTGTTTATAATTTGGTATCTCCACTCCCCCCCATTACACCCCCACCCATCTCTTGAACTTGGAATAAAAGTCTGGGCCTTGCACGTGGTAGACAAGCCTCCTACCACTGAGCTAGATTCTTAGCCTTGGTGGGTTTTTCTTTTCTTTTCTTTTTCTTTTTTTTTTTTTTTGTACCAGGAATTGAATTCAGGGACACTCGACCTCTGAGCCACATCCCTAGCCCTATTTTGTACTTTATTTAGAAACATGTTCTCCTTGAGTTGCTTAGCACTTTGCCATTGCTGAGGCTCGCATTGAACTCACGATTTTCCTGTCTTAGGCTCCTGAGCCACTATGATTACAGGCATGTGCCCAACTCTAGCCCTGTTTTTGATACAGGGCCTTGCTTAGTTGCTGGGGCTGTCCTTGAACTTGTGGTTCTCCTACCTCAGCCTCCTTCGTCACTTAGATGACAGGCATGCACAATTATGCCCAACGTTTATATTATTGTTATTTTTATTTTTATTTTTTTGGTGCAGTACTGGGGATTGAACTTTGGGTGCTTTACCACTGAGATAGGATCCTATCTGAATTGTCCAGACTGGCCTCAAACTTGTGATCTTTGTGCCTCAGCCTCCCAAGCCAAGGATTTTATGTGTGTATCCCCACATCTACTTTATACTCTTTTTAATTTTTTTTTAAAGAGAGAGAGAGAGAGAGAGAGAGAGAGAAAATTTTAATATTTATTTTTTAGTTTTCGGCGGACACAACATCTTTGTTTTGTATGTGGTGCTGAGGGTCAAACCCGGGCTGCACACATGCCAGGTGAGTGCTACCGCTTGAGCCACATCCCCAGCCCAACACTTTATACTCTTTTGACATAGAGAATTTCAGTTCTTTCAATCTTTTCCTTTATGAGCATGCTTTTTTATTCTTATGTAGGAATCCTCCCCTATCTTGATATTATAAAACTATCCTTCCATTTTTTTTTCCCCTAACAACAAACCCTGGCTTTATTACTAACTAGCTGTAAAATGTTGAGAAAGTTTCTTAACCTTTCTGGTCCTCACAGTTCTCTTCTATAAAATGAGAATAGTAATAGTGTCTATTCATAGAGTTATTCTTAGGATTATTCATTTGTATCAGGCAGGATCCCAAATTAAACAGATATCACTCAGAAATTAGGATAATTTGAAAAAATCTACCTATAAAGATATGGATGCGGGGCCTGGGGTTGTGGCTCAGAGGTAGAGCACTCGCCTAGCATGCATGAGGCACTGAGTTTGATCCTCAGCATACATAAACTATAACTAAAAATATATAACTAAAAAGTAAATATTTATTAAATAAATATTTATTAAATTTATTAAATATTTATTAAATAACTATAACTAAAAAATAAATATTTTTAAAAAATATCTAAAGAAGATCCCACTCAAACTACCTATAAATTGCAGGAGAAATGCAGGCTCAAAATAATTCTTATAAGAGGAACACAAGTTACCCTGAAGGGTGAGACTTTTGTGACCCTTACACAGACAAGATCCTGGAATTCAGAGAGATAAGGATAATTCCCTACAACCATAAAATCTATATTCATTTCTTCCAAGGTGATGGTCAGGGGAGTATCTCTGAGAGGTACCATTTGAGCATGGATGGGGAATCACACAGATAGTACAATAATGTGCGGGTAGTAACAACAGATAAGCTGTTCCACTCCTGAGGCCAAAATGCAAAAGTGTAGGTTGGAGTTATTAGAAAGATTAGACTCCATGTAGATATGATCACCTTGGTAGAGGTAATGATCTTCCAGGGATCCAAGAACAGGGTAAACCTGAGGCAATTTGGCAGAGAAGAGCCTGGAAAATAAATACCTTGGCCTTACTGTCCTTCCTTCCTTCAAACTCTTACTGGGGCTCTGCATGAGCGGAAGCCAGAGGACAAAGGAATAACCTGATATTGTCCATACAGGATACTGGGAACCAATGGAGAGAGTGGATCTGGAAGAGCAAATGAAAAGTATTTGGTTTACATTCTGTTAGAATGTACTGAGTGCAGGGCTGGGGATGTGGCTCAAGTGGTAGCGTGCTTGCCTGGCATGCGTGGGGCCCAGGTTCGATCCTCAGCACCACATACAAACAAAGATGTTGTGTCCACCGAAAACTAAAAAAAAAATATTTAAAAAAAATTCTCATTTTCTCTCTTTCACTCTTTAAAAAAAAGAATGTACTGAGTGCAAATTTGAGTTAGTACTATTTTAGGCTCTGAGGATACTATAAACACAACAAACAGGGTCCCTGTCTTTTTTTTTCTTTAATTTAATATACATTTTTTAAGTTGTCTATGGACCTTTATTTTATTTATTTGTATATGGTGCTGAGAATCAAACCCAGTGCCTCACATATGTTAGGCAAGAGTCCCTGTCTTTATGATCTTATGTTCTAATGTGAAAAGACAGATAATACATATTAGCAAATAGAACATGTCAGATACTATAAGTGCTAGAGAAAACAAGGTAAGATAAAGAAGATAGAGTGACAGGGTGTGAGGTGTAGGTTAGTTGGTCAGTATCTCTGAGTAGGTACCATTTGAGCAGTGACCTAAAGGAAAAAAGAGAATGAACCATGTGTATATCTGGTATTTAAAAAAAAAAAAAAAAAGAAAAGGTTTGAACATGGGACTTAGTCCATTTTCTGAAGCTATAATAAAATATCTGAATCTGTGTGCTTATAAAAAAGTTTACTTAGTTCAGAGTTTTGGAGACCAAAAATGCAAGATCAGGAGGTCCCATCTGTTCAGCCTATACTTATGGTGTCATGGCAGATGGCACCACAATGGCAGGAACCATGCAGAAGAGATCATATGGTACAATAGAAAGCCAGAGAAATTCAGGGACCAGGCTTGCATTTTTATTTTTTTAATAACTTGCTGGGGTCCATAAGAACTATATTCATTTCTTCCAAAGTGATATCCCCCAATGACCTAATCACCTCCCACTAAGCTGCCCCTCTGGAAGGTTTTTCCACCTCAGTACCACTATGCTGAGGATCAAGATTGTAGCACCAGAACTTTAAGGGACACACTCAAACCATATTGGACCATAGCAAAGTCCAGGCTTGGCAGTCTGAGGAAAAGTAAGGAGATAGTACTTTTAGAAAATGAGTGACAAGACAGCAGTGGCTTATATGAGTGATAACAAAGTGGTGAGGAGGGGTGGCATCCTGGGTGTATTTCAAAGGTAGAGGATCTGCTAATTCTAAAAGATTTGTAATGTTGGATGTTTGAGAAAGTGGATTTGCTTTTTGAGAGCTGTGAAAATTAAACAAAGGCCTGCAGCAATAAGGAGAGTGTTTATTCAGGAAAAATAGTTGAATCTCAATAAGAACAGTGAGTTTTATGGCATTTTACCTTATCCTTTTCTCATCTTACCCCCTCTTTGATTCCACAGTAGCCTTGAAAACCAACTTCTTGCAGTCAGTGAAAGCTGGCAGCTTGGTAGCCACTAGAGAGTAGAATGGGGTTGAAGCAACTTCAAAGCCCAATTCATAAAAAACTGCCATTACTTGACTAGTCTGGTGGGTCCCTGGAAGATCCCAAACTACCTATAAACTGCAGGAGAAATGCAGGCTCAAAATAATCCTTATAAGAGGAACACAAGTTACCCTGAAGGGTGAGACTTTTGTGACCCTTACACAGACAATTCAGAGGGAGAAGGATAATTTCCTACAACCTTAAAATCTGTAAGAGGGCTGGGGATGTGGCTCAAGCTGTAGCGTGCTTGCCTGGCATGCGCGGAACGCTGGGTTCGATCCTCAACACCACATAAAAATAAAATAAAGATATTGTGTCCACCTAAAAAAATAAAAAATAGATATAAAAAGAAATAAAATCTGTAAGAACAGGTTCCAATTAGAACTGGTCAGTATGGGCCAAAGTGACCTAGAGTGGTCATGGCAGAGGGAATCAAAAATCTGATGTCATCTTGCTGTCAAAAACCAAGAGGTGGGCCAGGGAGGTGGTGAACACCTGTATTCCCAGCAACTTGGGAGAATCACTAGTTCAAAGCCAGCCTGAGCAGCTTAGTGAGGCCCTAAGTAACTTAGCAAGACCCTGTATCAAAATAAAAAATAAAAGGGCTGGGGACTGGGGTTATGGCAAATGGTAGAGTGCTTGCCCAGCACGTGTGAAGCACTGAGTTCAATCCTCAGCAACACATAAAAATAAAAAATACTAAAAAATAAATAAAATAAAATAAAAAGGGAGGGGGATATGGTTCAGTGGTAGAGTACCCCTAGATTAAATTCCCAGTACCAAAAAAAAAAAAAAAAACCAATTATCTTTATTTGATCTGACTGGAGCTTGCTGAGTACAAACAGGCTTTTCCCTTCAGGCATTTGTCTAAAATAATGAGAGGCAACTGTTTAACACTGCAGTTGTTTGTGATGGCAGGTAATAGTTGGGGCCAACAACAGGCTAACTAAAAAGTCTAAAAGGAATACTGGGGAATTTGACATCCATAAGGGGCTTTGGAAAGTTCTAAGATATTCCTGGGAATCTAGAAGACCATTCATATGCTCAGGGCTATGTGTACACTCAGAATTGTGTGCATGGTCAGGAAGTCTCAGTATTAAATACTATTGATTAAACTTGAGGCTCTATACCAGTACAAAATGAAAAAAGAGTTGTAAACTGCCTGGCTGAGAGCTGAAATCATACCCCAGTATGTACTCACAGTCCCGGAGCTAAGACCAATAGACTCATTGGTTCTAGGCACTTAAGAAAATCTCGGTCCAATAATTAGCTGAGCATGAAGACAACTGAACACAGACTTGCATGGACATATATGTCAAAGAATATAGAAGTTACAGAATTATTTCAGAAAGGCCACTAAATAAACAACCACCATTAAAAACAAATAGCAGAGGCTGGGGTTGTGGCTCAGTGGTAAAGCCCTTACCTAGCATGTGTGAGGCACACTGGGTCAATTCTTATCATCACATAAAAATAAATAAGCCTGGACTGGGGCTGGGCTCAGCGGTATTGTACTTGCCCGGTGTGTGAGGCACTGGATTCGATTCTCAGCACCACATATAAATAAATAAAATAAAGGTCTATCAACAACTAAGAATAAATAAATAAGCTAGGCACAGTAGTGCATGCCTGTAATCCTAGCAGCTTGGGAAGCTGAGGCAGGAGGATCACAAGTTCAAAGCCAGTTTCAGCAAGAGCAAGGAGCTAAGCAACTCAATGAGACCCTGTCTCTAAATAAAATACAAAATAAGGCTGGGGATGTGGCTCAGTGGCCGAGTGCTCCTGAGTTTAATTCCTGGTACTAAATAAATAAATAACTGTTCATCTACAACTAAAAGAATATATATATATATATATATATATATAAATATAATGGCAGGGCTGGGGCAGTAGCTCAGCTTGCCTTGCATGTGTGAGGCTCTGGGTTCAATTTTCAGCATCTCATAAAAGTAAACAAATAAAATAAAGGCATGTTGTCCAAACAAACAAACAAAAATAGCAGGCCCTAGATGGAGAGAGGAGCATCTGATTTTTACAAGTACCACTTTATATTATTTAAAATGGTTTTCAACAAAAAAAATTGAGACATGCAACAAAATATGGATCATACACAAGTAAAAAAGCAGTTGAGGGGCTGGGGTTGTGGCTCAGAGGTAGAGCACTCACCTAGCATGCATGAGGCACTGGGTTCTATCCTCAGCACCACATAAAAAAAATAAAATAACGATTTGTGTCCACCTATAACTAAAAATAAATGTTTAAAAAAAAGCAGTCAATAGCTGGACAGTGGCACATGCTTGCAATTCCAGCTACCCAGGAGGCTGAGGCAGGAGGATCCTCAATTGGAGGCTAGCCTGGACAGCTTAACATGACCCTATCTCAAAAGCAAACAAAAAACACATATAATAAAAGGAAATGACCAGGCAAGTTGACAAGACCTTGTCTCAAAAAGTTAAAAAGGGCCAGGCTTGGTGGTACATGCATGTAATCCTAGCTACGGAGGAGGCAGAGGTAGGAGGATTGCAAGTTTGAGGCCAAGACTCTGTCTCAAAAAAGGAAAAGGGTAGAAATATAGCTCAGTGGTAGAGTACCTCTGAGGTCAATCCCCAGTACTGCAAAAACTAAAAAATGATGCTGTCTACAAGAGACACCCTATAGATTCATAGTTTCAAAGTCATGTAGGGGCTAAAAGTAAAAAAATGAAAAAAGATACATGATGCAAACAATAACCAACAGAGATCTGACATACTACAAAAAGTACTTAAAGATAAAATTGTTGGGCTGGGGTTGTGGCTCAGCGGTAGAGAGCTCACCTCTCATGTGTGAGGCTCTGGGTTCGATTCTCAACACTACATAAAAATAAATAAATCAAATAAAGGTATTGTGTTCAACGACAACTAAAATAAATAAATAAATAAATAAATACATAAAGATAGAATTGTTATTGGACCTGGGCGTGGTGGCACATACCTGTAATCCCAATGGCTCAGGAGGCTCAGGCAGGAGGATCCTGTGTTCAAAGTTAGTCTGAGCAACTTATCGAGGTCCTAAAGCAACTCAGGGAGACCCTATCCCTAAATAAAATATTTTAAAAAGAGCTGGAGATTTGGCCCACTGGTTAAGCACCACTGGGTTAAGTTCCTGGTACCAAAAAAAAAAAAAAAAAAAAAAGTTTTCTTTAGAGACAAAGCAGGACTCCTCCACCTCCCAGAGTAGAGACTGAACCCAGGGGTACTCTACCACTGAACTACACCCCTTCCCACTTTTGGGGGGTGTGGGCAGGGGCACTCTACCATGGAACCACATCCCAATCTCTTTTTATTTTCTATTTTGAAACAGGGTCTTACTAAATTGCCAAGGCTATCCTTGATCTTGCAATCCTCCTGCCTTAGCCTCCCAAATCCCTGGGAATACAGGCATGCACCACCATGCTTGGCTAAAGGAGGACATTTTACAAGGATAAAGGAATCACTTCAGCGAGATACAATGGTGCACGCCGTAATCCTAGACTTGGGAGCCTTAGGTAGGAGGATTGCAAGTTCCAGACCTACCTCAACAACTTGTTGAGGCCATAAGGACTTAATGAGACCCTGTCTCAAAAAAAAAAAAAAAAAAAAAAAGAAAAGAAAAAGAAAGAGAGCAAGAAAAAAAGAAAAAAAATTTAAAAGGGCTGGGGATGTGGTTCAGTGGTTAAGTACTTCTGGGTAAAGTCTCTGTACCAAAGAAAGAAAGAAAAAAGAATCACTTTATCAAAAAGATATAGCAATTGTTGGGGCTGGGGGATGTGGCTCAAGTGGTAAACGCACTGCCCTGGCATGCATTCGATCCTCAGCACCACATAAAAATAAATAAAGATATTGTGTCCACCTAAAACAAAAAAATAAATATTAAAACATAAATGCACCTAATAAAAGAGTCCCCAAGTATATGAAGCAATGATTGACAGAACTGAATGGAGAAATAGACAATTCGATGATAATAGACTTCAATATCCTATTACAATAATGGACAGAATACTTAGACACATTAACAAGAGATAATTTGAATAATATTATAAACCATCTATATTTAAAAGACATCTATATAATGATCTGTCCAACAACAGCAGAATACAAATTCTTTTTTATTTTTATTGTTTTGAGAGAGGGTCTTACTATGTTGCCCAGCTGGTTCCAAACTCCTGGCTCAAGCAATACTCCTTGCTTTAGGCTTTGGAGTAGATGGGACTACAGGTGCAGGCTACTGTGCCCAGTTTTGAACACAAATTCTTTTAAGGTACATGTGAAACCTTCTCTGGGATAGAACATGTTAAGTCTAAATATGGTCTTGATAAATTTAAAAGTATTATAATAGTGTATATCCTCCTATCACAAGGAGAGAAAAATTAAATGAGTACCAGGAGGAAGAAAAGGGAAATTCACAAGTATGTGGAAAATAAACAACATATACCTAAATAAACAATGGTTCAAAAAAGAAATTAAAAAATAAAAAGAGGAAATGGTTGAAATACAAATTAGAAGAATACTTTGAGATTAATAAAAATTAAAACAAAACCTATTACATTTATGGAATGCAGCTAAAACAATGCTTAGAGGGAAGGTTACAGCTATAAATGAGTATAGTTTTTAAAAAAAGAGATCTCAAATCAATAACCTAACCAAAAGAAACAAAGAAAAAGAAAAATCCAAAGCAAATACATGGAAGGACATAATAGAGATTAGCATGAAAATCAATGAATAGAGAATGGAGAAATATAGGAGAAAAGTAAATAAAACCTGAAGTTGTTTCTTTGAGAAGATCAACAAATTGAAAAAAACTTCAGTTAAACTGACCAATATAAAAATAAAACACAATGGGCTGGGGTTGTGGCTCAGCGGTAGAGCTCTCACCTAGCAAGTGAGAGGCCCTGGGTTTGATCCTCAGAACCACATAAAAATAAATAAATAAAGACATTGTGTCCAACTAAAAAATAATAAATAAATGAATAAATAAATAAATAAAAACACAAGTTACTAAAATCAGAAATAAAAGAGGATATTACTATCAGTCTCACAAAAATAAAAAGGATTATAATGGAATATTGTAAACAACCAAACGCAAACAAATTAGATGAAATGCAAAAACTCCTAGAAAGATACAAATGACAGAAACTGACTTGAGAAGAAATACAAAATCTGAAACCGAAATTAAGAAAACAATTCCATTTACAATAGCACCAAAAAGAAAAAAATACTTATAAATTTAACAAAAGTAGTTCATGATTTGTGCACTTGAAACTGCAAAACACAATTGAAAAACATTTAGAAGACATAAATAAATGGAAAGACATTCCATATTCACAAATTGACAAGACCTGGTATTATTAAGACCGTGATACTCAGCCGGGTGCAGTGGCACACACCTGTAATCCCAGAAGCTTGGGAGGCTGAGGCAGGAGGATTTAATTTTGGGTTGAATTTTGATTTTGAGTTTAATTTTGAGTTGCTGATACTAGTCTCAAACTTGCAATCCTTTTGCTTCACCCTCCTGAGTTGTTGGGATTACAGGAGTGTAAGCCACCACTCCTGGCTTTATGAATCCTTTGGATATTGGTATAAGGACAGATACATAAGAACAATAGAATAGAATTGACAGTCCAGAAATAAACCTAGGTATTTAAGGTCAACTGATTTTTGACAAGAGTGCCAAGAAAACTGAATGGGGGAAAGAATAGTTTAATAAATGATGCTAGGACAACTGGTTATCCACCTACAAAAGAATTTAACTGAACCCCTACCTAACACATATGCAAAATTAATCTCAAATGGATCTAAGACCTAAATGCAGGAGATAAAAGTATAAAACCCTTAAAAAATATATAGGTGTCAATCTTTATGCCCTTAGATTAGGCAATGTTTCTTAGCACAAACAAGAAGACAAATTGGACTTTGTCAAAACTAAAAACTTTCCAGGTGTGGTGGCACATCCCTTTAATCCTAGAAGTTTGGGAGGCTGAGGCAGGAGGATCACTAGTTTAAACCTAGCCTCAGCAACTCAGTGAGGCCCAAAGCAACTTAGTGAGATCCTGCCTCAAAAAAAAAAAAAAAAAAAAAAAAAGGCTGGGGTTTTAACTCAGTGGTAGTGTCCCTGTTACCACACATACACACAGATGAAATTTTTTTTTTTAGAGAGAGAGAATTTTTAATATTTATTTTTAGTTTTCGGTAGACACAACATCTTTTTTTGTATGTGGTGCTGAGGATCGAACCCAGGCCGCACGCATGCCAGGCAAGCGCGCTACTGCTTGAGCCACATCCCCAGCCACACAGATGAAATTTTTGAAAAGTAGATATGAAACAAATATATATATACACACACACACACACACACACACACACACACACACACACACAAAGTGGGGAAGACTGAGGAAAGGCCATATGTTGGGGAGAAAGAAGGAATTCTGTTTGGACATAAGTTTGAAATGCTTATTAGACATCTAAGTGGATTGTGAAGTGGGCAGTTGGAAAAGATAATTTGCAGTTCAGAGGATATAGTCTGGGGATATAAAATTGGGGGGAAATTAATTAAATATATATTTATATTATAATATTATTTATATGTATGAATAGTACCTGGAACATAGGAAGATATATAAATGTTAGCCATTCCATGTCTAGAGTAATAGCCTATGATTTGTAGCATCCCTTCTCCATTTGTAATGCCACCTCCATTACATACAAATTTTCCTTATATATTGGAAGTTGGCTTCTATCTTGCATTCTCTTATGCAGGAATTTTTTTGCAGGATGAGTACTGGGGATTGAACTCAGGGGCACTTTACCACTGAGCTACATTCCCAGTCCTAATTTATTTTGAGATAAGAGTTTCACTAAATTGCTGAGGCTGGCCTCAAACTTGGATCCTCCTGCCTCAACCTCCTGAGTAACTGGGTTTACAGGCGTGTGCTACCATGCCCAGTTTATGTAGAAACTGTTTTAGAAGAGAGTAGATTGGAAGCCCAGACTCCTCTCAACTTTTCTCAAGTCTCAAGAATGTGATTCTAGACCTGTTTTACATTTGCTATGTAGGGAGGAATCACCTAGAATCTTCCTCTCAGAAGGTTCAAGAGATCCTAGACAGGAAGTTCAGAAAGTTTAGTAATCTGGGACTGGGGTTGTGGCTCAGTGGCAGAGCGCTTGCCTTGCACATCTGAGGCCCTGGGTTAAATCCTCAGCACCAAATATAAATAAACAATTAAAAAATAAAGGTATTGTGTCCATCTACAACTACAAAAAACATTTTTAAAAAAGTTTAGTAATCTAAAGTGAAAAACAGAATAGAGATTCCATGGGTAATATTTTAAATCAACTCTCCTTATGAGGAAAATTTGTATGTAATGGAGGTGGCATTACAAATGGAGAAGGGATGCTACAAATCATACTAGAATAGGCTATTACTCTAGACATAAAAAGGCTAACATTTATAGATCTTCCTATGTTCCAGGTACTATTCATACATATAAATAATATTATAATATAAATATATATTTAATTCATTTTCCCCCAATTTGATCAATTTAAAAAAGTTTTTAATTATAAAATTTACCATGTTAACCATCATAATTTGGAGGCAGATTGGGGATTGAACTCAGGGGCACTTAAGCACTGAGCCACACCCACAGCCCCATTCATTTTTTATTTTGAGACAGGGTCTCACTAAGCTGTTTAGGGCCTTGATAAATTACTGAGCAGGCCTCTATGCAATCTTCCTTTTGATCCTCCTGCCTCAGCCCACTGAGTGGCTGGGATTATAGGCATGCACCACCAAGCATAGCTCATGATAAATTTTTGAATACAGTCTTTGCATTTGATGTTTCCTTCAGAGAACTTTTAAAGAGTGTTTCCTGATATTTCAGCCCCTGGTTTAAATGGTACTTTCTCAAAAAGGCTGTTTCTCAACACTAAGAATAGTTTCTTCCTCACTCCTAGTTACGGTGTCTCATTACCCAGAAGCACTCTTCACTTTTTGAAATAGATGTGGTTTTGGATTATTAACTACCTCCCATCAACTCACACATACACACACACACACACAAAAAAAAAATTCCAATACAGGGTTGGGTCTGTCTGCTTACACCACAGGACTAGAATAGTACTTTGCACATAGTGTGTCCTATTAAGTTTTGTTAAAATACTTGGTGAATAATATAGTGCTTTTTGTTTTGAGGTACTGGCAATTAAACCCAGGGGTGCTCTACTGCTGAACTACATCCCTGGCCCTTTATTTTTTTCATTGAGACTGGGTCTTCTAAATTGCTGAGATTGGCCTTGACTTTGTGATCCTCCTGCCTTAGCCTCTTGAGTAGCTGGGATTACTGGCCTGTACTACTGCACCAGGCATTGCTTTTTCATTTGTATGTGTGTGTGCTGTTGGGTATTAAACCCAGGGCATCACACATTCTAGGCAAGCTCTCTATTCCAGAGCTACACCCTTGGCTCTATAGTGCTTTTGAAAAATTGCCAAGCATTTTCATATATCTCACTTGATCATTACAACTCGGAGTAACTCAAAATAGGATTTCTATCCTTATTGTACAGTCTTTTTTTTTTTTTTTTTAAAGAGAGAGTGAAAGAGGAGAGAGAGTGAGAGAGAGAGAATTTTTAATATTTTATTTTTTTAGTTCTCGGCGGACACATCTTTGTTGGTATGTGGTGCTGAGGATCGAACCCGGGCCGCACGCATGCCAGGCGAGCGCGCTACCACTTGAGCCACATCCCCAGCCCTATTGTACAGTCTTAGAGAAGCATCTCACCCCAGGCCATAGGACTTGTAAAATGGCAGAGCTGGGATTGCTGCACAGGTGGAATGCTTTTTCCAATGCATTCACTCCAGTTCTAGGGCTAAGGGTATTTTATATTACTGTGTTATTAAGGAAGTGCCTGGCTCTGGAGGGTAGTAGAAACGACCCAAACAATTTTTTACATGTAGACAGTTCCTGGAGTTGAACTCCTACTACCACCTCTTTCATTTCCTCACTCCATACAGTCACACACATAGTAGAAAACTGTGGCCACAGTGATGGTACTGTTCTCATTAAGAAGAAAATACTCAATACCTGTTTGAAACCGTGAATTCCCTTGTTTAACTTGCTTTGTTCCTTCCTTGCCCGTTTTTAATAGCTTTATTGAGGTTTAGTCTTTTTTCCCACCAGTATGGAGTCTTTTTTTTAGCTTTAGGTGGACACAATATCTTTATTTTGTTTTTATGTGGTGCTGAGAATCCAACCCACTCGCGCATGAAAGGCGAGCGCGCTACCACTTGAGCCACATCCCCAGGCCCCCAGTATAGTCTTAAGTATAGTTTAGTAGTTCATCATTCTTTCTTTTTTCCACTTAATATTTACTTTTTTTTTAGTTGTAGTGGGACACAATATCTTTATTTTATTTATTTTTATATGGTGCTGAGGATTGAATCCAGGGCCTCGCAAGTGCTAGGTGAGTGTTCTACCGCTGAGCCACAATCCCAGCCCCTCATCATTCTTTCATTAGGTTTGTTTTTTCTTTATCGGTACTGACGATTGAACCCAAGGGTATTTTACCCCTGAGTTACATCCCCAGACCTTTTATTTTGTTTTTATTTTTTGAGACAGGGTCTTACTAATTTCCTTAGGGTCTCACTAAATTTCAGAGACTGGCCTCAAACTTGCAATCCTCCTGGCTCGGCCTCCAGGTTTGCTCCTGGCTCATTAGATTTCTAGACTACACCTTCACAAAAATCTTCTGAAGGCCGTCTCATAATTCAACTTCTGATTTAAATGTTACTTTCTCAAAGAGGCTTTCTTTCAACACTAAGAGCAGTTTCTTCCCCACTCCTAGTCTTTCTGGGATTGACCCCAAGCCCTCAGAGCAAGCCAGGTAAATTCTCTACCACCGAGTTTATCCCCAGCCCAGTAATCTAATTTTTTTTTTCATGACACCTTTATTCTATTTATTTAATTTTATATGGTGCTGGGGATCGAACCCGGGGCCTCATCCGTGCTAGGCAAGCACTCTGCCACTGAGCTACTGCCCCAGCCAGTAATCTAGTTTTAAAGTGTGCTCCGTGAGATCATCTCATTCCTTAGAATATTTGCTTCATCTTTTGGATCTACATCACTACAGATACCGTAAAGATACTACTTCCTCCTTTTTCCTTTCTTCCCTCCCGCTTCTACAGCCGAACACAGCCGAACACGTGTGACCTGTGTATACAGTCTAGCTCAGCCTTCCACCCAAGGCCTGCCCATAGTAAGCCCCTCCCCTCAGCTCTTTTCCAACTCAACCCTCACGAATTTCGCCCTCCCCCCCCCCCCCCCCCGCCACCCCGACTTCTCGCGAGAGGTAAGCTCGCCTGGCCGGACGGGAGGAAAGTATCTGCTCCACTGAGGGGGGAAAAGGAGCTGGAAACAGATTGTGGGACCGAGCGCGGGCGGGCGGGAGGCGACGGAGCTACCAGCGGGTGAGTCCTGTTAACATTAGCTAGTCCATGGTCTGAGAGCAGTCTCCCCTTCAACTCTGGCCAGCCACAGCGTCACGGGCCGGGGTCTCCCCTCCCAGTCTTGCTGGACGGGGGCGCTGAGGCGGTGGCCGGGCCCTGTCTGAGGAAGAGGGTGGGGCTTAGACTAAAGAAGACCAATAAGAGAGAAGGAAGCCACGATTGGCGTCGATGAGCGCTAATGGGAGGTCGCTTTTGCCTTATGGAGTGCCGCCCCACTTCTCTCCCTCCTCCCGCCTCCTTCTTTTTGGGGGAAGGCGGGGCCAGAGGCCCGAAGTGTGGGGAGAACTTGGGGTAAGTAACCCCGGGGGGCACAGGGCGTGGCAAGGAGAGGGGAGTTGAATCTTAAGGGTAGTGTAGTGTAGTACAGCCTAAAGGAAGGATGGTTAAGTGAGAGAAAGAGGACTGCCAACTATATTGAAGACCTAGGACTTCTCAAAGAGTGGGGTTAGGGACTTGGCATTGGAAAAGGCAGGGGTAACCGGCAAGAGGTAGAATTAAGTAGTTGAGAACAAGGCCTTTGATCAGGTGAAAACATGCATTGGATTTGGCTGGAAAAATAGGGGTAGATAATTGGAAATGCGGGTCATGGCATTTCTACTGAATTAATAAAAATATCAGAGAGAAAATATGGATTGGGAGAAAATGTAAGTGATTGAGTTTAGGAAGACAGTAGAAATCTGTTGAGTCTCCAGAAGGCTGCTTTGGGAATGGTATGGGAGTTGAAAAGGGATAAGGGAGATGTTTGCAAAGAAGACGGCTGATATACAGGTCTTCAGCCTAGGTATGCGAAGGAGGCTGGGATACTGACTTAGGCCTTCTAGTGGATATGGCACCCAGACTGGTGACCAGCCTGCAAGAATGCTGAGAAAGGGTCGGGAAGAAGATAGAATACTCATCTTTACTCAGATTTTCTTTCTCTCTCTATTGGCCTTCTCAAACTTCATCACTTCCAAAGCAGAGATGTGAGCTTGGGGCTTAAGTAGCCCCATAGGGACTTGTATGTAGCTTTGAATTGTTTGTTATGTTCTCTTCACTCCCGTGTTTACTACCCAGGGCACCTCCTACCCAGATTCCGCGTTGCAACTTGCCTAACTTTAAAAGTTTGTTTTCTACTTAACGGGGTTATTGAGTATATCTGAAGGTCCTGTTGTATTAAGGATAGGTTTGTGTGCAGATTTTCCTCAGCACTCTCACTTGATTTCTATATTTAAAATTTGGCAATAGTATAATTTGTATAGAAACATCGGTCTCTAAGCACAGATGTCTAAGCACAGATATATTAAATTGAATTTTGTTTTGTTAAATGTGGCTTCTCCACTCATTCTTTTTTTTTTTTTTTTGTACTGGGGATTGAACCCAGAGGTACTTTAACACTGAGCCACATCCCCAGCCCTTTTTATTTTTTATTTTGAGACAGGGTCTCACTAAGTTGCATATGTCCTCACTAAGTTGCATATGTCCTTGCTAAGTTGCTGAGGCTGGTCTCGAACTTGCTGTTCTCCTGCCTCAGCCTCCTGACCTGCTGGGAGCCCACATGCCCTGCCCCATTCTTGAAGTTATTAAATGGTTAGTTTTAATTAGCTTTTATTTATTTTATTTTTAATTTTTTTTGTGGTGCTGAGGATCGAACCCAGGGCCTTGTTGTGCACACTAGGCAAGCACTCTATCACTAAGCTACATCCCCAGCCCTATATTTTTTAAATGGCATAAATAAAATAGAAATATTTCAGGAAAGTGAAAATTTTTCCTTCATATCTGAACTCAGAAACTAAAGAGTTGTCATAATATCTTAGAGCAAGAGTTGAGAAAATCAAACAATTTGTATATAAACATGGAAGATGTAAGGAAAGTGGAAAGTATTGCGAAATATAATGTCTGTAAGAAAAGAAGCTAAAGAAAAATTTGGCAGCTATGTAAGTAGTATTACCTGTTTGTTCTTAATTCTATACAGAAACGGGACAGGCCTTTGCCCTTTGTTTAATAGTTACGTAGCATTTAATAATGAGTTGGATGAATACAGCCAATTAATATTTTCTTTGACATTGCCTGTTTCTTTTACATTCCTTTTCTTTCTTTCTTTTGTTTGGGGGTGGGTACCGAGGATTGAACTCAGGGGCACTCAATCACTGAGCCACATCTCAGCCCTATTTTCTTTTTCTTTTTTTTTTAACATTTATTTTTTAGGTGTAGATGGACACAACACAATGCCTTTATTTTTATGTGGTGCTGAGGATCGAACCGGGGTCCCACCTGTGCTAGGCGAGCGCTCTATCGCTGAGCCACAATCCCAGCCCCCCAGCCCTATTTTCTGTTTTATTTAGAGACAGGGTCTCACTGAGTTGCTTAGTACTTCACTGTTGCTGAGGCTGGCTTTGAACTCTCAATCCTCCTGTCTCAACCTCCCGAGCTGCTGGAATTATAGGTGTGTGCCACTGCACCCAACTCTTACATTTCTTTTCTTTCTTTTTTTTTTGGGGGGGGGGCGGGTACCAGGGGGTTGAACCCAGGTATGTTTAACCACATCCCCAGGTCCCCTTTTTTTAAATTATTTTTTTAGTTGCCAATGGGCCTTTATATTAATTAATTAATTAATGTGCGATGCTGAGAATCAAACCCAGTGCCTCACACATGCTAGGCAAGTGCTCTACTGAGCCACAATTCCAGCCCTTTTTATGTTTTATTTTGAAACAGGGTCTTGTTGGAGGCCTTGCTAAGTTTCTGAGGCTGGCTTTGAACTAAGATCCTCCTGCCTCAGCCTCCCAGGTAGCTGGAATTATAGGCATGCACCCCTGCACCTGCGTTGTTGTTTTTTTTTTTTCTCTTGAGAATGCATTAATGTCTGAAATACCAGTAAAGCTAATGTGTGAAGATAAACCAGAGTATGTAATTTTGTTTGTTTGTTTGTTTGGTACAGGGGGTTAAACCCAAGAGCACTTACCATTGAACCACATACCCTGTCCTTTTTTCTTTTTATTTCAAGACTGGGTCTCATTAAGTTGCTGAGGGTCTCACAAAATTGTTGAGATTTGTGTTGAACTTGTGATCCATTAGCCTCAGTGTCCCCAATCTCTGGGATTGCAGGCATGTGCCACCACCCCTGGATCAATGTATGCAGTTTTTTATTAACCTTTGGTTTTCAGCAACCAGTTGAAAATTTTCTTCTGGGTCAAAAAGTTACCCCTATAGTACATTGAGACTAATTAATTATTGATCTATTGTTGTTAATTACTGAGTTGGGTTTTAGTATTTCACATTAAGAGCATTGCTATTGGATATTCAGAACATTTTTCACATTTTGCCTGACTTTAACACAAAAAAATACCTAATGAGAGAGCAAAAGTACCTTGTTTTGGTCTTCCAATGTAAATTTTTCTTTTTTCTTTTTTTCTTTTCTCCTCACTAATGTTACCACCTCACAGAAAACAAGAGTGCAATTTACGGATCAAAGTATACACCCTATACTAGTGTTGGTGTTGTGATTTTATATATATATATATATATATATACACACACACACACACACACATACACACACACACATATATACTGGGAACTGAACCCAGGGGCACTTTACCACTGAGCTAAGTCCCCAACCATTTTTATTTTTTATTTTGAAATTTTGAGATAGGGTCTCACAAAGAGATAGGGCCTTGCTAAATTGCTGAGGCTGGCCTTGAACTTGCAATCTTTACCTCAAGCTGCTGGGATTATAGGCTTGTACCATCATAATCAGCCAGTGTTGTAATTTTTAAAATGACTTTATTTTATTTATTTATTATTTTTATGTGGTGCTGAGGATCGAGCCCAGTGCCTCATACATGCCAGGCAAGTACTCTACCACTGAGCCACAACCTCAGCCCCCTGTATTATAATTTTTAAACACTATTATTTACTATGCCTCAATTACTCTATCTTGTTCTCTTTCTTCTCCTTACTTCTAACCCAAAATGAAAATTGTTTTTTTAACCAACTCTTAAGCTACTACTTTGCCTCAAGTAAAGTCCTTGCTCACTCTGAACACAGCTGTTCCAAAGTTCTAAAAGATATTGTTTTGGGAGCTGGGGTTGTGGCTCAGTGGTAGAGCACGTGCCTATCATGTGTGAGGCACTGGATTCTATCCTCAGCACCGCAATAAATAAATGAATAAAATAAAGGTCCATCAACATCTAAAAATATTAAATAAAAAAAAAAAAGATACTGTCGGGGCTGGGGATGTGGCTCAAGCAGTGGCGCGCTCGCCTGGCATGTGCAGCCTGGGTTCGATCCTCAGGACCGCATACAAACAAAGATGTTGTGTCTGCTGAAAAACTAAAAATAAATAAATAAATAAATAAATAAAAAATTCTCTCTCTCTTAAAAAAAAAAAAAAGATACTGTTTTGTACATGTTAAGACTGAGTTTTTCCTAAATGGTAGTGAGAGGGTACAGTGTTATTACAGCTTTCTCATGTATCCATTTCTGATAAGGAGGAGCCTTCTCCTTGCAAAGAAGTTTTAGTTGGAGCAAATAGCACTGCTCTGTAAGTGTACAATAAAGACAGCTCTCTTCTTGGGACTAGTTAACAGACTGGCAAGTAATTGCCATCTATCCGTTGGTAAAGGTACTCATGTTAATGTACAGCAGTTGTTTGAGAAAAACAAATGCAGCATTCATTAATACAGAAAAAAATGTTCATTTCTTTTGTTGTTGTCTCTGAAAATGGTTCTTTGGTTTTGGAGTTCATTAAAAAGTCTATTACTTTAAAAACATGTCAAAGAAAACACTTTTTAAATGTTGTATTCTACCAGATACAGCGGCCCATGCCTGTAATCCCAGCAATTTGGGAGGCTGAGGCAGATGAATCACAAGTTCGAGGTGGCCTCAGCAATTTAGCAAGGAAAAAAAAAAACAAACACGTGAGGGTGGGGGGGTTGGGGGGGACACACCAGTAATCCCAGTGGCACAGGAGGCTGAGTCAGGAGGATCGTGAGTTCAAAGCCAGCCTCAGCGAAAGCGAGGTACTAAAGCAACTCAGTGAGACTCTATCTCTAAAATAGAGCTGGGGATGTGGGTTCATCGTTGAGTGCCCTGAGTTTAATCCCTGGTACCAAAAAAGTAAATTAAAAAAAAAAAAGTGGGCTGGGATTGTAGCTCAGTAGTAGAGAGCTTGCCTGGCTTGTGTAAGGCACTATGTTCGATCCTTAGCACCACATAAACATAAATAAACAAAGGTATTGTGTCCATCTACAACATATATATATATATATATATATATATATATATATATAACATATATATGTATGTATATATATATATGTATTTATATATAACATATATATGTATGTATATATATATACACACACACATACGTGTGTGTGTGTGTGTGTGTGTGTGTGTGTGTGTGTGTATGTAAAGCTAGGGCAAAGTGCCTCTGGTTTCAATCCCTAGTACCAAAACAAAGAAACAAAAACAACTTGTCTTCCCCACTAGGCCTCTTTTGGGATCAAGTATATCATGATATGTAAAAACACATGTTATAAGGAGGAGATCTGCATTTCACAGATACCCGTCTCCATTATTGGAGTTCTACTTTTAGAACATTCTCTACATTGTGATGAAGCTCTTTAGTTCTGTCATCTGATGCCACAATAAGTAAAACTAATTCCTTGTCAATGCAGTAGACAAATATTTGATGAAAGTATGCCCATTGAGGCATATTTTTCTGAGTAAACATCCCAAGTTCTTTCAGTTTCTTCTTAACTGACATTTTTAACAGATTTAGGCTCTTTACCAATTTAGTTGCCTGAGTTTTTAGGATTATCTAGATCTGAATCAGATAAAATCTGATCAATACAAAATATGGGAGAAGGGTGTGGGGAGCATGGCTTCTTTTTACTTCACTCTGTACCTCTGTTCATAAAGCCTATGGTCACATTAGTTTTTTTTTTTTTTAATGTAATGGAAAATTTATCCGTGTTATTATCATCCTATTGACTTGGGCTCCTTATTTTAGCTTCAATAGCGTATTTTCACCTCTTGAGCATTCCTCATATATTTGTCTTATTGGCAAACTTGATAAAAGGATGCCATTGTAGGTCACTGGTAAAAATGTATAAGGGTAGAGAAATACTGTACATCAGTAGACTATCATTCTGTTAACATTAGTAACCTTCTAGGTGAAATAAGTTATGAATCCCACTTGCTGTTTTATATTATCTAATCTTTATTTTCTATGATGTATCAAGAAGTGTCCTATTGATTCAGGCGTGGTGGCGCACACCTGTAATTCTAGCAACTCAGGAGGCTGAGACAGGAGGATTGCAGTCTAAGTCAGTCTCAGCAATTTAGCAAGGCCCTAAGCAACTTAGCAAGACCCTGTTTCAAAATAAAAAATAAGAAGGGCTGGGGATGTAGTTCAGTGACAAAGTGCCCCTGGGTTCAATCTCCAGTACCACCACCACCATCACCCAAAAAAAGAATTAAAGAAGTATTCTGTTGAAATCCAAAATATATTCTGTCTATAATATCCCTCATCTCCTAGGCTGGTCTTGTCAAAAAAGAAAAAGAAATGAAAAGAAAATGAAGTTAAATATTAGTTGTTGTTTGGCTGTCTTATACTAGTGTTTATAGAAACTGCATAACTTGCCAATTATTCAAAAAACAATTTGTTTAATTCCCTTTAGAGTCTTCCTGGGAAATAACATCTGTTTTACAATCTATAATTTCTGTCCTTTACCACTCTTAATTTTAAAAAGTTATGATTTTTGTTCTCCATTTTCAGGACTTAGGTTCTGAGGTAGTACTACTTGCTTTTCTTCTTTTTTAATAATTATGAAATAATTAACAATATTTATAGTTGCTTTTTTTTTGGTCATTAGATGACATTCTGTTTTGTAAATTTTTTTTTTTTTTTTTTTTTTTTTTTTTTTTTAAGGAAGAAGCTTCATTCTCTGAACATACTGAGATATCAGAGAATTAAAGTATTGCCCTTGAAACAGTTTTTATTGTAGCTTCCCCCATAATATTGTTTGGAATAAAAACCTATACCAACTGTAAGCGCGCGCGCGCACACACACGCATATGCATGTACACCATTGACATTTATAATTGTAGTTTATTAGTATGGTGGACTAAGTTTGTCAGGCTATGTGCTAGAGCAATGGTGGTACAAATCAGATAGAGCATCAGAAGACATCTCTAGGGATGAAAAACTTTTAATGGGCCGCAAACAACCTTCCTGCATGTTAATTTTAGACCCTGACAGTTGAAGTTATGTTTGAGCAATTTTAGCTGATAAATACATTTTTAAAGCACCTTCCTCTTTTGGGGTTTTAATTTTTACTTTCATTTTTTAAAATTGAAAATTGTGAATGGAAATGTTTGTGCAGATATATACCTTCTCATTCTTCTGATATTTTTAGTTACAAATTCTGGAAAGCAGGTGAATAAACTTAATAACCCCTCAAGGTCCTTTCTAATCTAAACATTCATAAGTAGGAACTCAGATCAAGGAACTTAAAATTGAAGAATCAGGAAGAAAAATAGACTGTAAAGAAAATGAAATAAAATGGTTCTACTGACCCAGTGGGAATGGATAAACAAAAAGTAAGGAACATAAACAGTAAGAAATAATAACTCCTTTGAACTAAAAACAATAATCAACAACAAATATTTTGCATTGGGGTCATTTCATGTCTTAAAAATATTTTATCATGACATTTTCTCTTCAGCATTTCCCTGGTGGACACTTGTTTTGAAAGAATGTTGGTTGTTTCATTTTTCTGTTGAATCATAGTACTTTGTTTCCTTTCCTTCTCTAGTTGTTCTTTTGTTTAGTTTTTTCTTTTCTTTCTTTCTTTTTTTTTTTTTTGTCTTCTGAATAACGTTGTGATTGCCTGTATGCAATGAAGTAAAATTCATTTCGGTTTTAAAAGTGAGCATTTGCTATGTATCTTCCTTGGTGAGAAAGGATGAGTGTTACAACTCAGGAACATTTGTATGAAAAGATAAACTTGTTATTTGGTTCTTAAAACTTTGTAGGGCTGACATTTAGGAAAGATTCCTAACTAAACCAAAGGCAAGTTAGTATAGTAGTCTTTATTAAGGTCTTAAGTATTTTAGATATAAACTCATTATAAAATTACAACTTTTGTTAGCTTTTTCTCATCTTTTGGTAATTTTTAATCCTAATTGTTCTCATATATTTGAAACCAGACTTCGCAAAAAAGTTTCTCTTTTCTATTCATTACTGAATTCCTCCTCAATATCAGTTTATGAAAGCCTAATGGGAGCCAAGATTTAGCTTACAAAGTTACTTTGTGAACTTGTGGTTTTGGTGTCTGTGGTTACAGTGTTGTTCTTTCATAGCCCCACTTTTTCACAAAACCCTATTTTCTTTCTTTTCTTCCTTTTCTTTTCTCCTGCAGGCCCCCCAACTTTTTTTAAATATATTTTTTTAGTTGTTGATGGACCTTTATTTTATTCATTTATTTATATGCAGTGCTAAGAATTGAACCCAGTGCCTCACACATGAGGCAGATGCTCTACCACTGAGCTACAACCCTAGCCCCTCAACCCCTTTTTCTGTTTCATTATTTATTTTGAGACAGGACCTTGCTAAGTTGTTGATTGCCTCACTGAATTGCTGAGGCTGGCCTCAAATTTGTGATCTTCCTGTCTCAGCTTCTGGAGTCACTGGGATTACAGGCATGCGCCACCATATATATATATATATATATATATTTTTTTTTAACTCAGCAGTGCTTAACACTGAGTCACATTTCTAGCCCCCCTGCCTTTTTTTTTTTTTTTTTTCTATTTTGAGACAGGGTCTCTATAAATTGCTGAGGTTGGCTTTGAACTTGAGATCTTTCTGCCTCAGCTTCCAAGCTGCTGCTGCTGGGATTACAGGCATGCACTACCCCAGCTGGCCAGCTGATGTAAGCAGGGAAGGGTTATATGCTAGCCTGGTCAAATTTTATTTGGAATTTAAAGCTTACATTGCAATAGAAAAATTTTTTTTCTTTTCAGATTAAAAAAAAAAACAATAACAACAAAATAGTACTGCTTGGGGTTGTATCTCATTAGTAGAATACATACTTAGCATGTTCAGGGCCCTGGGTTTATTCTCCAGCCTCCATTCACCCCAAAAGCTCAGCCATTCCCCATTCCCTCGTTCTTACCCCCAACCCTCAGTACTGGGGGTTGAACTGTTCTACTACTGAGCTATATCCCCAGCCCTTTTTATTTTGAAATAGGGTCTTGCTAAATTGCTGAGACTGGCCTTGAATTTGCAATCCTCCCTGCTCAGCCTCCAGAGTAGCTAGGATTACTGGTATATGCCACTACGCCCAAGTAGCATAGCCACTCTTTTTGAAAGAAGAGTGTACCTAATAAATAATATTATAAATAATAAATGATATTATAAAATTAAGATGATTTATTCAATATAACATGATTACTATAAATGATTTATTTCAGCCAAGTTTCTTGCCAGTAATACTTATATAAGCTTTATCAAACTCAAATAAAACTATGTAAGTTTATTTTAATATTATATTGTTAGTATCAACATACCCCTGTAGCACCATTTTTTAAAAAAATATTTTATTAGTTGTTGATGAACCTTTATTTATATGTGGTTCTGAGAATCAAACCCAGTGCCTCACACATGCTAGACAAGCTCTCTACCACTGAGCCACAACCCCAGCCCCATATAGCACCATTTTTTTTTTTAGAGAGAGTGAGAGAGAGGGGAGAGAGAGAGAGAGAGAGAGAGAGAGAGAGAGAGAGAGAGAGAATTTTTAATATTTATTTTTAGTTCTCGGCGGACACAACATCTTTGTTGGTATGTGGTGCTGAGGATCGAACCCCGGCCGCACACATGCGAGGCGAGCGGGCTACCGCTTGAGCCACATCCCCAGCCCCCATATAGCACCATTTTAAAATGTATTTTTTAAAGTTGTCCTTAAGCAGTAGTTTGATATTTTTACACTCGGGTTTGAGAGCATCAGTCAATGAGTGTTGGAATACCCTCAAATAGATCACTTTGTTACAAATATCATAACAGACTTTGAAAATAGAAAATTTTCTTGACAAATTCTAGGCTTCCCTGTAATTATTATTGTGAAATATTGTCACTTTTTCCTATCCAGAACCAAATTCATACTGAGGTTTTAATATTAAAGTCTGTCCAGTTTGTTGTTTGTAGCCTAAGTCATGAGGACTTAAAACTGATACTTAAAGATCAATGTTTTGTGTTGATTGCTATTGGTTTATTGTTTTAGGGATAACACTTTATCTGAAAACAAGCAGAGAGAAAAAAAAACCAATTTTTTATTTGATTTTTGAAAGATATCCTACCAGTTTCCAGAAAGTTTTCTACTCTAAAATACACGTTGAAGGGGCTGGTGAAGTATATAGCTCTGTTAAAGTGTTTGCTTAGTATTCTCCAGTCCCTGGGTTCAGCCCTCAGCACTGCAAACAATTAAAAGTTTAATTTCCAGTACTGCAATCAATCAATCAGTCAATCAAAACCAAAATGCACATTGAGGTCAAACATTGTTAGTTATAATGTTCTCTAGTTATTTCTAACTTTGCTTCCTGCTGTCATTTTACCAATTTGTAACTTCTTTGTTTTTGCTCTATTAACCATTCTGGGGTTAGCTCAAAATAACTCTTTGAATCTTCCAAAGTCCTAAAGAACCTTAAACAAAACAAAGCAAGCAGAAAACTTCTAGTTTCTAGTCAGGTAGTTGCTTATGTAAAACTGCTTCAAGATAGGTTCTAAGCTTTGGCCAAGTGTTGCTTAACTTGTGATTCAGCGTAATTCTCACCCACATCTGTTTTCAGTCATTTGCTTGAAACTATTTGGTCTGTTTAGCTGGCTTCTTTCTTTGAAACCCATGCCTGTATGTCTGATCTTGAAATCTAGAAATTAATTTCAAACTTCTGTTTAATTGATTTATCTAGGTACTCCATTGCTCTTTTTATTTTTTGTTTGTTTTGGTACTGGAAATTGAAACAAGCGGTGCTCTACCGTAGAGCTTCACCCCCAGCTCTTTTAATTTAATTTTTTTTCTTTATTTATTTTTTCTTTTTTAAAATTTATTTCTTACATAGATGACAATATGGAGTGCATTACATTCATAATTATCCATTCACAGCACAGTTTTTTGTAACTCTGTATATAAAGTATGTTTATACCAAATTATGCCATTACACATGAGCTCTCATTTTTTGCATACAATTCTTAATGCACCTTTATACCATCATTTATCATATCTCTGTATATAAGGTATGTCCTTTTAATTTTTTATTTTGTGTGTGACAGGGGATCACTAAGTTGCCAAGGCTAGCCTCAAACTTGCTGACCTCCCTGCTTCCATTTTCCAAGTCACTAGGATTACAGGCATGTACCACCATACTTAACTGTTCTTGTATTTCTTTCTTTCTTTTCAGTAGTTGTTATTACTGAGGATTGAACACAGGGGTACTTTACCACTGAGCTACATCTTCAGTCCTTTTAATTTTTTTTTTTTTTTTTTTTTTTTTTTGAGACAGGGTCTCTGTAAGTTGCTTAGGGCTTTACTAATTTGTTGAGGATAATCTTCAACTTGAGATACTCCTGCCTCAGCCATCCAAGTCTGTTCTTCTGTTTCTTAAAGTAGTGGATCTCCAACTTTTTGGTTTCAGTACTCACTCCTTTAAACTCTTAAAAATTATTGAGGACTCCAAAGAGATTTTTGTTTATATCTGTTCATATTTAGCATATTAGAAATTTAAAAGGAAGTTTAAAAATAGTGATTTATTTTAAAGTAATAGCAAATCTAATCCATGTTAACATAAATAACTTTATCTGTAGTTTCAAAATAGAGGGAAGAACTTCAAATCTCTGTAACGTCTGACTTAACATGAGACAGCCAGTTTCTCATCTCTGCTTTGGCATTCAGTCTATTAGGATGTTTAAGTAAGGAAAACAAGGGTCATACAGATATGTTATAGGAAAGAGAAATATTACTGTCAGGCAAATATAGATAATCTTCTTCAGTCCCAAATCTGAAAAGTGATAGTTTTTAAAAGTGTAGAATCTGAAGCCACATCTGTGAACTTTTGATACTATTACATTAAAATGCATTGGTCTGCCAGGAGTGATGGTGAAAGCCTGTAATCCCAGAGACTCCTTCAGAGGCTGAGGCAGAATTTGCAAGTTCAAGGCCAGCCTTGGCAATTTAGTGAGACCCTGTCTCAAAATAAAAAAGGCTGGGAATGTGGTTCAGTGGTTAAGTGCCCCTGGATTCAAACTTCAGTACCCCAAAATAAATACATAAAATGTATTGGTCTGTCTTGCTCTTTAAATAGATCTTTTGCCCACAAGTGATTTTAACCCCCATAAACCCTCTGAAAGAGTTTGGGAAATCTGTCAGGATCCATGGAGCCCACTTTGAGAACTGTTGTCTTATAATGCCAAAGTTGAAAAATACAGCTATTTTCCATGTGGAATTTATGACCTCTCCAACCTTAGTGCCTCAAAAAGGGTGAATCACTGATCATTTGTATCAGAATTTCAAAGAATATTTTTTAAAGTGTAGATTCTTTGGGCCTAGTACCAAGAAAATCCAGGAGGCCTAGGAGTTTGTATTTTTACAAGGTGCCTAGGTAAATATGCAGAGTTTGAGAATTATTGAACTACCTTGACTTTATTTTAAGAAAATATAATTCTAAAATTTGAAAATCCACATAAAAATTAATACTTGAGTAGTCACATTATAGATGAACATATTAAAGAGTAACATAAAAATTCTGACATTCTTTATAATTAGGATATTCTAATTAACCCATGTATTTTGATAGCTATCATACATATGAAGAATTGGCAAATTAAAGCAAAGTAATAAATATGTTAGACCTTGCAGGCATGAGGTTTCTTTGTACCTACTCAGCTTTACCATTCTAGCACAAATAGCCATGGATGATATGTAAATGAATAAGCATGAATGTGTTCTAATGTAACTTTAATTATGGACACTAATTTCATATAATTTTCATGTGTCACAAAATAGTCTTTGATTTTGTTTTCAATCATTTCAAGTATGAAATCCATTCTTATCTTGTAGGCTACACAAAAATAGATGGCAGGCTGCATTTGGCCAACCCTTGGTATATGTTGTAACTAGATTATGAATTTAAAAATAACCATAGTAAAATATGCTTAACATGAAAACTGAGCACTACATTTTCCCCATTGCCCCACCTGCAGTTCTATTTTTTGCAGTTTTAGTTAACTCGTATAAACAGAGATCTGAACATGTTAAATGGAAAACTCTAAATAATTTGTAAGTTTTAAATTGTGCATTGCTGTGAGTAATGTGATGAAATCTGGTGCCATCCCACTCTATCTCTTCCAGGACCCTGGGACGTGAATCATCCCTTTGTCTAGCCAGTCCATGAATCCATGTTGTACGTTGCCTTTTAGTCACTCGGCCGTCTCGAGTATCAGATCGACTGTCACAGTATTGCAGTGCTTGTGTTCAAGTAACCCTTATTTTACTTAATGATGGCCCCAAACCACAAAAGTACTGATGTAACAGATGCACTAGGGCATAAAACATGGAAGGACAGATTGACTCTGGTACTATATGGCAATGCTGCAGGGCGTATAGGAAAAAACGTACAGAATTTGGTACCATCTGTGGTTTCAGGCATGTACCTCAAGTCTTAGTATCTCCTGTGATAAGGAGGGATTATTATACTTAATTTTTTTAGACAAAAATATACTCCAAGAACTTATAGTCCTTCAAATTCATGTTTCTGGATATTAATTTGTAAGTATATAAGGAACACCTGTTGTATCCCTAAATTGTTGGAAATGCATGATTTAATTATAAATAGTTACACAGTGTGCAATTTGTCTGCAACTTTTCCTGAGTTATAAAAAGGTGTGTCCATTTTGCTCATTTTTGCATCTTTTCCCATTTCCACATTTTCTATTAGTGCATTTTAGTTATATATAATGATGGTATTTAAGTTACATGTTAGTACATGCACATAATATAATAATACGATTTGGCCAATATCACTCTGTAGAACTTCCCCCTTCCTACCCTCCTCCCACTCCTTGGTTCCTTTCCTCTGTTGAGCTCCCTTTGATTTTTCACAAGATCCCTACCCTCCCTACCTTTGTTTTCCCTTTTCCTCTCTAGCTTCCACATACAAGAAGCCCTTCAGAGTTTGGCTTATTTCACTTAACATAATGGTCTAAAGTTCTATCCATTTTTCCTCAAATGACATAATGTCTTTGGTTTTTTTGTGGGGAGGGTATTGGGGGGGGGTACCAGGGATTGAACTCAGAGGCACTCAACCACTGAGCCACAACCCCAGCCCTATTTTGTATTTTATTTAGAGACGGAGTCTCACTGAATTGCTTAGCACCTCGCCATTGCTCAGGCTGGCTTTGAACTTGTGATCCTCCTGTCTCAGCCCTCTGGGCTGCTGGGATTACAGGTGTTTGCTACCTTGTCCAGCACATAATGTCATTTTTGAATAAAACTCATTGTGTATATACCACATTTTCTTTATCCATTCATTCATTGGTGGATACCTAATTTGGCCATTGTAAATTGTGCTGCTATTCACATGGGTAAGCAGGTATCACTGGAGCATACTGACTTCAGTTTTTTAGGATAAATACCAAGGAGTTTGTAGCTGGGTCTTTTTTTTTTTTTTTTTTTTTTTTTTTGGCAGTACTGGGGATTGAACCCAGGACCTTTGAGCATGCGAGGCAAGCACTCTACCAATTGAACCTAGTCTTTTGAAGAATCTTCATATGGATTTCTATAGTATTTGTACTAATTTACAGTCCCATCCTCTTCTGCATTTATTGTTTGCCATTTTGACTGCTATGAGATAAAATCTCAGTGTAGTTTTAATTTGTGTTTCCCTAATAGCTAATGATGTTGAACATTTTTTCATGTATTTCTTGGCCATTTGTATTTCTTCTTTTTGAGAAGTGTCTGTTTAATTCATTTAACTCATTATTATTTAATTTGTTATTTGGGTTATTTGTTAATTTTTTTTTTAAAGAGAGAGTGAGAGAGGGAGAGAGAGAGAAAGAGAGAGAGAATTTTAATATTTATTTTTTAGTTATCGGCGACACAACATCTTTGTATGTGGTGCTGAGAATCGAACCCGGGCCACACGCATGCCAGGCGAGCGTGCTACCGCTTGAGCCACATCCCCAGCCCCTGTTAATTTTTTTTTAAATTTTTAAAAATATTTATTTATTTTTAGTTCTCGGCAGACAGAACATCTTTGTTTGTATGTGGTGCTGAGGATCGAACCCAGGCCACACGCATGCCAGGCGAACGTGCTACCGCTTGAGCCACATCCCCAGCCCTTATTTGTTCATTTTTGTATCTTGTTTGGAGTATGTGGATAAGTAAGATTCAGACCAACCTCAACCTCTTGATTCCTTTTTTGCCAGTTTTTTTTTTTTTAAACTCTGTGCCTCAGTTTTCTAGTCTGTTGGCAAAGTGCTTTACAAAACTTTGATTGAAGCCAGATGCAGTGGCACACGTCTGTAATTCCAGTGTCTTAGGAGGCTGAGGCAGGAGGATCATAAGTTTGAGGCTAGTCTCAGCAATTTAGTGAAACCTTGACTCAAAATACACATACACACATACAAAAGACTGAAGAATGACTGAAGAATGTAGCTCAATGGGGATGGTAAAACGCCCTGGGTTCAATCCCCAGTACCAAAACAAACAACCACAAAACCTTAGTTATAAGACAATAGGCTAATTAGTTCAAGATTATAGTACTGTCCTTTTGAAACAGTTGATTTATTTAATGAGATATTAGAGCTAAATTATTATAATGTCAAGTAATACAATGGAAAATTAATCAGAATTTCAGTTCCTAAATAATCTACTACAGCAGATGTTCTGGCATATTTCTGTAATTCCAGTGATTCAGGAGACTGAAGCAGGAGGATTGCAACTTGAGTCCAGCAAGACCCTGCCTCAAAATAGAATAAAAAGGGCTTGGGATGTACCTCAGTGGTAGAGCACCTCTGGGTTCAATTCCCAGTGCCACACCCACTTCCCCTTCCTCCCCCCCAAAAAAATCTGTTGCCTAGCAAAACTTGAGTTTACTCTGTTTTCTGGAGTTCACAAAATCTGTATTATAGTCTCATGTTCATATTTTTACTGAAATATTTTCCCTTAGTCAGTTTTCTAGATTTAATGCAAATCAGAATAGCACTGAGTATCCTATGGAGAGTAAAATGTTGAAACTACCGTGACAAAGAATTTTAGCATTTGTAGTCTTTGCTTAGGAGCAGCAAAATTTTCTTAGAGTCTGAAAATTGATATCCTAAGTTATATTTTTGTAAAAAGAACTGTTTGTATATCATTCCCTCACTCAGTGTTGGGGATTGAACCCAGTGGCTCTCTACCACTGAAATAACATCCCCAACTCTTTTTATTTTTTATTTTGAGACAGAATCTTGCCAAATTGCCATGGTTAGCCTCAAACTTGTGATTCTCAGCCTCCCAAGTAGCTGGAATTACAGGCATATGCCACTACCCCAGCTTCCTTCCTTATTATTTATTCATTCATTCACTCATTTACTGGTACTGGGGATTGATTACGGGGGTGTTAAACCTCTGAGCCACACCTTAAGCCCTTTTAATTTGGGGGGGCATGGTCACTAAATTGCTTAGGGCCTTACCTTCTGGAGTAACAGATTACAAGTGTGAACCACCATGCCTGCCTGGTATTTATTTATTTATTTATTTTTGATATTGAAGATTGAACTCAGGAGCACTCAACCATTGAGCCACATCCCACATCCCCAGTCCTATTGTATTTCATTTAGAGACAGGGTTTCACTGAATTGCTCAGCACCTTGCCCTCACTATTGCTGTGGTTGGCTTTGAACTCGAGATCCTCCTGTCTCAACCTCCTGAGCTGCTGAGATTACAGGTGTGTGCCACTGCACCTGGCTCATTCTATCAGTTTTTGGTACTGGGAATTGAACCTAGAGTGCTCTGTCACTGAGCTACATCCCCAGCCCTTTTTATTTTTTTATTTTGAGGCAGGGTCTCACTAAGTTGCTTAGGGCCTTGCTAAGTTTGCTGAGGCTGGCTTTGAACTTGCGATCCGTAATCTTAGTTACTCAGGAGGTTACTCAGGAGGCTAAGGTTCTTCCTTAGCCTCCTGAGTAACTAGGATTACAGGTGAGTACTACCTTTTACAGATTATTTGTTTTTTATTTTGAGACAGGGTCTTGCTAAATTGCTGAGGCAGATCTTTTTGTGGTGCTGGGGATTGAACCTAGGGCCTTGTGCATGCAAGGCAAGCACTCTACCAACTGAGCTATATCCCCAGCCCACTGATGCAGATTTTGAACTTGTAGTTCTCCTGCCTAAGCCTCCCAAGTCTATGGATTTTAGGTATATATAACCATACATAGCATGGTTTTTATTTCATTCATTGATTCATTCATTCACTTTTCTGGTATTGGGGATTGAACCCAGTGGTGCTCTACCACTGAGCTACATCCCAAGCCTTTTTTGTTTTTTATTTTGAGGCAGGGTCTCACTAAATTCCTGAGGCAGATCTTGAACTTGGTGATTTTTCTGCCTCAGCTTCCCAAGTTGATGGAATTATAGGCATACGCCACCACACCAGGCTCTGGTGGTGGTGGTGGTGGTGGCAGTGGCTGCTGCTGCTGCTATTACTAATACTTCTTCTTTTTAATATTTATTTGATAGTTGAAAATTAACCCAGGGTCACTTTCTCAGTAAGCTATATCCCCAGTCCTTTTTTTTTTTTTTTCTTTTGAGAGATTCTTACTAAGTTTCTTAGGGCCTTGCTAAATTGCTGAGGCTGGCCTTGAACTTGAAATCATTGTGTCTTAGCCTCTTGAGTCACTGGGATTACAGGTGAGCACTACCAAATCTGGCTTCTTTTTAATATCATAAAGGAACAAGGCCCATGTGTGCCTGTCTACATTTTCCAGCATGGTTATAGTTGAGCTAAATAGCATTTAGTACTTGCTAATCTTGGTTTCAGCTATCTGAATTCCCTTTGTGGTAATGGCTGGGTTAATTTCTAATTATTTATCATTGACATTATTTATTACTACAAGTAATACTTGTTGTCAGGGAGCATTCATGGGATTCTGAAAATCGGTCCTTAAGGGTAACAAAGGACTGTGTTGAACTGCTTGGTTTGTTCTGTGTATGGATGTAAGCTGAAGTTTTCACCATATTTAGTTTCTGTATGAAACTTAGTTTATAATTTTAGAAAGACTTTTGATGGTTCATTTTTTTTTTCCTTTTTGGTACCAGGGATTGAACCCAGGGCCGCTTAACCACTGAGCAATATCCCTAGCCCTTTCTTATATTTTATTTAGAGACAAGGTCTTGCTGAGTTGCTTAGGTCTTCAATAAGTTGCTGAAGCACAGTTTTCCTGCCTAAGTCTCCCGAGCTGCTGGTATTACAGGTGTGTACCACTGTGCCCAGCTGATGGTCCTTTTTTAAAAAAAAATTTTTAGTTGTAGATGGATACAATACCTTTATTTTATTTATTTTTATGTGG
This sequence comes from Spermophilus citellus, assembly GCF_964194105.1. Classification (NCBI taxonomy): domain Eukaryota; kingdom Metazoa; phylum Chordata; class Mammalia; order Rodentia; family Sciuridae; genus Spermophilus; species Spermophilus citellus. The sequence continues at coordinate 73,013,020 of NC_138197.1, read as the reverse complement.
TGCTGAGTATTGAACTCAGTGCCTCATGTGTGCTAGGCAAGCACTCTACCCCTGAGCTATAACCTCAGCCCAGATGGTCCATTTTTTATTTAATGTATATATTTTTTAGTTGTAAGTAGACACAGTACCTTTATTTTATTTTTATGTGGTGCAGAGGATTGAACCCAGTGCCTCATGCATGCTAGGTGAGCGCTCTACCATTGAGCCACAACCTCAGCCCCTGTTCATCCGTTTTGAACTTAATTTGCCAGTTGGTTCTGTTGCTTTGTAGTAGAGAATGAGCAACTTGTTATGATTTAAATTTTAGAGCTTTAGACCTGTCTGGCAAGTACATACACCCTGCCCCCACCCCTCCAACACTTAATTTAAAGACATTTTTTTTTCCAATCATGTAGATAGGCATTCTTAGCTGACATTATAATTTATTTATTAAAAGCAGTCCGTGGTGGGGCTGGGGTTATGGCTCAGCGGTAGAACGCTCGCCTAGCACGTGCAAGGCCCTGGGTTCGATCCTCAGCACCACGTAAAAATAATAAATAGATAAAATAAAGTTATAAAAAAAAAAAGTAGTCCGTAGGGCTGAGGCTGTAGCTCAGTGGCAGAATGCTTGCCTAGTACGTGTGAGGCACTGGGTTTGATCCTTAGCACCATATAAAAATAAACAAATACAATAAAGGCATTCTGTCCATCTATAACTACAAAAACAAATTTAAAAAAAAAAAGCAATCTGATAGTTGTAGAGCTTTTAAGAAATAATAAAGGTACAAGAAGAATATAAAAATCATGTAGAATATGATTATTATTATCCAGAGATAACCCTTTTTAATATTTTGTTGTTAATTCATCTTTTTCCATACTTATTATTTGTTTTCTATCCTATAGATTTGGAATTATGGATGTATGCAATCTTTTATTCTGCTTTTCTCATTTAATGTATTAGCATTTTCTCATGTCATTAAATAGTTTTCAAATTGTTTTCTTAACATTTTAAATAGTATCTTGTGAGGCAATACCTTAATTTATATTTATCAATTTCTCTTAAAAATTCAATTCCTATCGTTTTGGATTATAAATATGACTATGATGAACATTTTAATACGTAAAAGGGTCTGTGTTTCTGGTTTTATTCTTAGAATAGAATCCCAAGAGAAGAATGATTTGTTCAAAGGTTTCAAACATTTGGGTAAGACAGTTTACAAATATTGTCAAACTGCTTTTCAGAAAAATTGCCCAAATATGTATTCCTAAAAGTTGCCTCTTCGACATGCTGTTGTGCCGGAACGTATATCTTTTTTTAATACTTTTATTTTATTTATTTATTTTTATGTAGTGCTAAGGATTGAATCCAGTGCCTCACATGTGCTAGGCAAGTGCTCTACCACTGAGCCACAACTTCAGCCCCTGGAATGTGTATCTTGACAGTTCTGGCTGAGGTTTTGTTAAAGGTTTAATTAAGCGTTAACTTTTCTATGTCTGTGTGTGTGTGTGTGTGTGTGTGTGTGTGTACCACACTCACATGTAAGATGATGGTGGGAATTGAATCCAGGGATGCTCTACCACTGAGCTCCATTACCAGCCCTTTTTATTTTTTATTCTGAGACAGGGTCTTGCTGACTTGCTAAGGCTGGCCTCAAACTTGTGATTCTCCTGCCTTAGCTTCCTGTTTTTTTTTTTTTTTTTTTTTTTTAGGTTCATTTTACTTGGCACTTAATAGTTCCATAGTAGTGTTTTTTGAATGAAGGAAGAAAGGATAATCTAATCCCCTTTTAGATTTCTATGAATCTTTGGTATTTATGGTATATATGCCCTGTCGTTATACCTAGTGATGTTTGCTTTTGTCATTAGAACAGGCCCTTGGTTGTATTTGTATGGGGCTTGGATTCCATATTTAAGAATTGGGCCATCTTATTAACACCAATTTGTTACTAAAGAAATTATCACATTGTAACCAGATTCAGAGAATTAACTTTGTAACCCTTAGTTACAGACTCTATCCTCAATTCTATTAAAAGCAAAAACTAAAAGAGATAGATAGATCTATATATACAAAGAAAGAGAATCTGTTTTTTCATTTGTATGTTGACAAATTAGGATCTACCTCTACCTCTGACAAAACTATTAGATGTAGGCTTTTGGAAATTATCTCAGTTATTAAAAAGTTATCCTCTAAACATTGTGGGTTTTTTTTAACTTTTCACAGCAATCCGATAACTTTCTCTTTTTAATAAATCCTAAATTTTATCATTTTCCTTCTGGCTTCACTGAGTACCTGAGCCTTTCCTCTATACACCTTGATCTCTTGGATGGCCTTTCAGTGCATCTTTGTTTTCCAGTTCTTCCATCCTTGCTGAAAGCATTTCACTTACCCTTGGCAGTACCTCTTAATGTATGTGTATCCCTGTCCTGTTATTTATTGTTTAGTTCTATAAAATGCTTGTGTTTCATCCTAAAGAAATAGATTGAGATGACAACACACTGTGAGTGCTATACCCAGATACATGATCTACTTTGTCAAGCAGTAGTGTCAGCGTCATTATTGAAGATTTCATTTTTTGTCTCCTGTTTATCCTACAGAAATGCGTAGCTTTTTGTTTTTGAAAGAGCATCAGTTTGACCTAACAATTAAAAATTTGTTTTCAGTATCAGATAGAAATAAACCAACAAGATTCTTTATATTAACAAATTGATGCAGGAGAAATTTTAAAAATAGAAATGTTTGTTGGATTTATGTATTTTTTAATGGATGGACAGATCATTCTGATTGTTAAGTATTTAAACTTTCCTTAAAACGAGAAATATGGAAATTACATAGGGCAAAAAATTAAGGGAATGATTTAAGAATAACCGTGGGTATTTAAGAAAAAAAGCCTTCTTCCTCCCATTGTTATCTCCCTTTGGTGAAAACGGTAAAACAAAGGCCAGCAAATTGGGAAGGAAGCAGGAAATCCTAGTTAGTGAATGTCAGTTGAATATTTAAGACCAGTGAAAATGCTTACTTCTGTTAGATTTTAATGCTTTTTCCCCCCCAAAGTGTTTTTTTCTCTCCCCCTGCCCTTTTTTTTCTTTTCAAAAGACATATTTGTTTGTTTCTTTCTTTTTTCCTTCTTTTTGGCTGGGGATGGAAGGACTCAATTTTTTCATCTCTATTTCCTAATAATGATGCCATTAAATAAAATCCAGAAGCCATATATTGTGGTGTGATTGTGAAAAGCCAAGTTAAGTTTGAATTTTGTGGTTCTATGGAAATCATTCCAAAATTTATTTAATCACTTTGTATGCCAGTGCTGTCCCCTTCTCAGCCAGAACCCATTTCTTCCTCTAAGTAAATAGAAAAATGAGAACATTTAGGTCCAAATATCAGAACCAAGATAAAAAATAAGGCATTTTGCGTGGTTCTTGTGTCTACTCTAGCCCTTGTAGTTTACTTCCTGGTTGGAAAATACATTGGAGGCCCTTTTTGAAATAAAATTTCATTTTGTGATTATATTAGGAAAACAGGTTCTAGGACTAGAAAGTGAAATTATCTGTAGCACAGCATTTAGGACTTTTTCCAGAGATGAATTGCTTTTTAGAAATTATCTGAATTTTCAGACATAAAGTTCTTGGTCTTTATATTTATCTGCTTTTGTTTACCTTTTTTTTTTTTTGTACAATGTTGTGTTTCCAAAAAGTACTAAAAAAATCATCATATATTTTAAATAAACAAACAACCCCCCAAAAAACTCCCTTGTCCTGGGGCTTTGTGGAGAAGAATGAAGCTCTCATTTCCTAGTACCCAATCATCAGCTTGAGCTGGCCTCTCCTAGGAACAGAATTTATTGAAGCAATTTATCCTGGCTAAATGTGATATAAATCTGTGTACATGTATGTACATACAGGGTCTCTTCCATTACAGCAATGCTGCAGCATCAGTTTCCTTCATGGTTAGACCATATTCCTATCACATTGAAAGATGACCAAGAAGCCCCTTCTATTTTATTGAGTACCCCACAATTTTAAGCCCTGATTAGTTGTGGAATTGCTGATTAGACAACCAGAAATACTCGTTTCTAACCCCAGAGTGAGCCCTAAGAGAATAGGAGAGCTGTTACCTACCCACTCTATGTTTTAAGCATGGTTTTCTGGTTACCAGATTGATTCTAGCATGTTAACATTTTAATTTAATATAGGCCTGACTGAGATTGACATTCTGGTTACAGTTCTTAAATTATTTCCAATCATATTCAAATAATTGAATGTGATTCAATTATTTCAGCCTCTATTATCTTCCCTGTTCATTTGTTTGTATATGTTTCTCTCTTATGGAGAGATGTTTGGAAATGTCCTTTAAGAGTTTAATCTATAAGTGTATTTTCATCCCTTTCCCCGTTTTTCTCTTCCACTTTTCCAAAATACTGTTTATCTTTTGGGAATATTTTTACTGTGATTTGCATTTCTAATATTTATTCATCTATACCTCTATTTTTATTCCTAGTTGGAATATGAGAAATTTTCCCAACCCAATGAGATTGGAATTATTGTTCATTGACAAAGGATGTTAATCAATATTTTGAGAATTTAGCTTCAATATTAAATATATATATACACACACACACACTCTCACATAAATAATTATAAATTCTGTTAAATTCTTCAGAGAAATAGAGGAGATGGATGGTGATGCTTTTTAGTGTCATTTCTTTTATCCCCTGCAGCAGTACACATCTGTTGGCTGCAACAGAGCAGCCTAAAGAACTCTGGGCGAGAGCGGCACAAACAGCCGGAACATATTCACCCAGTAAACCCCCAAAGAGTCGACATTTGTTTTATTGCTGCTTTTAAAAACCTCACCATAAATAGAATCAGAGGGGGGGAAGGGTACCGATATTTCTCCATTTGCCACAGTCGATTGGTGGTGGGAGGAGGAGGCTCCCAGTGGGGAAAAAAGGCTTTTATTTTTATTTTTTTATTAATGAAAATCATTTCCCATGTAGCCCAATAGGATGGGTGCTTTGTTTTCTTTGGCAATAATCTGGGATAAACGACTCTTGCCAACAGTCTCGTAGTTTATACACCAGGGAGCCAGATTATGGCCCTGTAAAACGGAGCACCCCTCCTATAATCCCTTAATTAATTAAATGACAAATTTTGGTCTTCTCTAGTTCAAAAATATGGCTTCCACATCGAACATTCAGTGGATTTATTGACATAGGGAACTGCACTGTTGTAATTCAGCACACTAGAGAAGTGTGTTATATACTGTAGCAGAAAGGGAAAATCTAGCAAAGGTTTGAAATTCCTTGACTATTTAAGTCTAAATTTTTCTAATTAAAAATTTAAATTGAGGCACAGTAGATCACATGCCACCTGTCTAATGGGTCTCCTTAAAGTAGCCTGTGTTTACAGCTTTGATAGATAGCATTCTCGGAACACCTGTTTCTAGGCTTGATATTTTTGAAGCACATTTTTTTGCTCCAGCGTATTTAACATAACTTTTCCCCTACCTCCCCCTCCTCAGCTCCGCTCAGCTATATGAAATATGGGAGACGACAGACCGTTTGTGTGCAATGCCCCGGGCTGTGGACAGGTACGTTTACAATATACTTTATTGTGAATGTCTTGTTGTGAATCAAAGTGGCTGTTTTATCACTAAGGCAAAGAGTTTAAAGCCGGTATTTTACGTGATCACTGGAGGTAATCAGATCAGAGGATTTGCAGTGTGTAAATCCAAGTTATGAGGAAGTGTAGGCACTCTACCGTAATGAAATCTGCCTTGCTCTCTTCCATATTGTTATTCTACTGGTGTTTGTTTTCCAACACAGTGTTGAAGAATACATATTGCTCTCTCCTCTTTTGTAAAGCTATCCACCTAAATACAAAGCAAGTTTAGAAATATCTTCATGGATATAAAAGTCTACTTAACATATTTGGAGAGATAGCTGACAAGGTACCCTTCATGTGAACCCCAATTTCAGATTCTTTTTTTTAAATAAGAAAAAGTGTTTCTTCTGTTGATCCAGAAAATCATGTTTAACAGGTAAGGAAGAGATTTATCTAGGAAAGACAAATCTAATATAGAACCTGAGATATTATAGCAGTATATAAACATTTCCCTTATCTGATACTATGAAATGCATTGTTCTGTTAGCTGACATGTAATTTTTTGTGTATATATGTATAAGTCAGATATTTCTCATCATATGCCTTTTTAATAAAGCAATTTTGATGAAATTGCCTTTTTCAAACTTCTTAACTTTTAATACTCTGTGCCATACCATGTTCCACAAAAAAAAGAAAAAGAATACAAAAAAAAAGTTTTTATCTGTCTTTATTAATTCATTTTACAGACCCTGAAGGGTGACTTTTTGTTCATTTAGAAGTAAGTCATAGGCCTGTCCAGTGACACTTACTGGTAGTATGTAAGATTGCAGACTAGTTCTAGTAAACATTGTAAATATTTAGACAAAAAGAAGAGTTTAGTTCTAGAGATTAGTAAGAATTGGCTGGGCACAGTGGTGCATGCCTGTGATCCCAGCAGCTTGGGAGGCTGAGGCAGGAGGATTGCTAGTTCAAAACCAGTCTCAGCAACAGTGAGGTGCTAAGCAACTCAGTGAGACCCTGTCTTTAAATAAAATAAAAATAGGGCTGGGGATGTGGCTCAGTGGTCGAGTGCCCCTGAGTTCAATCCCTGGTACCAAAACAAAACAAAACAAAAAAACCCCAGACTACTAATAACTGGAATTTGAGTAGTAGAAGAGATGAGGATGGTAACAAGAAATGGACAGAGGGAAGAGTCCAAATTTCAGTAAATGCTGAAAATTTCAGATAAGACACTAACAAAGCTATTGTATTCTGCAATATTCAGCATCCTAAGATGCATTTTCTTTTCCTTGTCAAAACATTCTACTTTATTACTGACTGCTTGTTTCCCCATAATTTTCTTAACAATATAAGACAGTTAGAAATATAGGGTAAATTTGTTTTCACTTCTCAAACAGCTTTATTAAAGAACATACCTAAAAATGATCCCTCCAACTTTCTGTGTGTGAATTTAATAATACTATTTACTATGACTCTGACAACTGATAACTTGGTACCCTTTTTACTTCTCTACTGGAAAAATCTGCTTTTTTGGTGAAAGCATTTATTTTTCTGATATTTACCATTATTTTCTTTATTTATTGCTTAAACTACTCAATTTCTATGTCTTACATTAAGTATACTTATTATACAGTATACATAAAACCATCCAAACAAGGATTTCTCAAAGAAATAAGAATGGATGATAAAAATAAGGAATACATGAGAAAAACATCTCTTAAGCTTTTTGAGCAAAACAGTGTAAATAACATCTCTTCAGGCTGTCTTGTTAAAAAAGAGTAGTATTCACTAATATTGGTGTTTGTTTCCTTGTTTTCATTTTCTCTTTAAAAATTTTTTTAAAAAAATTTTCCTAGATGGAGGAAAACAGTAAGGATCTTTGTTTTGATTCTTCCCTGTGTTGTTAGGTTTCATTTCATCATAATCCTTTCCTTCCCCTGTTTTTCTTTCTCACTTCTGAATTGTGTAGTGGTATTTTGGTTATTAGGATTCATTATAACCACTGACTTACATTCTCAAAGCTTCCTCCAACCCCAAGGGAAAGGTGGGTGTGACACTTGGGGGAATTGCTACCTTCTTGAGAATTCTAGTTACTTGTTCCATAGTGAAAGGATAGCTGAGTGTAGTGGTGAATACTTGTAATCCTAGTGACTTGGGAGGCTGAGATAGGAGGATTACAAGTTTGAGGCCAGCCTTGGCAACTAAGTGAGACCCTGTCTCAAAATAAAAAAGAGCTGGGGATGTAGCTCAATGATAAATCACCCCTGGATTCAATTCCCAGTACAAAAAAAAAAGGGGGGGGGAGAAAAAGGAAAAGGATAGAAAGCAACAACTTAAGACTTTGAAGCCAGCATGATTCATTCCTTTATTTTCTTTGCATATCAAACTATTTTCTGGTGAGATTATAGTTCTGAAGTTATATTTAGTCTCCTTCCAAGTTTTTTCCCTAATATTTAGTAACAGATAGCTTTAGAGTGGAATCTCTACAAGATGTACTGTGATTGCTTTATGTTACATGAATGTTATACATTAGTGAAAATGTGGCAGAGAAGATAAATTTAGTTGTTAGCTACCCTTGGCCTGTCATTCAAATTCCTTATATCCCTTGAGAATGGTTGCATTCTTGAGCCACCTGGAGGTCTTAAAGTTATTTGTAATCCACTTGTCATTGACTCAAATTATTTATTCCAGAAAATATAGAATACTAAAAAAACTATATAAGCTCCAGGAGGGTAATAAGGACCATGATAGCCAGACATAGTGGTGTACACCTGTAATCCCACTGTCTGGGAAGGCTGAGGCAGGAGGATGGCAATTTCAAGGCCAGTCTAAGCAACTTAGCAAGACTCTAGGCAACTTAGTGAGACCCTGTCTCACAAAATGAAAAGGCTGGGGATGTAGCTCTGTGGTACAGTGCTTCTGAATTCAATCCCCCAATACAAAAAAAGAAAGAAAGAAAATAAGAACCAAGATGCATTTTAGAAGGCATAGTTTAGAACCTACTATGAGAGAAGTCTCAAAAAGCAGTGGTTTGGGCTAGGATTGTGGTTCAGTGGTAGAATTTCGATTAGCACATGTGAGGCACTGAGTTCGATCCTCAGCACCAAATAAAAATAAAATAAAGATATTGTGTCCACTTAAAACTAAAAATTAAATATTTAAAAAAAGCAATTGCTTTTACCAGGTAGAGAAAACAGGAATGAAAGCAAATTTATAATTCAAGAGGCTGATTGTTAAAAGCAAGCAAATAAAACTATAGGAATCTTGCTGTGCACAGTGGCACATACCTGCAATCCCAGCAACTTAAGGCAGGATGATCACAAGTGTTTGCTCAGCCTCAACATCTTATTGAGACTCTCAGCAACTTAGTGAGACCCTGTCTCAAAATAAAAATTTAAAACAACAACTATAGGAATCTTGAATTATTTCTATAACTGTTCCCTGCTCAGAGTTTACCCTGTATTTGCCTAAATTAATGTCATCCTACACTTTAATATTAAGGGAAGGTGAAAGGAAAATTCACCTAAAATAGACTGGTGGATTATGCTCTCCACTATATAATCAAAACCACCAGGCTTTCAATGGATACATAAACATGTTTTGGTTGCTAGGTCTTTAATGGCTGTTATTTTTGGATTCTGTTCATGATCCACTTTCCAACAGTACGTCTGATGTGACACAGCTGAGTTCTAAATATGCTGCATGTACTTAAAAAAAAAAAAAAAAAGATGGCAGCTAAAGGTTGTACTGTCTGCATTCTTATCTGAAAAAAACAGGTGATAAGAGTTTTTTAGCCCTCTTATTTCTGTTCTCCTGTTGAGATACTTTGTTTCTCTTGAAGTAGTGTCACTTTCATGAGGAGGAACCGTAGGAAAAAGTTTTCCTGCTAAAACCTCTTTGTGGAATATGGTAGAAGGAGTCATTAATAGAGCTGCTTCCTGAGAGAGGACCAGTTAGTGTTAATAGTGCCCCCAGACATTCTGTTGAATCAAGTTATATGGGTTTTTGAAATGTTTATTAGATAGCATCTCTTTATAAACATTGTGACTATAAAATGGCTTTGTCGGGTTTTTTCCTTTCTTTTTTTTTTTTTTTTGTGATGGGGTCTCACTATATTGCCAAAGCTGGCCTCAAACTTGTGGGTTCAAGTAATCCTGACTCACCTTCTTAAGTAGCTGAGTTTACAGGTGTGAAACACCATACCTGGCTTAATTTGTAATTTTTAATACTTTTGGGGGCCACTTTCACTTAAAGATGAAATATAAAATTATTATATGTGGAAGCAGGTATAAATACTATGTTGGTAATCTTGAATTTCAGATATTATTTCATGTGTACATAGTTAAATAATATACCTCTTTTTTGTTTTATTTTTACCCAGTTTTTATTTCTAGGAGTCTACACATTCCATAATCCTGTACCTCCCTCACAGGCATATAACAGTGGTTTATAGTACAAATTATGTAGATTTAAATGGCCCCTCTGGATACCATCATCAAGTCTTTGAGCAAAAGCTGGTCATATCAGCTTATTACTTTAGAATGGCTTTATCCTAAAGAACAGGAGCACATTTCCTCTGAGGAAATACCACTCCAGGAACAGTTAGTAATATCCCATTATCAGCCACTGAGAAAAGTTTCTGTCATAACCACTCTGTATCATCTCTGTCCTTTTAAGGGAAAGTCATCTGTACAGTATGATCCTGAGAGTCTGAAGATACCTACTTTATCCCAGAGGACTTCTAGATAGAGGTTGAGATTTTCTTCATTTCTTTCTGAGACATGAAAAATACAACTAACTCATAGACCTCCAGGGCCTCTTTTTCTCTTCAAAGGCCAAGAATAGCAATGGAGCCCTAGTTGTGGTGAGGTTGAGGGCAGCTTCTTGCACCTCCTTATCTTGTCATAGTAGAAATAATGTTTATGGTACTGTAGTCCTGGCTTCACTTGGCATTTAACCAGCCTCCAAAGCTGTTTATTGCTTCATATCCTCTACCTCCATGAACATTATCCCTTAAATCTCTATTTCTCCGTAATATATGAGGCAACAAATAGCTCCTAAGATTGGTTAAATGCTGGCATGCTGCAAAGGTATATGTTTTATTACCTGTATAACACAAATCTATAGAGGTTATTCCTGTTATCCCAGTGTTCCATTAAAAGGACCATACTGGTACTGTGGGAGTCTGGATCTTACATTGTATCCCTTTGACACTTTTTCCTATTACCTGGCATGAACACAAAATAAAAGCAAGGAAGAATGAGTTGGTGCTGATTACTAATTCTTTATGTTAGGGAAGCATCTTGAATTGGAAAATAACGGGAAGAAATAGCTCTGGTAGATAAATGCCATTTGTGGTGGTATATGCTGTATTTACATGCTATGACAGGTGAAGGTAATTTCAGGCAAATAGATAAGCTTTCTTCCTCATTCTTTGCCAAGAGTTTAAAAAAATTTAAATTTTTATTTAATAATTCATATTTCATTCAATAATTCATCCAGTTCCCATCTGGTAAGAGTGCCTGCATGCTGTCACGCAGCTGAAAATACACTGCATTATACACAATTAGGCCAAATGCTAACCTTATTTTTTGTAATATGTTGATTTTGCAATTACTTTCAGCTCACTCTGAGTGCACTGCAGTTTTATGTAACCCTGTAATGAAAGTAGACTACTGTTACTCATTGTATAGACAAGACTGGGACTGGGGTTTTAAAAATGGAGGTGTTAAGAACAAGGAAAAACTTACGTTGCTTTATGTCAGATATGGCACTCTTTTTTTTTTAAATTTTTTAGTTGATGATGAACCTTTATTTTATTTATATATGGTGTGAGAATTGAACCTAGAGCCTCACACATGCTAGGGAAGTGCTCTACCACGGAGCCACAACCCCCACCCAGATCTGGTACTCTTGACACTTGTCCTTAGAAACATTTAGTTGGTTGTTTAATTTTTTTTCTTTTATTCTTTTTTCCCTCTCTTTTCACTTTTTTTTTTATTGGTATATTATAGTTGCACATAATGATGGGATTTGTTGTTACATATTTGTGCATGTACATGAAATAACAATATAATTTGGTCAATATCACTTCCCAGGACTACCCCCTTTCTCCTCCCCTTCTATTCTTTAGTTTCTTTCCTCTACTGATCTCCCTTTGATTTTTTAAATTAATTAATTAATTTATTCTAATGAGGTACATATGACAGCAGAATGCATTTTGATTCATTGTACATAGTTGCAACACAACTTTTTATTTCTCTGGTTGTGCACCATATGTGCAGTCATACATGTACCTAGGGGAATGATGTTCCCTGTGGTTTTCATGAGACCCCCCCACAAACACACACACCTTTCCTTTGGTTGTTTAATTTTTTATGTTTATTATGCTGTTACTAAAAGCATAGCATATTAAAAGCATCCTTGCTCCTGTCTATCTCCTCCATTGAAAAAAAATACCTATGTAAACCTAATTGGAGCTATACCCAGAAAAATTCTTGATTTCCTTGGATACAGCTTAAAATTCAAAATGGGAGCCCAGAAACTGTTCTTAGAGTATTTTTGGTAGGAAAAAATGAAGTTCTGTATCTTTTTATTTCAGTTCTTCCCAAGTCTGGAGTGGGTTTCTTTCCCAGTCCCTTCTTTTCCATACTGCTGAGGTTTCAAAGTGCCTTCCTGATCTGAGAGCCTGTCCTTCCTTTATCCCTCTTTGCCACCCTTGCAAAACCATATATAGCCAGGTTTTGACTTACAAGATATTGTCATTATATAGAATTTTTTATTCTTTTGTCAAATAATCTTCCAGCTAATGCAGCAGATTAAACAGCAAGTATACTCCCTCTTCTGGTTACTGTATTTCTTTAATGCAGATTGACTTGCTCAGCACTTGTATTCTGAAGTCCTTGTTAGGGCTTCTCTGTATGTGAATTCATAACACATCTGTGTGTACATCCACAGTGCTGTATAAATAATAATAAGTAATCACCAGATGGCCTATAACTGCTCCTCTGGACCCTCTGGGTCTCTTGAAGCTGTTAGTAAAGTCTTCTGGCGTTTTGCTGGGGAAAACTTGTCATAGATTTATTTCTAAAAAAACTCAAACTCACAACTGGGTGTTTAGGACTAGATATTGCTGTCTGTGTTGTAAATATTTAACAGGCTTTGTACAATGACAAGTAAAAGCGCCATTACTAACCACACACTGTGGCTTTGGAGCTCTTCTTCCCTCCCGGCCATTTAGAAAGGAAAAGAAATGCCAATAAATTGTGCATTATGAGCAAGGTGCAAGAGATGCTCTCTGGAAGATCTTTCTGAAGAGAAGAAAGAGAACTTCAACATTGTGCTTGAAGGATTATAATTGGGCAAACAAGGTTTTTAACTGTCTGCCAGTGACTTAAATAATACACAATGCTTCTTTAAAGTTGGGCTTTAATACTTTAAGAAAAAGCTCCTTCAGATAGAATTTAGTCAGATCTTAGTTTCGACACTTTTTGAATCTTCATAGCCAAATGATAAACCCTTTGAAAAGGGTAATTTCTCAATACAACAATGTGTATTTTTAAAAATTAAAGTAGTACTCATTACCACTAAATTTTACTGGTTTCTTTTTATTTCTTTGTTTCCCATAAGATAACCCAAATATTTTAGACAGAAATTGAGTGTCATCTCTCAAACCTAGGTTTCTTTTCTCTGTTGAGGGATGAATCTTTATAACTTCAAAGGGACTGTCCTTTAAATTGCAACACATGACTGTTACTATTGAGTTAGGATGTGTAAAAAGCTTTTCATTTTCAAAATACTGTTTTGAAGAGATATTGAGATGATGTTTAAATTGTGAGGAGGACATGCTATTAATAATTAATTATAGAGAGATATTGCCTTTTAAATTTTCTTTCACAAAATTATGTTGAGGATTTTATTTATTTTATTTTATTTTTTTGTACCAGGAACTAAATGCAGGGATGCTTAACCTCTGAGCCACATCCCCAACCCTTTTTATTTTTATTTCGCTAAGTTACCTAGGGCCTTGCTAAGTTGCTGAGGCTGACTTTGAACTTGCAGTCCTCCTCTCTTAGCCTCCCAAGTCACCGGGATTATAGGCATGTGCTACTATGCCTGGCTAAGGATCAGATTTTAAAAAGGAAAATATCACAGAGAAAAAATGGAAGCTTTGAGGTTTATCTCAAATTAGCTTATTCGTAGTCTGGCATACCATGTGCTATGTGTGGCTGCTGATTCTGCCAGCAGATTGAAGTGCTGAACCAACCTCTGCTCTAAAGGCTAAAATTGCCAGCCATCATTCCAGCTTTTAAATCTTGATGTTCCCATCAGTGATGCCTGATTTTGAGCAAACATAGCTTTGTCTGTAGATCCCAGATGGAATTTACAATTCCCTGGGTTGGAAGGAAAGAGTTCTTTCTTTTCGCCTTTAAAAAACTTGAGTGGCTCTGCAGGGAAAGTCAGTAGAATAAATCTGTAGCTTTGGTGTGTCTTTTGAGTCATTGTAGAAGGCTGAGTGCTTTATTCAGCATTCAGCTGATTGGCTGTCAGATTTGCAGCTCTGCTTATCGAAGATGTGGCCTCTGGAAGAACCACTTATGTTATTCTGAAGAGAATAATCCTGTGGCAAAAGGAACACTTTCTACTTTCTCCTAAGGGTCAGATCTTCTTTTGATACTGGGTAATATCCCTTGATTTTCCTGAAAAATCTGTCATAAAGATTGGCACCAGCACAGGTTGCAGATGTGGTTACAATGACAAATCCTGATTCCTTAGCCACAGAGCGAGGTATCAGAGTGACACTCATAAGTATGCCAGCGGCTTAATGATGGTGATTTTTCTGCTGAGACTCTCAATATCCCTTATAAGCCTCTTGGCTTCTTTTTTCTCTGAGAGAAATAAATTTGTTTTAGTTGTTTGCACACCAGTCGCCATAAAATGCCATACAGAGAGTTGTCTTTATCTCCTTCACTTCCTCAAGCTTCTTTGTCTTTAGTAAATTGACCTCTCCAGATTGAGATCAAGTCCTACAGTTTAAGCTTTCACCTTTTGCCTTTTGTTTATACAACTTGTCTTGGCTCATTGTCCTTATACCTGGTGGGGATTATGGTTTTGTTTTGTTTTTTTTTTTTTTTTTTTTTTTTTTGTGGTGCTAGAGATTGAACCCAGGGCCTTAGATGTGCAAGGCAAGCACTCTACCAACTGAGCTATATCCCCAGCCCCTGGTGGGGGTTATTAACAGCATTTTCTCTCTCTTTTTTTTTAATAATTAATAGACTTTACCACACATAATTTTTCCTTTTTTTCTTTATTATTGCATACTGGGGATTGAACACAGGAGCATTCTGCTTCTGAACTACATCCATGACCCTTTTAAAAAAATCGTTGTTGTTGTTATTGTTGTTATTATTATAGTACTGGGGATCAAACCCAGGAGCATTCTACCTCTGAGATAGGTCCCTAGCTATTTTTATTTATTTTATTTTGATTCAGGGTCTAAGTTCCAGGTCTGGATTTGAACTTGTGATTCTCTTGTTTCAGCCTCCTAAGTAGCCATAGCACCTAGCAGTTTTCCCTGTTATTTAACATTTTAGTGTGTTATATTTATTACAATTGGTTAGTAAATATCAATACATTATTGTTGATTAAAGTCCATGTTTTTAAATTTTTGTTGTTGTTGTTGTTCATAGACATTTATTTATCTTTATGTGGTACTGAGGATCGAACCCAATGCCTCACACAAGCTAGGCAAGCACTCTATCACTGAGCTACAGCCCCAGCCCTAAAGTCTATGTTTTTTTATTATGGTTCATTCTGTGTGTGCATTCTATGGATTTTGATAAATATATGATATTTATCTACCTTATAATGTCCAGAATAGTTTCATTGATGTAAAATAGATGGGCCTGTGCTCTACCCATTTATATCTCCTTCCCCTCCTCTTTCTGATCCCCTGGTAATATCTGTATCTCTTTTCTTCTCTGTCCGCCCCCTCTCATGTTTGCTAAGTAGGCCCTCTACCACTGAGCTATAACCCCATTTTTTTATATGCAGGGAAGGGGGAAGTACTGGGGATTGAACCCACAGGTACTCTACCACTGAGCTAGAGCCCTAGACTTCTATTTTTTATTTTGAGACAGGGTCTTGCTAGTTGCTGAGGGTTCCTCAAACTTGGGATCCTCCTGCCTCAGCCTTCTGAGTGTCTGGGATTATAAGCATGTGCCACTGCACCTGGCCTTACCAGTGATCTTTTTACTATCTCCATAGTTTTGCCTTTTAAGAATATCATGTACTTTTTTTGTTTGTTTCTTTAAGACACTGTCTTGTTGTGTTGCCCAGCCTGACAAAAATTCCTAGGCTCAAGTGATCTTCCTGCCTTAGCCTTCCAAGAAGCTAGAAATATAGGCATGCTCCATTACACCTGGCCCTCCAGGTTTTTAAAGTTGTAAGCAGATAATAATGTGATTGGAGATAGAGGAGAAGAAAATAGATGTGGAAGGCACCTCAGCTTGAAGTTTTCTCCAGGAGTTTATTTAGGAAGATTTAGTTGACAAGCCTTTCTGCTCTCTGGGAGCCTCTCTGATGTTATAGGAATTGGCTTGCCTAGAGTTAGCTTTACTGGTTCTAGGTGTTAGGAGCAAGAACAGGATGAACACTGTGTGAGCTTATATGGGAATTAAGGTATTAGGGCTGTGCAATACAAAAGGATATAGAGCATGTGATCCCTTTTCCTTTGATGAGGTCAGTGACAATGAAACCTCCTTTTCCCACTTTCTCATGGGCAGCCTTATATGATTGAACAAAAAAATACAATTTAAAGGTCATTAGAAAAGACACACCATCCAGAAATAAACCCCTTTACTTTTACTTAAATGAAAGATTCATAAAATTAATAATTTGGGGGGAAATGATGGAGAAATGTATTGAGGCCATCATTTACACTTTAGTATAAATTAGCTTAATGACAGCCATAATCTTGTCTACATAAAGCAATGGAAACTTTAATTTGGTGTTAGGGGACAGTAGATGAGAACTGGCTTAGATGGAATGGTCCCTGAGAAAAGATACCACTATTTATGAGGACGTCAAAGATAAACAGATCTACTTTTTTTTTTTTTTTAATGATGCTGAAGATTAAACCAAGGCCTTGTATATGCTAAGCAAGCTTCTACTGCTAAACAGCAACCCCAGCACCATATCTACTTGGTTCTGTTTTGGGATATCTCAGTTTCCTTTCCCAGATGTTAGTTGAGAAGTCTAAATCTTAAGAGCTCCAGTAAACACTGAAACCAGTTTAGTTGTCTTTTTAAATTTATTTTTATTTTTATTTTTTGTAGTTGTAGATGGACACAGTGTCTTTATTTTATTTATATTTTATGTGGTGCTGAGGATCAAACCTAGTGCCTCACTTGTATTAGGCAAGGACTCTACCACTGAGCCACAACCCCAGTCCCAGTTTAATTGTCTTTTTTTTTTAAGTCATATCTTCCTTTTTCTATCTGTAAAATATGGATTGATAAAACATGAAGGAAGGAGAAATAATTCTCTAATTCTAGGACTTAAACTTCCTATTTACCTAGACTTCTAGCCCCTTTAGTAGGCAAAAGGTGCATTAGGCAAACTGTCTCCTGTTGAGTTATATCTCCAGCACAAGATCTCTTTGTATAGAGATATTGTCGTCTTTTGTTTGTTGAGACAGCGCCTTGCTATGTTGCCCAGGCTGGCCTCCGAATCCTAGGTTCAAGCAATCCTTCTGCTTCAGCATTCCACATAACTGGGACCAAAGACCTTGCTACTTTCCCTGGCTTCAGATACTGTCTCTTTATCGTCTAGGTTTAACTGTTTATGAGACTCTTACAGTCTTTCCCTCAGTACTAATTTCCTTATTTATTAAGCTAAAATAACGCTGGTAAAATGAAAAGTAGCCTAAGGAAGATTCTTAGAGTTATGTTGAGGATTAACATCAATTAGCTTATACTAACAGGTTGTGTATACATATACACATATACTATTTAGAGGAAATGTCATGTTTTTCTGTCTATTTTTTGGTACTGGAAATTGATTTTACGGTGCTTTAACCACTGAGTTATGTTGCCAGCCCTTTTTATTTTGAGACAGTCTTGCTAAGTTACTTGGGACCTTGATAAATTGCCAACGCCTCGAACCTGTGATCCTACTGTCTCAGCCTGCCAAAAATATGGTATTTATGTAGTATACAGGAAATTTATCCAGAGAACTAGGAAGAATGAAAGAACAAAATACAATGAAACTTGTTGAACTTTATGGATATGATAAACAGCTTCTGAAGCAACAATAACTATAGCTAACTAAGCTCTTATTGTGTTTTATATGAAAGTACTTTATAGGTATTATTTTGTTGAATCCTATCTGAGAATTTAGTGTCATCCTCATTTTACAGATGAGAAAACTAAGGCTTGGATATGTTAAAGGTACTGGTAGAAGAGTAAAGTACTTTGTGACAGAGATATGACTCAGATCCAGATAGACTACAGTCCAACACTCTTAAATACTAGGCCAAATCACTTCCTTACTATTTTCTAAACACATGTCAGTATTTACATCTAGCATAGACAAAAATGAATAAATAGTGGGTTTGGTAAATGGTGTAAATGCAATTAGTTAGGTCCAATGTGTAGTTTGTTACTGATCCAAGTTTCTGGCTGCCATACCAGTGAGAGATGAAGCTATAACTGAGCTCTGCCTGTGAAAAATAAGATAGGATTTCTTACTAAAATGAATAGAATGCTCAGACACTACCTCTACCTTAATCTACAGTTTTGTTTTGTTTTGTTTTTTAATCTCTCTGGGAATGTTCCTAATATGTGTCAATTCTCTCTAAGGTAAGCCACTACCATTTTGAAGCAAGGATATATATTTTTTTCCCACAATACTAGGGATTGAACCTAAGGGTGCTCTACCCCTGGGCTACATCACCAGTCCTTTTTTATTATGAGACAGGGTCTAACTAAGTTACTTAAGGCCTCACTAAATTGCTGAGGCTGGCCTTAAACTTGTGATTCTCCTGCCTCAGCCTCTCAACTGACTGGAATTACAGGCAGGTACTACCATGCCCTGCTAAAAACGATTTTTTGACCAGCCAGAAATGTAAACAGAACTGGAAAACTAGGGCATGAATGTTGTGGATTTAGCATCCTCTACTGATAGGTCTAAAGAAGTGTTGTAGTATCATCTTAATGAATTCTAGGCTAGGTTACTTTCTTATTCATATTCTCTTCTTTCGCACATTAGTTTTAAGCCTGTAAACTCCTAAATGCAAAGGATGGTGTCACTTTATCTTCTTTTGTGTAGTACCATGTATATGTAAAGGACCAAAAAAGGTCAGGGAGTCTTATAGTTGATATTTATACTAAAGGGGGTCTTGATATTTGTAGTAAAAGAATTCTTTATGTTTTGTCTGAATGTTTTTATCTTCCCCAGGAAAGTCACTTAAAATATACATTTTCCTTATTGATTCTGATAATGATTCATTGTATAACTGTGGACTATGTGAAATTAACTGCATTCAGCTATAGGAAATACCTGACTATAGTCTTATCTTTTCTATCTCAGACCATAAAGTTAAATTCTTGGCTTCAGAATTCAGAGTGCATCATTAGGCAGTGTCACAACCTACGAAATTATCACTCTGGGTATCCAGAGATCTCATTTGTATTTTTTGCTAGGTGATTCTGATAGATCAGTTAGCTGTATGTGAGTGTGGACTACTGTGTGTGTGTGTGTGTGTGTGTGTGTGTGTGTGTGTGTGTGTAAAAGCGGGGGCAGAAAGAAAGCTATGCCAGAAGTTCCTATAAAAGTAAGTACAGGGCTGGGGTTGTGGCTCAGTGGTAGAGCGCCTGCCTGGCACGTGTGAGGCACTGGGTTTGATTCTTAGCACCACATAAAAATAAATAAAATAAATAAAGGTAATGTGTCAATCTACAGCTAAAAAAAAAAAAAAAAGTACAAAGAAGAAAAGGTGATTCAGGGCAGTGACCAAAGCTGCAAGCTTGGCTCTTCAAGATTGTTAGACAATGATAGTTTAATGGAATGATTGAAGACTACAATATTTTAATGTTAAGCCTCAGTTATCTCCTTGAGTGTCTCTCTTTTTGTTTATAAACTCACAAATGTTTTTCCCATTGTCATAGTTATTGGAATCAAATGAAAAGAAGTGTTGGGATAATTTTTAAAATCTCAGTTGTGGGGGCTGGGGTTTGTGGTTCAGTGGTAGAGTGCTCGCCTAGTACATGTGAGGCCCTGGGTTCGATCCTCAGCACCACATAAAAATAAATAAATAAAATAAAGGTATTGTGTCCAACTACAACTAAAAAATACACGTTAAAAAAAAATCTCAGTTGTGGTATATACATGTAGTTAGCTTTGTATACTAGAGTGGGCAAATAGTATTACAAATATCTGTCACCTCAGTGAGTTTTTTTTTCCTTTTTATATAGTGGCAATCTGTGTGCATTAATTTTTTCATTTTATTATGTTCATAACTTTAGATATTCTTTATTTTACTTCAGTTTCAGGTATTTCTTAGGATTAAGGGACAAATTGTAGTCCCATATTGAGAGGGGACAATGAAAGTAGTTAACTAAAAATTTCAGGGATCCAGTTGTCTAAATATGTCTTATAAAACACTATATTAGATTTAACACTTAGATAGTCTCTCTTCAGTCTTTCCTTTGCTTCCTTTTCAGGCTTACTTTGATAATTGCACTAGTGGAAAGGGGAGACTTTATTTTGGCATTATTTCACTTTATTGCTTGTGTTTGAAACTCACAGGCCTTTTGGAGGCTTGTACTTTCTAAGTATGATCATTTGACTGCCCAGAAGAGAGAAGATTGTATGCACATACACAGCAACTTTTGGCAGAGCAGTGGTTAAAGGTTTGAACATATTGTACCTTGTTGGCTATTCCTTTAGTCCTCAGGGAGGCATTTTTGCTCCTTCATAGACAGTAATCTGCTTGTCAGAGTGGAAATGGCTTTTTGTTTTTTCCTTTATCTAGTAAAATACAGTGGGCTAAGGCTTTTGGGGAAGCAATTTCTTCCTCCACCACATGAACAGAAGGTTGTGGATAATGTCTTTGGAACAAAGGGGAGGTGGTGATAGAAAAACCAGTGGCTAGTGTACAATTGGATTGGAACTTTTTCGAGAAGAAAATTATTTCTCGAAAAGCTGATTTTTTGCCGTGCTGGTTTTTAATTTTGTTTTGTTTTAAACTTAGCATTAAAAGAATAATGGATACTTTTCTTTAGGCTTACTTTTTCAGGCTCTTTTTCGAGCACTTTATGAGAATAAATATGCAACAAGCTATTTACTTTTACTTAATGATTTTTAATCTTTGTTCATTTCTGAATGATTCATTCTTGGTGTTGCATATTCAGTAGGTTTTAATAAACCTATGATGAGGTATACATAGCACTATAGATCTTACAGCTATTTTAGCAGATTTATACCTAAGTATTTCTCTTTGAGGGTGTTAATAAATGCTAATATTTTTTCTTTCAGTAATTCCCTTGTTTTATTTGAAAAAATAAAATATCATTTCTAAAATACCAGAACATTGCAAATATGTTATACAATGGATTTTGTCTTAACTCCATTTTAACCTTCTTCCTTTTTCTTTTTTTTAAGTTAGAGCTTTATAATTATACATAGTAGTTGGGTTCATCCTGACAAACTCATTCATGCATGAAATTGCTAATGTAGTTTTTTTTTGTACTGGAAATTGAACTCAGGGGCACTAAACCACTGAATCACATCCCCAGCCTTATTTTATATTTTATTTAGAGACAGGGTCTCACTGAGTTGCTTAGCACCTTGCTTTTGCTGAGGCTGGCTTTGAACTTGCAATCCTCCTGCCTCAGCCTCTTGAGCCACTGGGTGCCACTGCACCTGGCTAAATTTAGGGGTTTTGTAAATGTAATTTATCAAGTTGAGGAAATTCCCTTCTTTCTAGTTTACTAGGAGATTTGTTTTTTGTTCTGTTTGTTTGTTTGTTTGTTTGTTTTTTCATGCTGGGGATTAAACACAGCACCTTGTGCATGCTAAGTACATACTCTACCACTGAACTGTCTACAGCTAACCCTAGTGTACTAAAGTTTTTGGGGGATTTTGTTTGTTTGTTTTTGGTCCTGGGAATTGAACTCAGGCGTGCTCTACCACTGAGCTCAATTCCCAGTTCTTTTTATTTTTTATTTCTTTATTTATTTTTTAAAGAGAGAGAGGGAGGGAGAGAGAATTTTTAATATTTACTTTTTAGTTATTGGCGGACACAACATCTTTGTATGTGGTGCTGAGGATCGAACCTGGGCGGCACGCATGCCAGGCGAGCGTGCTACCGCTTGAGCCACATCCCCAGCCCCTTTATTTTTTATTTTGAGACAGGGTCTTACTGAGTGGCTGAGGGTCTCCTTAGGGAGACTTGCTGTGAGGCTAGTCTCAAACTTTTGATTCTCTGGCCTCAGCCTCTGAGTTGCTAGGATTATAGGCGTGGGTCACTTTATTTGTCTTTTGTTTTGCTTTGTTTTATCATGAATATGTATTGTATTTTTGTCAAATGATTTTTCTGCATCTGTTGATACGATCATGTGAATTTTTCTTAAGAAGAAAAAATTGTTCTAATTTGTATTAATTGATAGTTATATGTTAAATCAGCCTTAAATATCTGGGATAAAACCTATTCAGTCATACGGTGTAATTCTTTTTATGCATTATTGTGTTCAATTTGCCCATATTTTTTGTTGACTTTTATATTTTTGTTTGTGAGAGACTTTGGTCTATAGTTTTCTTATAATGCCTTTGTCTAGTTTTTGTGTTAGGATAATTCTGACTTCATGGAATGAGTCAGGAAGTATTCCCTCTGCTTTTATTTTCTGGAAAAGACTGTAGAAATTTGGTATGATTTTATTTTTCAGTATTTAGTAGAATTGCTAGATGTGATGGTACATACCTATAATCCCAACAACTCAGGATATATCTCTACTTATATGTATAGAATGAGGAGAAAAGGAAGGGAGAAAGAGAGAAAATATGTGTGTGGTATAGTATTAGTTACCAGTGAACCTTCTGGGCTTGGTGCTGTGCAGTTTTGAAGGTTATTAATTACTTATTCAATTTCACATTGTCTATTTCTTGTGAATTTTGGCAGATTGTTTTTCAAGGAATTGATACATTGCATATAGGTTATCAAATTTGTAGGCAGTTATTTATAATAGTCCTTCATTTTTTTTAATGCCCATGGGATCTGTGGTTGTTGGCCCCTTTGCATTTTTTATTATTAGTAATTTATGTCTTTTCTCTTTTTTTCTTATGTAGTAGCCTAGAGAGAGGCTTGATTTTATTAACCTTCTCAAAAGAATCATACTTGTTTTTTTTTCTCTTCCTTTTTCCTTCAGTTTCAGTGATTTCTGCTCTCATTTTTATTATTTTTTTCCTGCCACTTACTTTGAATTTAATTTGCTCTCTTCTCTTCCTAGCTTCTCAAGGTTGAAGTTTAGATTATTGATTTTAGATCTTTCTTCTCTCTTTTTTTTTTTTTTTTTTGTTGTTGAGACAGGGTCTCTCTAAGGTGCTCTGAGGGTCTTGCTAAGTTGCTGAGGCTGGCCTCAAACTTGAAATTGTTCTATCTCACTCTCCTGAGTTGCAAGAATTTTACAGGCATGTGCCTCTATGTGTGGTCTTCTTTTCTAATGTAGGCATTCAGTGCTATAAATTTCCCTCTGATCCCTGCTTTCACTGCATCTTACAAATTTTTATAAGTTGTATTTTCATATACTTAAAAAAAAAAAAATTGGTGGCAGGGACCAGGGATTGGACCCAGGAACACTTAACTACTGAGCCACATCCCCAGCTCTCTTTTATTTTTTATTTTTGAGACAGGTCTCATCAATTTGCTTAGGGCCTCACTAAGTTGCTGAGGCTGGTTTTGAACTTGCAATCCTCCTGCTTTAGTCTCCTGAGCTCCTGAGATTATAGGCATGTGCTATCACACCTGGCTCAAAATATTTTAAAATTTCTCTGGGGATTTCTCGTTTGATCCATGTGTTGCTTACAACATGTTTAGTCTCTAGGTATTGGGCTGGGGATATAACTCCATGGTAGAATGCTCGTCTGATAAGGACAAGGCCCTGGGTTTGATCCCAATGCCTCAAAAAAGGAAAGAAAAAAAATACATCTCGGTATTTTTGGATTTTCCAGCTATCTTTTTGATTTCTAGTTTAATTTCACTGTGGTCTGAGCATAAACACTGTATGATTTATGCTTTTTAAAATTTATTAAGGTGTGTTATATGGCCCAAATTGTGATCTATCTTAGTAAATGTTCCAAGCTAGCATGAGAATAATGTATAACCTGGGCTGGGGATATAGCTCAGTTGTAGAGAGCTTGAGGCCCTGGGTTCAATCCCTAACACCACCAAAAAAAAAAAAAAAAAAAAAAAGAGGGTGGTGGTGGGGAGACAAATGTATAATCTGCTGTTGGATGAAGTAGTTTATAGATGTAATACCCAGTTGATTCATAGTGCTATTGAGTTCATGTCCTTGTTGATTTTCTGCCCACTGGATATGTTAGAGAGATAGAGGGGTGTTGAAATCTTCAACTGTAAAAGTGGATTCATCTGTTCTTTCATATAGTTTTTTGCCTAACATATTTTGAGTCTCTGCTGTTGGCATATACTCATTAAGGATTGTTAGGTCCTCTTGGAGTATTAACCGTTTTATCATTATGTAATAATCCCTCTTTATGTCTGGTATCTTCCTTGCTTTGAAATCTGCTCTGTTTGAAATAAATGTAGATACTGTAGCTTTCTTTTTTTTTTTTTTCCCCAGTACTGATGATTGATCCCAGGGGTGCTATACCACTGAGCTACATCCCTGTCCTTTTTATTTTTTATTTTGTGACAGGGTCTTGCTAAGTTGCCTAGGCTGGCCTTGAACTAACTTGCAATTCTCTTGCCTCAGCTTCCCAAGGTACTGGAAGTAAAGGTGTTTGTCACCATGGCTTACTTTCGCTTCCTTTTGATTTGTTTTAGTATGATATATCTTTCTCCCCTAACCCCAAGGCCCAGGATCAAACCCAGGGTCTCACACAGGCTAGGCAAGTGTTCTGAGCCATACCCCCGCCCATGATTTTCTTTATTTCTTTTTTTCCTTTTTCTCTCTCTCAGCACTTTAAATATTTCACTCTACTCTTATTTACATCATTTCTGATGAAAAGTTACACGTATTTCTTGTTTTTATTTCTCTTTGGGGTAATACGTCTTTTGCCTCTGTCCTTCAAGATTTTTTCCTTTGATTTTTTTTTTAAGTTTGAATATGATATGCCTAGGTGTAGGTCTTTTATTTTGTTTTTGCTTCTTTTCCATTTATCCTATTTGGTGTTTTCTGAGCTTTCTGGATCTGTGGTTTGGTGTCTGACATTAATTTGGGGGAAATTCTTAGTCATTGTTTAAAATGTTGCTTCCTTTCTTGTATTCTATATGTGTATGTATATGTATACACAAATATGCATATACACACACATATATATATATATGCCCAATACACACATATACACACACATGTATAAACATACACATAGCATTTGTAGTTGTCTGACAGTTCCTAGATATGGATTTTTTAAGTCTTTTTATTCCTCTTTGCTTTTCAGAAAAGACATTTTTATTGTCATTCTCAAGCTTAGTGATTCTTTATTCAGCTGTATTTAAACTATTAATTAGCCTTATTTCTGTTACAGTGTTATTCATTTTTTTTGGGGGGGGGTTGTAGGTGGACATAATATCTTTATTTATTTATTTTTATGTGGTGCTGAGGATTGAACCCAGTGCCTCACACATGTGAGGCTGGCACTCTACCACTGAACTACAGCCCCAGCCCTAGCATTTCTTTTTGACTCTTAGAATTTCCATTTCCCCTCTTAATATTTTCCATTTATTCTTGTATGTTGTCTATTTTTTTTTTCACTAAAGCCCTTAGAATGTTAATCTTTTTTTGTTTTGTTGCTTATTTGTTTTTAGAATCCTTGGTGTGATATTCATAACATTTCTACCATATCTGACTCTGGTTGTGATGCTTATTCAGTCTCTTCAAAGTGTTTTTTGCCTTTAGTATGTGTTGTAATTTTTTATTGAATGCTGGACAAAATGTACTACGTACAAGGAAGTGCAGTAAATAGCCTTTAGTAATGTAGTGGTGAGATGTGATGGAAAGGGTAAGTGTTCTACAGTCTTATTATTAGTCTTTAAATGAGTCTGCACCCTGGACTATGAACTTTTATCAGTACTTCTCAGTTTTGTTTCTTTACCCCTATTAGATAGGACAGGCTAGAGGGGACTGATATTGGGTATTACCCATCCCCCAACTCAGTTAGGCTCTGTTAAAAATCCAATAGGATAGGCTCAGATAAAATAGTTTATAATGAAGGACAGGCTTTGTTAAGAAGAACAGAGTAGTTGTGATTCTCTGTATCCCTCAATTAGGAGGGTGGTAGTTTGCTATGTGCCCTCACTTTGCTGATGGAACTAAGAATTGTTGATTTTTCAGTTTGTTCAGCTTTTTACTTATTGTTAGGATGAAATGATGACTCCTCAGCTCCTAAGATGCTGAACCATAAACCAGAAGGGTCAATCCTTTTGGTTTGGGAACCATAATAAGACGAATTAAAAAAAAAAAATTTAGTTGTAGGTAGACGCAATGCCTTTATTTTTATTTATTTTTATGTGGTGCTGAGGATTGAACCCAGTGCCTCACCCATGATAGGCAAGCACTCTACCATGAGCCACGACCCCAGCCTCAAGAAATAGGTTTTATAACAACTTGGAAGGCTAAGGCAGGAAGATCACAGGTTTGAGGTCAGCCTCAGCAATTTAATGAGACCCTCGGTAATTTAGGGAGACCCTATCTCAAAGTAAAATATACAAAGGACCAGGGATGTAGCTCAGTAGTGATGTGTCCCTGGGTTCAATCCCCAATACGAAAAAAGGAAGAAGAAGACCAGACTAGCTGGGTGTGGTGGTACATGTCTATAATCCCAGTGACTCGGGAAGCTCAGGTAGGAAGACTACAAATTCTAGACCAGCCTCAGTAATATAGCGAAGGCCTAAGCAATTTAGCAAGACCCTGTCTCAAAATAAAACCTAAAAAGGGCTAGGAAGGGCTGGGGTTGTGGCTTAGTGGTAGAGTGCTATCCTACCATTCACCATGTGTGAGGCACTGGGTTCGATCCTTAGTACTACATAAAAATGAAATAAAGATATTGTGTGTCCACCTACAACTAAAAAAATAAATATTAAAAAAAATGGACTGGGGCTGGGGATGTGGCTCAAGCGGTAGCGCGCTCGCCTGGCATGCGTGCGGCCCGGGTTCGATCCTCAGCACCACATACAAACAAAGATGTTGTGCCCGCCGAAAACTAAAAAATAAAGATTTAAAAAATTCTCTCTCTCTTTCTCTCTCTCTGTCTCTCACTCTCTCTTTAAAAAAAAAAAAAATCATAACACATTCTAGAACTGAGACACATGCAGAATTTAAAAAAAAAAAAAAAAAAAAAATGGACTGGAGATGTGGCTCCACAGTGAAGCACTCCTGGATTCCCTGATACCAAAAAACAAAACAAAACAAAAAAACAACAGATTAGCTGTGTGGTACATGCCTGTGATCTCAGTTACTCAGGAGACTAAGGCAGGAGTATCACAAGTTCTGACTATCCCGGGGCATTTAGCCAGACCCTGTCTCAAAATTAAAAGGGCTGGGGATATAACTCAGTGGTAGAGCACCCCAGGGTACAATCCCTAGTACCTCAAAAAAAAAAAAAAGTAAAAATTTAAAAATAAATAAAGCAACCAGCTACGGGCTATTCTTCTGACAGAAAAATAATATCCCAAATATATAAAGAACTCAATTCCATTTTTTTTTTTTTTTTTTTTTTTGTACCAGGAATTGAACTCGGGCACTGGACCTCTGAGCCACATTCCCAGCCCTATTTTGAATTTCAGTTAGAGACAGGGTCTCACTGAGTTGCTTAGCACTTCCGCCGTTGCTGAGACTGGCTTTTAACTCATGATTCTCCTGTCTCAGCCTCCCAAGCCGCTGGATTATAGGAGTGCGCCACTGTGCCCAGCTATGGAGGTTCTTCAAAAAGCTAAAAGTATGGGGCTGGGGATATGGCTCAAGTAGTAGCGCGCTCGCCTGGCATGCATGAGGCACTGGGTTCGATCCTCAGTACCACATAAAAATAAAATAAAGATATTGTGTCCACCTAAAGCTAAAAAATAAATATTAAAAAAAAAAAAGCTAAAAGTAGAGTATCATATGATCAAGCTATACCACTTCTTGGTATTTATCCAAAAAAATTAAAGTCGGCATACTTTAGAGATACTTGCATACCCATGGTTATTGCAGCACAATTCATAATAGCCAAGTTATGGAATCAGCCTAGGTGTCTATCAACAGATGAATGGATAAAGAAAATGTGGTTACATATGCACAATGGAATTTTATTCGGCCATAAAGAAGAACAAAATTATGTCATTTGCAGGAAAATGAATGGAACTGTAGACCATAATTTTGAGTGAAATGAGCCAGACCCATAAGTAAAAATAATCATATATTTTTCTTCATGTGAGGAAGGTAGAGGGAAAAAAGGGACATCATAAAAGTAGAAAAGCAACTAACAATGTGTGTGGGAGGGTTGGGGATGGGCAGTATGAGAAAGAGTAATTGATCAAATTATTTTTACATATGTCTGAATATGGAATATGACCATTCTATATAATTGAGATGCACTAATAAAAATGAAATAAAAACTCTTAGTTTAAAAAAAATAAATAAAAGAGATGGGGTTGTAGCTCAGTGGTAGAGCACTTGCGTAGCATATGTGAGGCAATGGATTTGATTCTCAGCACCACATATAAATAAATGAACAAAATAAAGGCCTATCAATGTCCAAAAAATACAAGTAAATAAAATAAATAAATAAAATAACTATCAGTATCTCATTGATTTCCCCTAGATTGATATCCTTTTTGTTTTTTTCTTTTTTAAAAATTTCTTTTTTTCAATATTTGATTATTTATTTATTTATTTATTTTAGTTGTAGTTGGACACAACACCTTTATTTTACTTATTTATTTTTATGTGGTGCTGAGGATTGAACCCAGGGCCTTGCACATGCTAGGCGAGCACTGTACTACTGAGCCACAACTCCAGCCCAATATTTGATATTTTAATCCATGTTTTGGTAATGATACCTGGAAGTGTAGAATTGATTAGGGTTCTGGTTAGTGGTTTATTTTCCTTCAAAGCAAATTCCAGTGGGGCAGGAAAAAAATCTTATTTTTCCTTTAATATTCCTTTTTGAGAGTTGCTTGTATGAAAGGCATTGTGTTATACTCTAGAAATGCAGCATTAAGTAGAATGCACATGGTCCCTGTCTCAAGGAAGTCATCAGCTCCTACAGTAAATGTCAACCTTAAATAACAGCAGAAATTTTCTAATCCTGCAAACTGTGAAAAGATTAATGTGATTTATGGTTCTTTTTCTACTCTCGTGTGTGTGTGTGTGTGTGTGTGTGTGTGTGTGTGTGTGTGTGTTAGTTACCAGGGATTGATCCCAGGAGCACTCAACCCTTGAACCACATCCCCAACCCTTTTTTTTTTTAAATCTTTTTTGAAACAGGGTCTTGCTAAGTCTACTCTCCTTTTACATCTTTCTTTTTAAATATATTCAACCAAAATACACATCCTGTAACTATAATCACCACCCTACACTTATATGTTCTATTGTATTAAAACATCTTAAAAATCAAATGTTCAGTGGTAGGGAGTCAGAAGAAAAGGATAGACTGAAGGCCCAAAGTACATCTCAGACATGAACCAAGAGGCCTGTTTGATCACTCAAACAAGTCATGTATTGTCTACTGAGATCACTCCCAATATTGTAACTTATTCTACCCATTGTACAGAAAGTATTTTAGAAAAAAAGTAGTAAATATCTTTAAGTGAAAATTCATAATTAGCCAGGTACGGTGGTGCCAGCCTGTATTTCCATTTATTTGGGATGATAAGACAGGAGGATTGAAAGTTTAAAGACAAGTGGTGGTGCACACCTGTAATCCCAGCAACTTGAAAGTCTGAGGCAGGAGGATCTCAAGTTTAAGGCCAGCCTTAGCAACTTATCGAGGTCCTAAGCAACTTAGTGAGACCCTATCTCAAAATTAAAAAGAGCTGAGGGGTTGGGGATATAGCTCAATTGGTAGAGTGCTTGCTTTGCATGCACAAGGCCCCAGGTACAATCCCTAGTATCACACACACACACAAAAAAAAAAAAAAAAAAAAAAAGAAAAAAAAAGAAAAGAAAAGAAAAAGAAAAAAAATCTGGGGATGTAGCTCAGTGGTCAAGTGTCCTTGAGTTCAATTCCCAGTACCAAAAAAAGAGGGTCTGGAGTTATAGCTCAGTGGTAGAGCACCTGCCTTGCACATGTGAGGTACTATGTTCAATCCTCAGCACCACATAAAAAAAATAAATAGAATAAAGATGTTATGTCCATGTACAACAAAAACAAAACAAAACAAAAAATTGAAAAAGAAAAAGCTCAAAACCAGCCTAGACAACTTAACAAGACTATCTCAAAATTTTAAAACTTCAAAAAGGGTGAGGGATATAGCTCAGAGGTAGACTACTTGTCTAGAATGTGATAGACTTGGGTTTCAGTCCCCAATACTTCCCCCCAAAAAAATCATAATTAGAAAATTCAGATGATGGGGGCTGGGGATATAGCTCAGTTGGTAAAGTGCTTGCCTCACATGCACAAGGCACTGGGTTTAATCCCCAATGCTACCAAAAAAAAAGAGAGAGAGAGAGAGAGAGAGAGACTTAGGAAATTCAGAAGGACTGGATGCATAAATATAGGGTAAGAGCTAGGCACAGTGGCACATGTCTATAATTCTAGCAACTCAGGAGGCTGAGGCAGGAGGATCACAGGTTTGAGGCCAGCCTCAGAAATTTAGGGAGACCCTGCCTCATAATATAAAAGGGGCTAGCCAGGCCTGTAATTCACTTGGGAGGCTGAGGCAGGAGGATGAGAGTTCAAACCCAACCTCAGCAACTGAGCAAGACAACTCAGTAAAACCCTGTCTCTAATAAAATATAAAAAGGGTATGGAGATGTGGGTAGGTGGTTAAGTACCCCCTAGGTTTTATCCCTGATACCAAAAAAAAAAAAAAAAAAAAAAAAAAGAAAGAAAGAAAGAAAGAAAGAAAGAAAGAAAGAAAATGTGGAGGATGGGGTGGGGCTGGATATGTAGCCCAGTGGTAAGTGCCTCTAGGTTCAATCCCCAATACTGCAAATAAACATAAATAAATAAATGGTAAGAACCACATAGGCCATTCACCAACACATCTGACATTATGGAATTTAAAATTCTGTTTTGTAAAGTATTCCTTAAAAAGAACCAATTTAGAGGAAGACATGACCTAAGTGATCGTCAATTATTTCAGAATATCTTAATTTGGTAGATAAGGGAAAGTTGATGGATATGAGGGATCCTCTCACAAATCTATATAAGTGAGGACATTTGTAAATGATAAATTAGATGCATTATTGATTGTATTGATTGATACCTTGTTCCTTTTCCATTTCCCTTTTTTTTTTTTTTTTGGTACAGGGGATTGAACCCAGGGCTTCGTTTATGTTAATTCGTATATGTTAAGCATATGATGCTCTACCATGGAGCTACACCTTTATTCCCTTTTTCCTGTTGAATGATATTTATTTTCAGGAGCAAACATGTGAGGGGTTTGCAGTATAATTGCTTGGAATGAAAGTGACACATGTTGTTGTTGTCTTCTGTCCGCCACTTCCTTTGTGGCTTTTAAAATTGGGGATAATCATGTTTAAATTAAGAGACAATTGTATATGTATTACCACAAACTGAGAGCAATGTAACTATTCTCTTGCAGTGCAGGAAGTCAAAGTCTAAGCTCAAACAGTGAGGCAAGGCCTTACCTTTCTGAGGAGACTTTCTGGGAGTATCATTTCCTGACCTCTTATAGCATCTGGTTGCTGCCAGCATTTTTTTGTTTATGGCTATACCACTCCAATTTCTACTTAAGTCATTCATTGCCTTCTCCTCTCTATGAATCTAATCTCTTTTTGGTCCTGGGTGGCTGAACCCAGGAGCACTTTACCACTGAGCTACATCCCTAGTCCTTTTTATTTTTTCAGACAGGGTCTCACTAAGTTGTTTAGGGTCTTGCTAAATTGCTGAGACTGGCCTTGGACTTTCAGTCTTCCTGCCTCGGCCTCCTGAGCCAATGAGATTACAAGTATACAACACCTTTTTTTTTTTTTTAAAGGACACTTGTGCTGGCTTTTAGGGCCCACCTGGATATTCCAAAATATCCTCCTCATCTCAAGATTCTTAATCACCATAAAAAGTATCACTCACAGGGGGCCGGTGTTGTGGCTCAGTGGTAGAGCATTTGCCTAGCATGCATGAGGCACTGGATTTGATCTCCAGCACCACACAGAAATAAACAAATGAAATAAACATATTGTGTCCATCTACAACTTAAAGAATATTTAAAAAAAAAAAGTGAGGCTGGAGTGAGGCCCTGGGTTCAATTCTCAGCACCACATACAAATAAATAAATTAAATAAAGGTCCATCAATGACTAAAAAATATTTAGAAAAAAAAAAGTATCACTCATAGGTTCTAGGAATCAGGTCATGGACTTATCTTTGGGAAGCTATTATGGAATGAATTATGTCCCTCAATATTTATTGGGCTGGAGATATACCTCAGTTAGTAGAGTGCTTGCCTTGCATACACAAGGCCCTGTGTTCGATCCCCAGCACCACAAGGAAAAAAGAAAATTTATATGGTGCTGAGCATGGTGGCAGGAGGATCATGAGTTTGAAGCCAGCCTTAGCAAAAGCAAGGCACTAAGCAACTCAGACCCTATCTCTAAATAAAATATAAAATAGGTCTGGGGATGTGGCTCAGTGGTTGAGTGCTCCTGAATTCAATCCCCAGTACCAAAAAAATGGGGGTCATCTAGGGATATAGCTCAATGGTAAAGCACTACTGGGTTAAAACATTATATAGTGAATTCTTAACCCTAAGTACTTTATAATGTGACCATATTGGAAATAGGATTATTGCAGATATAATAATAGGAGGATGGTGGGCCCCTAATCCAATATGGGTGGTGTCCTTATAAAAAGAGAAAATTAGACACAGACATACATACACAGAGAGAACACCATGAAGGGACTGGATGTATTCAGCCACAAGCCAAGGAATGCCAAAGATTACCAGAAAACCACTAGAAACATAAGAGAGGGGTATGGAATACATTCTTTTTGGCATCCTTCAGAAGGAAGCAACATTTTGAGCTAACATTTTGATTTCAGACTTTTGACCTCTAGAACTGTGAGATAATAAAGTTCTGTTGTTTAAGTCATCCAATTTGTGGTACTTTGTCAGGGTAGTTTTTCTAAACGAATAGGGAGCTATTATCAACCTACCAATGTAGCCGTTTGCTACAGTGAGTTGTTACCAGAAGCAGTGACTAGGAGTTCCAAAGCCTTAGTTCTCCCTGACATCCACCCTTGGAATTTATCCTTTCTCCCTTCTCTTTGTCCTTAATGGATGAGGCTGCTGTAATATGATATGAAAGTTAATAGGATCCCATTAGCACCTCCTGGTTGTCTATGTTTCAGTATAACACAGTGGGAGGTTCTACATAATTGGAACAATTTATCATTTATACCACAATCAATGAATATGGGTTTTTCACTAACCTTTCTGATGAGAAACTTAGTGCACACACAAAACATCCATTATATTTGCCAGATGTCTCTAACCTTGAGGAAGACTGGAACAGGCTTCCAGAAACTGGTCCATGAATAATTTTCCCAATTTAGTCAGACCTTTATGAATCCGTTTCAATAAAAATATTTGAACTGGGAATGTAGCTCAACAGTAGAGCATACGCTTAGCATGCACGAGGTTCTGGATTCAATCACCAGCACTCAAAACAAACAAAAAGAATGTGAACATCTATTACATGTCAGGCACCATACTAGGCACTAGTGACAAAAAGATATATAAGACATCAAAATATTCACATCACATGAGATAATTAGACATGTAAAGACACAATTATGAGCCCATCGAAGGGGCACATGTCTGTAATCATAGCTATAAGATCAAGGCCAGCCTGGGCAGTGTGGTGAGAGCCTGGGCAGCATGGTGAGATCCTGTGTAAAAATAAATAAGAACTAAGGATGTAGCTAAGTGATAGAGTACTCACCTAGTATGCCTGAAGCCCTGGGTTAAAATCCCTAATGCTGGGGGCCGGGGGGGGAGATGAAATTACATTATAATATGATAGATGTAATTCTGTAAGTATTTGCAAGTACTGAGAAACCTGGTAGAAATCAGGAAAGGCTTCGTGGAGGAAATGATGCTTTTGAAGGATAAATAGAAGTTTGCTAGACAGACATTGGAGAAAAACAGTCCACACATAATAGAAAAGCAGATGTGACAGAATGAAACAGTGTACATTCAGAAACAATGTAAGTAGTTTAATATTGACAAAGTGTAAAGTAATGGAGAACAGCAGGAAATAGACTTCCAAGCTTCCCATGTTCTACTGTTTTTAATTGCTTTGAGTGTTCAAGAAGTATGTGGTTGCAAGTTACGTTGGGGAGCATTGATTCCATTCTTTTTCTCTGCCTGCCTTCTTTTAATGCAGACCTCTAGTCAGTGGCCGTCATTCTAAAAAATGTCTCTTATAGCCAAAACATAAGCCCCTAAAACCCATTTGCCTGGTTTTATAAAAATGTAGGCTGGGGATGTAGCTTAGTGGTAGAGTACTTGC
The DNA here is from genome assembly GCF_964194105.1 of Spermophilus citellus. Classification (NCBI taxonomy): domain Eukaryota; kingdom Metazoa; phylum Chordata; class Mammalia; order Rodentia; family Sciuridae; genus Spermophilus; species Spermophilus citellus. The sequence goes on along the minus strand of NC_138197.1, from coordinate 72,978,528 downwards.
TTAGCATGTGCAAGGCCCTGGATTGGATCCCCAGCACTGCAAAGAGGAAAAAAAAAAAGTGTAGCTCATCAAAACTTTCCAGGTTAAGTAAACACAAATATAATCAACCAGGTGAATATGTCAGCAAATCAAGATAAGAATTTTTTTTTTTAATCATTAAGTTAAGGTGGTAAGGCAGAACCCAGCGCACAGGAACAGTGGTTTATTCAAAAGACCTTCCAAACCATTTGAACCTCTGTCTTTGCCTATTTCTTTACCAACTATAATCTCTTCTATGGTTACTGAGTCTGCATTTAAACTTTGACAACTTGTTTAAAATAAAAGCTTATTGATGCATATTGGAATTATTTAAAAATGTGTGTAATCTCCTTATAAGCTTGAGCCAGCCATCTAAACACTGGTTTTATTTTTCAATTTTATTATTATTATTTTTTGAGACAAGGTCTTGCTATGTTGTCCAGGCTAGTGTTTGACATTCTGGGACCCAAAGGATCCTCCCACCTCAGTCTCCCAAATGCGAGGACTAGTCTTGCAACACCACCCTGGCTTAAGCGAGTGAGATTTCTCTCTCCCTGCCCTTAGCTTTGTATTTTCTATTGGCTTGACTGTTTCCTCAGAGATCAAGACAGAGTTTTGGTTACTATAGGTTCATGTACTGGCTTTTTGTATAAGTCCTGCTCAGCTTATTGTAAGCATTCAAAAACTCCTAGGGTTTTTTTTTTTTCTTTTTTCTTTCTTTTTTTTTCTTTTTTTTTTTTTTTTTTTTTTTGCAGAGCAGGGGATTGAACCCAGGGCATTCTGTACTGCTAGGCAAGGGCTAGGCAATTATTATTTTTCCACAGTGAAATTTTTAGCCATTCAAGTGGCTAAAAATTTCAGAACACAGTGTGGTAGGTCCTCCTAACTTAAATGGTTAAATTCCACACTTTTCACACTATATCTTTGTCCTTTCCATCCATTTGTAAGATCCGGGAATTGCAACACTTACTGTGTAGGAAATTAGAAGATATATTATTTGATGTGTTTTTCATGAACTCTGTACCTCATAACACCTTAGTAATAATCAGGGAAGAGAGGAGATGAAAATATAAATGCATAGTATTAATAAGAAATTTTATAGGTCTATATGGTAATTATTTTGATTTTAAAGAAACTTTCCTTGTTTTGTCAAGAACTAGTTATCCCTTCAGGAACTTTAAAGGTACCTCAACTAAGTGATTACATCTGGAAAGTAGAGTACTAAAAGATATACCATTAGGCAAGAGCTGTGGAGAAAGCAATTAGCCGCATAGTAACTAAGGCAGGATCAAGACCAGCTGATTTATTGCTGGGATTTCTCTGCTTCTAGGCACTGATCCTTTAAAGTTTGTTGAGCATTTAATTCATCCACAAAAGTAGGACACATAGCAAGATTGTGTCCTTGTTAATTTAAAAAAATTTTTTTTAGTTGTCAATGGACCTTTATTTATTTTTATTAGGTGCTGAGAATCGAACTCACTGCCTCACATACGCTAGGCAAGTTCTCTGCCACTAAGCCACAACCCCAGCCCTCCATGTTAATTCTTAAGCATGGATCATGGAGTTTAATAAAGAGTCAAACATTAGGGAGAGCGATAGCCAGGAAAAAGAAAAGAGATGTCTCCAACCTAAAACTCCATCTTTGATGAAGAGTGATCTTTAACTGCATCAGCTTCAAGAGTAACATAAGATATCTCTCTTTTACCATTTGTTTCTAAGGAAGCTTGGGGCAATAGGTGATGATAAAATAGAGTAATTTATTGGGTATACTATGTGAAAGTAAAATAGAATTCTTCATTTGTGTACAACTGATAAATATTCATGAAGATGCAGAATAAGATACATTCTCGCATATTCCATTTCCAAGTTCCTTAGATATAAAATGAAGAAGAATCTATATATCCTGAAAATCATCATATATTGATCAAGAATGTTTTCAGGTGCAGGTACCTAACAGTAGCTTAAAATGGTATGCACACTGTAATAAAAGAAATCCAGAATTAGGACTGTTTTAGCAGCTAAGCAAGTTTATCATTCTTTCCTCCTCTCTACTGTACAATTTTTAGGTATACCTTTTTTTTAAATTTATTTTTTAGCTGTAGTTGGACACAATACCTTTATTTATTTATTTTTATGTGGTACTGAGGATCGAACCCAGGGCCTCACATGCGCTAGGCAAGCACTCTGCCGCTGAGCCACACCCCAGCCCTAGGTTTCACCTTTTAATCCTCATCTGTATTGCCTCTCTATTAGGATGGAAAAGAAAAGAGAGATGGTTCTAGGTACTCAGCTGTTTTAGCTTTTCCTTTTGTAAGGAAACAAAAGCTTTCCCAGAAATACCATCCTCCATCTCACCTCTAGTGTATTTCTGTTTAACTGGCCAGAACTGTGGGCCAGATTGAATCTTGACTGCCTGAGAGTAACATAAGATGTCTTGAGAGGCTGAGAAAGTGTCTTGCTTTTCCACCTTTATAGTGAGGCAAATAAGGGAGAAGGGCCAGGAATGGGGATTAAGAAACCAAAAGCATCTTCATCAGACCTAATGTCTCTTCCTTTTCTCTGCCTATCTCCCCCTCCCCACAAGCAGTCCAGTTATGCAACAGTCTTTTCAGAACTAGGGACCCATTCAGAATTTCAGTTTTACAGCCATTTTGACACATAACAGTTTTAAGTTCTTACTGGGGGAAAAAAAAACTAAGAATATTATTGGCTGTGCACAGTGGTGCATATCTGTACTACCACACACTCAGGAGGCTAAGGCAGAAGAATCACAAGTTCTAGGCTGTGCCCTCTTTTAAAAAGGACTGGGAGTGTAGCTCAGTGGTAGAGCATTTGCCTAGCATGCATGAAGCCCAGGGTTCTATCTCTGGTACTGCCCTCTCTCTGCGGTTGAATATATTAAAAAGAGAGAAAAGAAAGAAAAACTATTTGTATTTACTTTTTTACTGTCATGCTTGGGAATTACAGAACAGAAGCTGAGATAACCAGGACTTTGATTGAGTAAATTTAAACCAGCTGTAAGATCACAGTTCGCAATGAAATAGTAAGCTATATTTAAAAAACAAAATTTTGGGCTGTGGGTATAGTTCAGTAATAAGGCCCTGGGTTCAATTCCCCACACCAAAACAAATAACTAAAAATTAAAATAAAAACAAAATACCAGGCTAGGGTTGTGGCTCAGCAATAGAGTGCTCACCTAGCACGTGCAAGGCCCTGAGTTCCATCCTCAGCACCACATAAAAGAAATAAACAATTAAAATAAAGTTATTGTGTCCAACTACAACTAAAAAAAAAAAAGAAGAAGAAGAAGAAGAAACTATCTTTTTCCACTTAAATTGATAAGGAGAGACTTTTTTATCTGTGGGGCATATGTTTTAATATGCCCCTGAAATACTCTTATTTTTTCCTATTTATACATAAATAAGTGAAATAAAGGCATTGTTGTTCAACTACAACTAAAAAAATAAATATTTTCCTATGTATACATATATTTTATGATAAAGTTTAATTTATAAATTAGGCACAGTAAGAGATTAACAACAATACATGATAAAATGGAACAATTATAACATTGCATTAATAAAAGTTATGTGAATATGGTCTCATAATATTGTACTCTAGAATCTTAGCAACCTCCCAGTTGTGTTTTCTTTTTCCCTTGAGACCTCTCCCCTTTTAATTAATTTATTTATTTATTGAATAGTTTAGTTTTTAGTTGTAGATGGACACAATATTTTTATGTGGTGCTGAGGATCGAACCCAGGGCCTCGCACGTGCTAGGCGAGTGCTCTACCGCTGAGCCACAACCCCAGCCCATCTCCTCTTTTTTATTTAAAGGAAGCACTTTACAGCTCCTTCAGCATATCCAAATTGATGGCATCACTACCCTTATCTTTGGGGCTATTAAGTAAAATGAGGGTTCCTTGAACACACATACTCTGTACTACCACTATAATACCAGTTATCAGTTGATCTAATAACTGATCATTGAGATAGCTACTAAGTGACAGTTGGGTGATATATACACCATGGTTATGCTGGACAAAGGGATGACTCATGCCCAGGGTGGGAGAGAGCAGGACAACATGATATTTCATCACACTACACAGAATGGACGCAATTTAAAACATTAGGGCTGGGGGTATAGTTCAATGATAAAGTGCTTGCCTAGCAAAAACAAGGCACTAGATTCAATTCCCAGCACTGCTAAGTAAATAAATAAAAGTAAGCTGGGTGTGGTGGTCCATGCTCTGGAGGCTAAGGCCAGCCTGAATAATTTAGCAAGACCCTATTTCAAGACAAAAAAATCCAAAGAGCTGGGGAGGTAACTCTGTGGTACAGTGCCCATGTGTTCAATCCCCAGGACTGCAAAAAATGAATAAAATAAAACTTATAAATTTATTTATTTATGGAATTTTCTATTTACTGTTTTCACACTGAAGTTGACCACAGGTAACTGACACTGAAGAAGGTGAAACCATGGGTAAAAGGGGACTACTGTACCATCCTTTTTCCTTGACTACCTAATCACCATAGGAGTTGGCCTGCATGGCCTTTGGAGCTTAGCTTCCTTTCTCCTGATTTATTGGGCATCTTTAACTCACTTGGCAAAAGACATCACCCAGTCTGACAAACATTTTCACATTTGTCATAAATGAAGAAACAAGAATTAAATTAAAAATGAGCAGTGAGATGTGGCTGAGTGCTTAAAACTTAAGCTACTTAGAGGAATACTTTTTATCATTGGCTTATACGATATAGAATAATGCATTGATATTAATCCCAGATAATAATGATGAAGAATAAATTCAATGTTGACCACAGCTTTAATATTCTTTTTCTGTTCCCCTCTCATTAGCTTGTTGATTTAATACATACCTTTTCAGATACCCCAGGATATGTTTTATAAAAGGAGGAATATAGTTCTTGACACTGCTTGGCACCTGTGGGATGCTGATATTCTACCTATAAAATTCAAGTAATTAAGATCCTAAAAGAAAGTTCTCAATTAAATGATGAATTAAAATTACCATTGGAGCTAGGCACGGTGGTGTACACATATAATCCCAATGATTTAGGAGGCTGAGGCAAGAGGATTGCAAGTTTGAGGCCAGCCTCAGCAAATTATCTCTAAGCAACTTAAGTAAGACCCCGTCTCAAAATAAAAGTAAAAGGGCTGGGATGTAGCTCAGTGGTAAAGTGCCTCTGGGTTCAATCTTGATAGAAAAAAAAATTTAAATTAACAATGGAGGGACTGGAGTTGTGGCTCAACTGTAGAGCGCTCGCCTGGCACATGCAGGACCCTGGGTTCGATCCTCAGCACCACATAAAAATAAAAAAGTGAAATAAAGGCATTGTTGTCCAACTACAACTAAAAAATAAATATTTAAAAAAAATTACCACTATAGGTTTAAGAAATGAAGAAGGAATTTAAAGGGTACTGTTTGCAAATTGCCATTGTTTTTTTAATATTTATTTTTTAATTATAGGTAGATACAATAACTTTATTTTATTTTATGTGGTGCTGAGGATCGAACCCAGTGCCTCACACATGCCAGGCGAGCGCTCTGCCTCTGAACCCCAGCCCTAGTCCTTGCCATTGTTTTTAGTTGACCTTTTTTTGCATAGACATTTTAGTTTGTAATAAAATAAAATTTAATTATGAAGTCAGATATCCTAAGAAAGTAAATTTACCTGGAAGGACATGACACCACTATCTTTTCATACTACAGCAGTATAACTCTGGCATGTTGAAATTGTCTTAGGTGCCTTTCTATAATAAAGGGAATCTTGTATCAAATAAAGTAGGGAAGGTGCATGAATTGTCATTTATTTGTGAAATGAAATTTACTTTGGAAGTAGAGATGGAAAGCCATGGGATGTTTCTGAAAGTATGCCCTGTTAAGATCTTAGAGCCAAAGAGTAAAAAAGTTTTTCAACAGTTATTCTTATAGCAATCATCTATAAAACTGTGCCCCATCACTAAAATAAGAATTTTATCTGCTGCCAGAATCTTCTCTTTAAGATATTTATATATCCCTCCCAAACAGAAAATCTTTCAATCCATAGCCAATTGAATTTACCTTAGGTACCATTTGTTGGGGAAATTTTTTCCTCCTCTGGTCTCATTCATTCCTCTAACAACATTTTCTCTTGAGAGTATTTTGGGAAGAAATTTCCTGTTCTTATTTTTCCCCTATAAATTACCTTGCACACACATGCAGCATATGAACTGCAGTTGCTGTGGTTGTGTTTATTTGTTGAACAATCTTGTACTTTGAAATGATTCATTCAAGAGCCATGAAGCATTCAAAGCAGGATGTATGACTCACTTAGTAAACAGCAGCATCTTGAAGGAGAGAGAAGGAGCCTGGGTCTGACTGAGGTAGAAGTGAAAGTCACGTTGGCTTTGAGGTATGTGCATTTGTGTATTCACTTCCTTCTTTTCTTTCCTTTCCTTACTTTCTCAGATGAGTGATATTGTGCATTAGGAATAGAATCAGTGCAGTGAAGGTGAAAAATCCTTGCAAGACTCTTGCAGATGTCCCACTTTCTTCTTTCAGAATATGTGATCAGTTGAACTTCAAAGATCATTTGTGTTAAAAAAAAAAAAAAAGGTTAGTTAGGCTTTTCACTACCTACTCAACACTGATATTACTATATTCTAGAGCTTGATGCCCATGGTTTCTCAAGTTTTCTGTGGCTTTTTCTTACTATTTTCTTTCATCGAAATATGCTCAGGTGGAAGAAGCAAAGATGGCAGAGTGAGGAGCGCCTCGGCCATCTGGCTGTTTGGTCTCTGTGCTGGGGGCAGGCAGGCCCCTGGGAAGTCAATTGGGTCTGATGGACCATGGGAGAATCCTTGTCACACAGGATGAACACTTTCCTGACATTTAGGTGCTTTTATTTTCATCTCAAAACCAAATTCTGAACTCAGGATGTGGCAGGTATTTCTGTGTTCTCTTCTAGAACAGGTAGTCCTGCTTCTTTTATCCAGCCACTTTCCCTACTGAAATATGGATACCTCTACACATTACCTCTGTGGTTTGGAATGGAGAAGACTGCTTTTCTTTTGTTCCACCTTTCAGATTCAACACAGAAAGAAGCCCTTAGGGTACAATTATCCTGCTGACTTCTCCAGGAAGAAAAAAAGCACCTGATGGGTCTTCTGCAATTTGCTTAATTATTTTGCAAGTTGAAGGCTGATGTTTAATTTGAAACAGGTGCTTAGGTTGTGGTATTTGTGAATTCTTAGCCTTTTGCTCCAAACAAGAAGACTTATAAATGGCAAGTATGGATGACTTCAGGGTTTTTTAAAAATGTCTTCCAGTTTGGGCCACTATTATGATAAGCACATTTGAGACTGCAGCAATAAATTCCAAATATTTGTTATAATTTGAAAAGAAAGAGATGTTAAAAAGTTACATATATCTCTAAATCCTGGTTCATCTTGTGACATAGATGACATAGATTTTTACTGGACAGATATGAAAGTCCAGTTTTGCAGTTAACCCTTTGATGTGATAAAGAAGCATAAAGGCAAGATATCAAGATTGATTTCATATCTGATATACTAAAGAGATTCTGTACAAATACATAATTTTACTTGTGTAAATCCACATTTTTGGATGAAGGAAGGATTTTTCTCTTGGAGACAGAAGCTGTTGTTGACTTTTTCAAGCCTTGGAACATTGCTGTTTTTAAATTTTGTCATTCTTCTACAGAAGGACCAGATTGTGTAGCAGCTAACCCTGTGAGTGCATGCTTACATTTAGTTGAAAGAATGATAAAAGCGAACAACCCAGTTTGAGTCCATGATGGAACCCTGTTCACCTTCCTAAGATGAGAGGCTGTATTACAGTTTTATTCATCCTGTTTTGTGGAGTCATATAGCACAGTAGAGTTAATTTTCCATGTGGCCAAAACTGGAAGAAAAGTAGCACAAGTAGTTTTTTAGTTAAGAAGGTGTGATGTACCCTATAGTATGACCTGCCTTCAACTTTGGACATAGATGAGTAGAAGAAAAACAATGAGAAGTTTCCATATAACTCCCTTTTCCTAAGAAAAAGAAACAAAAATGTCTTATGTAGCATCATTTGACTTTTTGGAATTTTACATTACATAATTCCATTTTTAATTTTTACTTTTTTAAAAACATTTATTTTTTAGTTGTAGTTAGACACATACATTTATTTTATTTGTTTATTTTTATGTGGTGCCAAGGATGAGTCCAGGGCCTCACATGTACTAGGCAAGCACTCTACTGCTGAGCCACAACCCCAGCCCTCCATGTTTTCAATCCTATGATTGTTTTGTTGTAGATTTAGAAGAAATTCAGGATCTGAAAAAACCTTAAATAAGAAAAATAGTTTCAATAAGGGGAAAAAAAAAAGATATGCTCAGGTAAACCAGGCATGGTGGCGTGCACCTGTAATCCCCATGGCTCCGGAGGCTGAGGCAGAGGATTGCAAGTTCAAAGCCAGCCTCATCAAAAAAGAAATGTTAAGCAACTCAGTGAGTGAGACCCTGTCTCTAAATAAAATACAACATATCTGGGGATGTGGCTCTGTGATCCAGTGCCTCTGAGTTTAATCCCTGCTACCAAAATACACACACACACACACACACACACACACACACACACTCACACACTCAGTTGTAGATACCATAATAAAAAAGAAAGCTGTCCATGAAGCTCTGCCAAACCTAAAAATTTTGGAGAGGGGCTGGGGATGTGGCTCAAGCGGTAGCGCGCTCGCCTGGCATGCATGCAGCCTGGGTTCGATCCTCAGCACCACATACCAACAAAGATGTTGTGTCCGCCGAGAACTAAAAAATAAATATTAAAAATTCTCTCTCTCTCTCTCTCTCTCTCTCTCTCTCTCTCTCTCTCTCTCTCTCCTCTCTTACTCTCTTTTTAAAAAAAAATTTTTTTGGAGAAAGGGTAATTAGGTTTCAGCATAAATGACTTTTCAGACTGTCACAAATGTAAACTTCATTCCTTGTATTTTTCCTGGGTAGTTTAGGCAATCAGAGCTCATTTCCTAAAAACTAAGGAGTTCTGAATAGCTCCTTCCCTCAGTCTCCTCTTCTAAAATAAGGAAAGGGACTTGAATTCATCATAGGTCAGGATGTAAGAACAGTTCTAAATGTGAGGCAAATCCACACAGAAACTGGAACTGTTGTAGCCAAAAACAACATTTCAGGAATGAACCTGGCTAGGAGTTGAGTGCATATTGCACAAAAATTTCACCGGTCACAATGCTTTACCAAGGATTTAGCTTAAAACTGTTACATTCCTAATGCCCATATATTTATACCTGGCTCAGAGTCAAAAGGCAAAATTTAGCATTAGTTTGACCTGAGCTCTCATTTGCTCTGAGACGTCTTTTTAATTCTGTTCAGTGCTGCTATTTAAAAATACTTCAAGAGAGTAGGCTAAATGAAAAGAACTATTTCTAAACATTGACTTATTTAGAATTATTCCTCAAAGAATAATTACTTTTTTAGTACAATACCTGTCTATCTTGAGATTTCAAAAGGGAAAGACAAAGTTGAATATATGATGCATGCCAGGTACTGTACAATTTTATATAATTATTTCATTTAAAAGTGTAAGAGTCTGTACATAGTGGCTCATGCCTGGAATCTCAGCTACTTAGGATACTGAGGTAGGAATATCTCAAATTTAAGATCAGCCTGGGCAACTTAATGAAATCCATCCCAAAATAAAATAAAAAAGGGCTGGGAGTATAGCTCTATGGGAGAGTACTCATGCATGATGCCCTCAGTTCAATGTTCTGGGATGCCTGAAATGTTTCATATCTGTTGTGGGTGGCAATTAATTACATACGAATTTATTGAGACGTATACTTAAGATTTGTGCATTTTCTATGTTATATCTGCATTTAAAAAAACAAAAACAAAAACTTTGTAGTTGTTGATGGACAGCATGCCTTTATTGTATGTGGTACTGAGGATGGAACCCAGTGCCTCAGACATGCAAGGCAAGTGCTCTACCACTGAGCTACAGCCCCAGCCCTGTACCTGCATTTAAAAATGTAAAATAAGACTTCACTGAGATTTATTCCTGATTTATAGTTTTTCAGATCATTCCTCTAACTCTTTTCATTTGCCTTTGTTCATTTAGTCAGTTTGCTAGGAGGTTTCATTCTATATTCTCCTATTACATAAATGTAGGTGAAGGGAAAACAACTAGAAGTGCAAAAGGTTTTTACAAAGAAGTCTCATGGAATTAATTGTTAATAAGAAACTATACTTTCCCTATCCATTCTGCAACTAATACCAGTTTTCTGATTGATTTCCTCATAGTACTGACATTCTGTTTTATGCTTCTTCACATTTCTTTTTATTTTATTTTATTTTTTTCTTGGTAAACAGGGATTGAACCCAGGGGTACTTAACCACCAAGACATATCCCCAGCCCTATTTATTTATTTAGAGGCATAGTTTTGCTAAGTTGCTTACTGCCTTGCTAAATTGCTGAGGCTGGCCTTGAACTTGCTATCCTCCTATCTTAGCCTCCCAAGCTGCTGGGATTACAGGCGTGTGTTACTGCACCCAGTTGACATTTCTTTTTCTTTCTTTTTTTTTTTAAAGAGAGAGAGAGAGAGAATTTTTTTAATATTTATTTTTTAGTTTTTGGTGGACGCAACATCTTTGTTTGTATGTGGTGCTGAGGATCGAACCTGGGCTGCACGCATGCCAGGCGAGCACGCTACTGCTTGAGTCACATCCCCAGCCCCCAGTTGACATTTCTTAAGCTAACAAAAAAATTTTCCTTCTGCTGTTTTTTTTTTTCTTTCCTTCCATCAAGGAATGAAAATCAAAAGTAGGCAAAACTGCTTTGATTAGCTTCTTCTGTATTATCTCTTTGTTACTAACAAGACAGTACTTGAGAATTCTATTTAATCTATATCCCAATTACAGTGCTTTCTGTTTCCATCTTCCTAATTTTTCTGCCTTAAATATTTGCAGATCTGTAGGACATCCTCCATTTTATAAAATGAGTTTTGGGGGCTGGGGATGTGGCTCAAGCGGTAGCGCTCACCTGGCATGCGTGCGGCCCAGGTTCGATCCTCAGCACCACATACAAACAAAGATGTTGTGTCCGCCGAGAACTAAAAAATAAATATTAAAATTCTCTCTAAAAAAAAATAAATAAATAAAATGAGTTTGGGAGTTTTCTTCTGCCTGTGGTGTTTTTTTTTTTCCTTCCAAGTTTCAGGTCCAAAAACATGTGTTGGCAGTTTAGCAAAGAAAACTAAAAACAGCCTTTAAATTTTTTTTCTGTCTTTTTCAGTTACTCTGTAGAAGGGTTTCTCAATAAAGACAAAAGAGAGATTTTGAGTTAAATAATTCTTTATGTTGGAGACTGCTTTAGTCAGATTTTTCACTGCTGTGACCAAAAGACCTAAGAACAGTTTTAGAGGAGGAAAAATTTGTTTCTGAGGTCTCAGTCCAGAGATGGCTAATTCCATTCCTTAGTGCCTGAGTAAGACAGGACATCATGGTGGAAGAGTGTAGTGGAAGAAAACAGGAATATGGTACCAGGAAGCAGAAGGAGAGAGAAACTGCTCCCCTGACCACAGACAAAATATAAACCCCAAAGGCATGCCCCCAGTGACCCACCTCCGTTGGCCCCACCCTTTCTACCTACAGTTACTATCCAGTTAATCCTTATTAGGGGATTAATACACTGATTATGTTAAGGCTGTTCTAACTCAATCATCTCTAAGCTTTCTTGCATTATCTCACATAAGAGCTTTTGGGGGGCACCACATATCTAAACCACAACAGAGGTTATCCTGTGCATTATACAGTATCTATAGCATCCTAGACCTCTACCCTCTAGAGGCCAGGTAGCATCCATTTGTAACAAGCAAAAATGTTTCCAAACATTGCCATATATTTTCCTAAGGAGCAGAGTTGCCTTTTATTGAGAACCACTGCCATATAGTATAAACCGCATTTAGAGAAAGTGGGCTTGAGAGAGAAGATTCAAGATTGACATGTGATTAAAATCCCCCCTCCCCCTTTTTTAAAGCAGGGATCTGAGTTTTATTCCAGCTGATCTCAAACTCCGGGACTCAAGTGATCCTCCTGCCTCAACCTCTCCCCAGTAACTGGGACTACAAGCAATCTTAGAATATATTGTCTAGATCAGAGCTATCCAAAAGAAATATGAAGTGAACCACAAATATGAGCCACATATATAATTTTGAGTTTTCTAGTAGCCACATTTAAAAATAAAAATAAAGAAGTGAAATTAATTTAATTAATAATTAATTTATTAATATTTAACCCAATATTTGTAAAATAATCATTCCAACATGTAATCAACATAAAAATTGAGATGTTTTATTTTATTTTTTTATTTCTGATATTGTCTTCAAAATCCAGTGTATGGTTTGAGTAATAGTGCATCTCAATTCAGATTAGCCTACATTAAAGTGCTCAATAGCCATGTGTGGCTAGTCGCTGCCATATTGGATAGTGCATACCTAAATGATTTTGGTTTCTGGATGGGGTGCAACATAGCACATAATATTTTTTCTCTCCTCTTTTATGCCAGGAAACTGTCCTGATTTCATTTACTTCAGTAAATAAGACTCCAAGTTTGTTATCATATAAATTATTCTCTAAGATATATAAACTGTCTTCTGCTTCCAAACTGATTCAGATTCTTCAGCCCCCATTTTGAATAACATCAGCCCTCTGTTGCCTTGGAGATGGTTAACATTCACATCTATTGAATATTATGATCATGTGTCCTACAACCATATCAGTATTCCCTGAGTAGCTTGTTTGACACAACCATAGTTATAGATAAAATCAGAGAAAAAAGGAAGAGCCATTAAGGGTATTAACATGGGGGAGCTAGATTATTAGATGGTCAGTAATTTGTTGTTGTTTACTGAGAATTGAATCTAGAGACGCTTTTCCACTGAGATACATACCCAGCCCTTCTTACTTTTTATCTTATTTTTTGTTAATTTTTCTTAGATATTGATGGACCTTTATTTTGTTCATTTATTTATACGAATCGAAACCAGTGTCTCACACATGCTAGGCAAGCTCTATCACTGAGCCACAACACCAGCTCCTATTATTTTTATTTTGAATCAGGGTCTTGCTAAATTGCTTAGGGCCTCTCACTAAGTTGCTGAAGCTGGTCTCAAATTTGTTATTCTCCTGACTCAGCCTCCCTAGTTGCTGGGATTTCAAGTGTATACCACCACACCCAATAGGCAGAAATTTTCCAGGAACACTCTACTACTGATCTACCCTCCTGGTATTTTTTTATTTTCTTTTTTGACACAAGGTCTCAAAATTGCCTAGGCCAACCTCAAACTTGCAATCCTCCTGCCTCAGCCTCCTGAGTAGATGAGAATATAGGCATGTACCACCACACCTGGCCCTTCTACCTCTTTGATTCAAGAGAATATTCTGTATTTTACTAAGTTCAAAATTTTTATCAATTAATAATTTTGGCTATTTTAATTCAGAAATTGCTTTTAGAGGGATCATTCCCAAAGCATGAAATTCGAGACTGATTTTCTAGCATGCACAAGGCCCTGTGTTCAATCCCTATCACCGTGAGTAGTGGGAGGGTGTGCTGATCTAGAGAAGATTTTTTTTTTTTCCAGTGCTGGAGATTGAACCCAGAGCCTTATACATGCTAGGCAAGTGCTTTACCACTCAGCTATACTCTCAGCCCCTGATCTAGAGAATTCTTTTTTTTTTTTTTTCTCCTGTTCTATGTGATTGATCCTGAGCCTACAGTGAACAAGCTGGCCCCAGACTTCTCCAAATCCACAAAATTTCTTTTCCTCCAATGCTTACATGTCCAAAGACAGAGAACCAAAGAAATGCCTTTGTAAGACAGAGGTTCTAGAGAATTCTTAAGACATTAACTTCTAATAAACAGAAAAATGTAAGGAATATTCAAAACAATAGCCAACAATAATGTTGGCTTTTTTTGGGTACCGGAGATTGAACCTAGGGATGCTCAACAACTGAGCCACATCCCCATCCCTTTTTTATGTTTTATTTACAGATAGGATCTTGTTAAGTTGCCCAGGGCCTCCATTAAGTTGCTGTGGCTGGCTTTGAACTTGCAATCCTCCTGCCTCAGCCTCCCGAGCCACTGGGATTACAGGCATGCTCCGGCATGCCCCGCTTGGCTTTCACTTTGACCAAAGCTTCAGTAAGCTTTCATTCTCCCCTTCCTACTCAAGATTACAAGAATTACATTATAAATAGCAGGGACAGATGACTGGGGCCAAGACTAGGATAGTGCCCTGCTTCTTAAAAGTATGCCCTTTTGATTCCTCCTCCTCTGAAGTATACTACATTGTTTACTCAGAGGTCATTGTTATTAGTAGTAGTGGTGTCACGGACCTCCTTTAGCAGTTTGGTGAAGCCAGTGAACCATTTCCTAAAGTAATGCTTTTAAATTCATAAAATACATAGGATTTTAAAGGAAATTATATGGAATTATGTGGAATTTTAAAGTTATCAAATGTATGAAAAAATATATGATAATATATGTGCTTTTTAATTAGTGCATTAAATAAGCTCTAGTGGTGGGTATGGTAGCTACTATAACTTCAAAACAGTGATGAGTGTAAAGATTATTTTCCCTGGGTATGGTGGTACAGGCCTATAATTCCAGTGACTCCCTAGGCTAAGGCAGGAGGATTACAAATTTAAGTCCAGCCTTGGCAACTTAGTGAGACCCTGTTTGAAAACAAAAAGGTCTAGGGATGTGACTCAGTGGTAGAGCACCCTAGATTTAATCCCCAGTACTGCAAAACAAAAATACAAAAACCCAGAATATTTTCAGGCATGATGGGGTGAGGCTCAGTAATAGAGTGTGTGCTTAGCATGCAAAGGCCTAGAAACAATCCCCAGAGGAAAAAAGAATATTTTGCAGTATCTTGTAATAACTACAAGGTGCTATAAAAAATGTGTAATTTCTGTTATGAATTAGAAATGCTAAATTTGAGCTAGAGTTTAGTTCAACTAGAGTTTTGGATTCATCAAACCCTCTGACATGCTAGTAGGTGGTAAATTTCTTCTGCCACCTACATTTCTCTTCAGGCCCAGCTTTTGATTTGGAAAAAATAAATAGCTCATGGGTGACTTGAAAGGGGTTTGGAGAACAGGGGTATGGAGCAAAGAGGAACAAGAACTAGACAAATGAAACATGTCAGGCCTATGCAGAGAGTTGTAACCAAAGGGAGGAACTGCCTTTTAAAATACTGATAAGGGTCTGGGGATATAGCTCAGTGGTAGAGTGATTGACTACCGTGCTTAAGACCCTGGACTCAATCAACAGTTTCAAATAATAAAATACTGAACAATCTTAACTAGACCCAAACCTGATAGAGATTTAAAATCTTACTATCAGCTTATTTTAAAGCAAACTAGATTTCTGATAGTAGAGGAGGATTTCTTGCTTAAAAGTCAATTCTTTGGCTAGAGCTGTAGCTCAGTGGCAGAGCACTTGCCTAGTATGTGTGACGCACTGGGTTCAATTCTTAGCACCACATTTAAAAAAATAAAAACAAAGGCATTCTGTCCATCTAGAACTACAAAAGAAAATTCTTTTTAAAGTCAATTCTTTTAGGCTCGAGAACATTGTTCAAGTTTTTCAAACTACCTGCATGAAATTTCCTTGAAGTGCCTATAAACATATTTTTGAAAAAGATTCCTGAAATTACCAGAATCAACAAGTCTGTTTAATCCACTACCTTTTGTCTCCCCTTAAAAGGATGTTTTTGATGGTTTTTTTTATGTTGTTGTTTTTCTCCCCTTGTAGACAATTCTGCTTATTTCCTTTTATCAAATACAAAGCAATCACAGACCCTGTATAGTAACTTGTTTAACCTACAGATATATCCCTGGTTAACAGACTGTCACCTATCTTTCCACTCCCACCATCCCTTAGGGAAAATCTGTAACTGAAAAAGTTGGTGTATGGGGTTTACCAATAATAGAGAAAACTATAGTTCTTGATGAAATTTTCCTGTATTTTGTTCAGTTTTGTCTTAGATCCATCAGAAACCACTAAGGTAGTTTTCTTTTGACTGACTTCTTGGATCTTCACTTTTATTTGAAAATTCCCTATGCCCTTTAGGCCACATCTGCCTTGCTTGGAAAGAATGTGGATCTTAACCTGGCTTTAGAAGTGAATTTGGAAAAAAGCTACTTTGGGGTAAAATAAAGGAGCTGAAACAGTTTAGTGTTGTTTTCTGGATGGGGGTGGGAACTAGAATGGGACCAACTCCTGTGTATTTGTTTTGCAGATGAGTTGTGGAAAGGAGGGTTGAAAGTGTGGTGTTTTGTGGGGGGTATATATCTATATATCTATAGATATATATAGATATAGATATGTATATAGAAGAAAGAGAAAGGTGGATTAAGCCATCAATCACTATTTTTAGAAACAAAAAGACAAATAGAATCATGTTTCAGAGCCTCCCTATTGAAGAAGCTGTGGAAAGCTGCAGCATCCCGGCAGTTACTGTGTTGTAGGCATGTTTTAATGAAGGAACATGACCAGCAGCCACAAAGGGACGTTTGAGAATACTGTTCTTTTGAATTACTGCTGTTCATCTGTTCCTTTCACCTCCTCCTTTTAAAGAGGTGGAAGTATAAATTATTGTCCAGTAACCCTGTCTTACTTAGTCATAAACTGGGGTGGACTTTGTTGCACCTCTTCATTGTTCTTTCATCCACGCCCCTGAACAAATAAAATCTCTGTGCTTTCTCCTTTTCTCTTCCCTCATCCTGCCTACAGGCTCCTCCCTACCCTTAATTTTTTTTTCCTTACATTTTTATTCTTCCATTATACAGCTAGCAGCATTGTACCAGCCCCTTTATGGCTGATGGAGCCCAGGCAGGCTGCCCGATGAGGGGAGACAACATTTGGCCGATGGGGCTGTGTATGCCATTATTGCTGGCCATTGGGCCTCTGTCCTCTATAGCTCCGTCCTGGCTCATTAAAACCCTGAGCCAAATAGCCACGCAGGCGCCTGCTGCAGCACTGTGGGGGCCAGGAAGTTAAACGATTCTCCTAATCCTGCATAATTTATCTCCCTGTTAGTCCCCTCATAAAATAATCCAATTCAGCTCCACCATGGAGAGCTTTGTTCTGAAATGTCCTATTTTTGTGATGACCAAGTGCCCAGCCTTTCCCTTCTTCTCTCTTTATTATTATTAATAAAAATTGTTTTCCCCTTGTTCACTGCAAGTTTGTCTTAATGGTTTTTTTCACTTGGAGCCTCCTCCTGGACCCCACTCCACCAACAATCTGTCCATTTCTATCATTTGGACCTGATATTACAGAGCAGTTGGTGCTATGGTCTTTTCCCTTTCCTCTCTTCCCTCCCAGCACCTTTTTTCTCCATCTCTTCTCCTTTTCCATCACTTCCAATATTTTCTCTCTTCCATTCCCTCTTTCTAGGGACCAATCTCTTTGCAGCATGTTTGGTTTAGGATATTTTAAAAGGTCATTGAATTGGTGGAGTTTTTTGTTTGTTTGTTTGTTCCACATCTCTATTTCCGTTTCATTTCAGAGATTTACAAATGAGGACCACCTGGCAGTTCATAAACACAAGCATGAGATGACATTGAAATTTGGCCCAGCCCGAACTGACTCAGTCATCATCGCAGGTATTTGCTGCCCCAAAAGCCACGAGCCTTGCTATCACCAGACAGTTAAGATTAATACCAGGGACCAGATGTACTGGGAGCTGTTCTCCCCTTCTCCCATCAAGAGCCCTTATGTGATCTGCATTTAATCAGGAAAAAGGAACACTGAAAGCTCCCAAATTTCTATTATGCTTTCCACTGTTTTTAATAATGAGATTGTGTTCTGTGGTTTTTTGAGAATAAATGTATTGAGGCTTTGTCCTAGCTTTTTTCAGTCTATTCCCTCCTTGCTTTCTATTTATTAAGCCTTTAGAAGATTTACAGACAAGAGATGGCTTTGACATTTCCCCCTACCCACAGTGAAGGGGTAGAAAAAAGGCAAAAAAGCCCACTTAGTCTGGCTGTTTCTCTTCCACTGGGTGTCAGTTTTCTTCCAGCAGGCTGATTATCAGTTCGTAAATTCAACTTCCCTTGTGAACCCAGACACTATTTAGGGCACATTTCCAGAACCCAAACAAGACATTTAGTCAGTGGGACTTTTCCAAGCCAATTTGGGTGACCTGGAACCTCTCACCAGTTGTTTTAGATACTGTCTTGCTTCCATGCGACGTTCTCGAGGGAGCACTCTTTGTAACCACTCTCAAATCTTACAGTAGTTCTTTTGTACCATTTGCAGCTAGACAGACATACAAAAACCAAAGTGGACTTTTTCTTTGGATACCAAGAAAGGTTCTGATTTAACCCAAGCTAATATTTAATCAATAGTGTATTTAGTTGGAGATTATCACATCAATTAATAAATCAATTAAAGCACAATTTCTCTAAGTATTATTAGCCAAAATGCTATCCTAGACATGGAGAAGGACAGAACCTCTTATAAATCCCATATTCCATATTAATTCAGCAAATATTTATTGAATATCTACTGAGTACTTTTCCAGGAGCTTGTAGATTCATAATCCCTGAGAAAAGGATACGAATAGAAACAGTGTCATCAGTAATTCTTAAAACCTGAAGATTTTAGGGAAGAGTGGGTAGGATGTTATCTCTGTAGGTAAAACATACTTAATTAAAGCAGAACATATATACATGAAAAACATAATATTTGCACAAAAAAAATACAAGTGAACAATACAAACAACATGAATACCGAGAGAATTAACATTAAGTGGAATCCAAATCATAGCATTCCTGTTCTTCCTGCCACTGTCCTCATTATATTTAGATTCCTCTAAATTCTCCTAGTTGGCCTCTTTGACTAGTCTATCTACCATACTACTGAAAAGTCAGTCTTTCTTAAATTCTACTCTTGTGGTCAAAATCTGTCATTATTTTATGTTAACCCATTTTTGTCTCATTGTCCCAGATACCATAGTTGCCCTTTGTCCTACTTGCCTATATGAACAATATGTTCTCATTTCTTTTTTTGTTTGTTTGTTTGGTACTAGGAATTGAACCCAGAAGTGCTTAACTACTGAGCCATATCTCAGCCCTTTTTATTTTTCTTTTTGAGACAGGGTTTCGCTAAGTTGCTCAGTGCTTCACTCAGTTGCTGAGACTGGCTTTGAACTTTCAATCCTCTTTCGGTGCTGGGATTACAGGCATGTACCACCACACCCACCTGTATTCTCATTCTTAATAATAAAGGATAGGGGCTGAGGTTATGGCTCTGGTAGAGCACTTGCCTAGTATGTGTTCGGCACTGGATTCGATTCTCAGCACCACCTAAATAAATAAATAAAGGCATTGTGTCCATCTATAACTAAAAATATTTTTCAAAAAAAATAATAATAAAGGATACATAAGCTCTAGATTATGATTTCTAACCTATCTTAATGCATTGGTTTCAATTTACTTGAAATATTTGCAGAATTGGAAAGATGGGACATAATGGGTTAAAACTGTTTATACCTGGGATTTCAGCTGTCCATAACCTAGCCCTGTGTTATTCACCCAACTTTCTATAGAATTTATTTATTACAAAATGATTGTCTGGGGCTGGGGTTATGGCTCAGAGGTAGAGCACTTGCCTCACATGTTCAAGTCCCTGGGTTCGATTCTCAGCACCACATATAAATAAATAAAATAAAGTTATTGTGTCCAACTACAACTACAAAAAATAAATATTAAAAAAATAATTATCTTAATTAGACATACCGTCTCCTCATCCATAATCATGGTAACCATACTCTGCCTTTCTCTGGGCCTTTACCTACACCACTCTCCTTAGCCTCCAGATACTCCAGTGAGTAATTAGTGCTTTGAATGCTAAGAGACAACTTGGACAAATGCAAGAGCACATGGGAGATTATTCTCTAAGGCCTGGCTCAAATCCTACTTCTTTAAATTTTTTTTCTAACAACTTTATGTGTTATTATGTCATTAATGTGTCTGTATTTAATTTCTGTGACAATTTTATTCCTCAGTATACATAGCACTGATTTTGTACACTGCCATGCTATCACAGTGTGAGGCTATCCGTGAATATTCATTTTATTTTTTCAACTAGAAAACTTTCTCTTAGTTCTCTAGGATAAGACCCAGGTCTTATATTTGGTCTATCCTCCCATCCCTCCCCCAGTTTATACCCAAGTGTATGCACTGAAGCACCAAAACACAAAAGACAATATTCAGTAAGTACTTATTTATATTTTAGGAATCATCAGAGCAGGCTAAGGGTTTTCTTACGTGTTTTTAGTCCATTTGTTCAGGAACCACATCCCCTGAAGGTTAGAGGCCACCTGGAAAGTGAGGAATTAGGTTTAACATAAAGGAACCTTTAAAATAAAAATTATAAATGAGCATGAACAGCAGGGTGTGGGAAAAGTTTGTATGAGTCTCAGATCATAAGTCCAGAGTTCCTCTTCTGTCATCACCAGGCCCTTAGCTGCCCCTTCTGAACACTTGAGTTATAATTTCGTAATTTTGTTGTGTGCCCTTTCTGAAGCATTCTAAGTATAAAAGATGATACTACCTCTACTTGCACTGGGGTGGAAGGAAATTGTTAGCCAACCAAAGCTGCCAGAGAACCTTTTAAAACTATTTTGGGAGGTAGTGGTAACTTTTCTAAACACACTGATTCAGAAGAGCTTTTCTAAGTTTAAAAATAAAAAATGTTGTTTCCATGGAAAATCCTGTGGGATTATTTCTGAGTGATCCTGCTAGAATGGTCAATTTTGACCCCAGGTCTCATTGTTTAAAATATAATTTAAACAATTGTCCTATTTATCATTCAGTCTAGTTTTTTAGGGATAGGAGATTAATCACTGAGGGGACTAGCATTGTAGCAAGTAAAACCATTGTAGAGTTTTGAGATGAAGGAATAGGATCTTTTCTTTTCCAGAGAAGCAGGGTAGGGAGAGGGAAGCTCAAATCTGAAATTCAAGTTGCTTGAAAAGTTCCCATGGATTACCAAGACCCTTCCTCTCCCTAAGAGCAGAGGCATTCTGTTAAGGAAAAGATTTGCATTGCCCTGTGGGGATATTTTGGCCGGCAAGTCTAAATCCAAATATCCTGGTTTCCGGAATTTGCTCTGGGCCCTGGTCTCTGTGAAATGAGCCCTATTGTTTGCAGTTTCCTTTTCTAGCTCATGGTATTGCTCTCTTGCTCCCCAGTGCCTAGATTTGCCTGGAACGCCTTCAGAAGGTAACAGATCCATAACTTGGTAACCACTGAAAGACTAGGCACCATTCCTTTTTCTTCGTTTTAAATTTTTATTATTATTATTATTGGCACTGGGGATAGAATCTAGGAGTGTTTTACCTCTGAGCTACATCTCCAGTCCTTTTATTTGTGTTGGTGGGTGGGTACTAGGAATTGAACCAAGGGGCATGCTACCACTGAGCTATACCCCAACCCTTTTCATTTTTGAGACAGGCTCTCATTAACTTGCCCAGGCTGGCCTTGAATTTGCAATCCTCCTGATTCAACCTCCTAAATCCCTGGAATTACAGTCTTGTGCCACCATGCCTGGCTCCAGCCCTTTTTTTTTTTTTTTTTTTTTTTTTTCATTTTGAGACAGGGCCTAAGTTGTCCACGCTGGTTCTGGACTTGCAATTCTCCTTCCTCAACCTCCTGAGTAGCTAGGATTATAGTTGTTTACTACCACATCTTTCACTATTTCTTTTTTGGTAGCTTTAGCAGGCAAGCTCAACCATATGATCCTCAGTTTCTTTTCTTCATCAGATTTTTATATAAATTTGCTTATACCTACTTAATTCAACACTGGCAGGGAAGCTGGGTATAGTGAGTACATGTCTGTGTGTAGTCCAAGCTACTCAGGAGGCTGAAGTGGGAAAATCACTTGAATTCATGAGTTCCAGACCAGCCTGGGCAACATAGTGAAAGGTATCCCATCTCAAATACAAACAAACAGGCCTAGCAGGTTTAAAAAGAAAACACTGCTTAACTGTACCTACTTTTCGAAGCTAGAGGTTTCACAAAACTTCAACTGTGTTGGTTGTTTTGTTTTGTTGTAAAAGATGCAAAAAAAAAAAAAAAAGCATAGTGAAAGGTGGGTACATGGATAATCAACCACAAAACATTGTCCTGTGTTCCCCCTGCTGGTCTTGAGGCAATACAACACAGACACCCTCTGGTGGCCTAGCACCAGTCTTCACCTATTAGAGCTCTATAAAAGCAAATTTGCCCTAAAACAAACTCCCTGTCTCCAAACAGAATAAAAACATATTTTCTATGTACTCTCAAGTTTTAATTTTAGGTCAAAAGTAAGTTTCTTTTTTTCATGTTTACAGATCAGACTCCTACTCCAACTAGATTCCTGAAGAACTGTGAGGAGGTGGGACTCTTCAATGAACTAGCTAGCTCCTTTGAACATGAATTCAAGAAAGCTGCAGATGAGGATGAGAAAAAGGCAAGAGGCGGGACTTGTGAAAAAAATAAATAACTGCTCATGTTCCAGTTTAGTCTGTTATTGTACCTTGGGATAATATGCTTAATTGGTTAAAGCACAAAATCATGGGGTTGGTTCTATAGAACCAAATAATACTCACCAGTCCTAGTCTTCCATCCAGGACTTTAGATAGAGTTCAGATGGTGGATCAGCACAGTTCTGTCTTCATCAAAAATCAATCTTCCTACCCCTCCAGTGGAGTATAACTTCAGTTATATATTTTTTTAAAAAATATTTGTTATTTGGGCTGGGGATATAGGTCAGTTGGTAGAGTGCTTGCCTTACATGCACATAGCCCTAGGTTCAATCCCCAGCATCACCAAAACAACAACAACAACAACAACAAAAAATTGTTATGACTATGTTGATGTTAAAAGACTATCAGTTGGGGCTGGGGATGTGGCTCAAGCGGTAGCGCGCTCGCCTGGCATGCCTGCGGCCCAGGTTCGATCCTCAGCACCACATACAAACAAAGCTGTTGTGTCCACCGAAAACTAAAAAAGATAAATATTAAAATTTTTAAAAAAAGACTATCAGTTGGCCAAGCACAGTGGCACATTCCTGTAATTTTAGATGCTTGGGAGGCTGAGGCAGGAGGATCACAAGTTTGAGGCCAGCCTTTGCAACTTAGCAAGACCCTGTCTCAAAATAAAAAGGATTGATTGTATATGCCCATGGTTTTTTTCCCAGCACCAAAAAAAATAAAAATAAAAATAAATAGATAGATAGATAGATAGATAGATAAAATTAAAAAGGGGTAGTATGAATTTCTCAAATTTTGTTAAATGTTTTTATTGTAAATCCCACTTTTTTCTAAACTAAAAAAGACTTCTCTTCTGGACCATTCTTACTCAGTCAGCTAATCAATAAACATATTGAATTTCTATTTTTTATTTCTGTATACGTGGTTCTTGCCTTCAAATAGCTTTCTAGTACCATTCAGGGCATTAAAATTAAAGAAGGATGTTCTTTTTAAATTTTTTTTTAAATTATAGATGAACACACAGTATCTTTATTTATTTTATGTGGTGCTGAAGATCAAACCCAGTGCCTCACATGTGAGGCAAGTGCTTTATCAGTGAGCTACATACAGCCCCAGCCCCACGAAGGATGTTCTTAATGTCTTTTTAAGGAGATCAGCCAGGATAGTGAAGAATTAGAAGTTATGTCACTTTAGAAACATTTAAAGAAATTAAGAAAGTTTTGCTTGAAAAAGAGATTTAGTACAAATAAAATTGTTGTCTTGAAATACTTGAAGAACTTTTATGTAAAAAAGGAATTAAATTTATTCTTTGTGGCCCAAGAATAGAAGCAGGATCACTGGGTGGATGCTATCACACAATATATACAGATGTATAGAGCAGTTAGTGGAAGATGCTGCAGTAAGGATTAAAAATGTTGGAATTCCTTCTAATCCTGAGGTTCTGTGATTCTGGTTTTAAACTTTTTATACTCCAGATTCATGAGGACCCCTTAGTTTGGAATACCAGAGGAAAATGTCAAAGAAGCAGAGTCAAAGAAATATAGTTCCCATGAAATAAGGAGTTTGGGAAAAAAAGAAAAATGGAAAGGTCAAAGTTTACTTTAGAATTCAGAGGTTTTAGTCACTGTTTAAAATCAGGTCTGGCTGGGCACAGTGGCTCACACCTGTAATTTCAGGATTAGGAGCCCGAGGCAGGAGGATTGCAAGTTTGAGACCAACCTCAGCAACATAGTGAGGCCCTAAGCAACTTAGTGAGACCCTGTCTCAAAATAAAAAATAAAAAAAGCTGGGGACGTAGCTCAGTGGTAGTGTCCCTTGGTATGATACTCGGCACCAAAATAAATTAATTAATTAAAATAAAAAGGGCTGGGATGTGGCTTAGCTGTTAAGCACCCTTGGGTTCACTTCTCATTACCAAAAAATAAATAAATAAGTAACATAAAATCAGGTTTGTAATGCAAAATAATTCAGAAGAGATGCCAATATCTGTGTCCCCAAACATATTAACACATGAACCTCATAATTGCATGGTTTAGAGAGGCATGGAATCAAATCAGAATATAGAAAACACAGAATGTAAGAAAAATTTTCAATGAAACTCTTTCTAAGAGGAGGACAGCAAGTAAATGAAGATAGCTATGCCTGATTTTTCCATCCAGCTTAAATTGTAAAAATGCTAGATAAAGTGTTTTTATCACCAGAGATATCTCAAAAGTTTCACAGCTTTCTATGAGCTTCATTTCATGCTGTCTCTCTCTAACTTAAAAAAAAAAATAGGCATGGAAAAATAATGGCATATATATGTAGCTCTTCTTTCAAATGGGAGAACTAGCCACAGTCTTCTGAAACCTTTACTTTAGAGACCCAGGTCTTTTATCTCTCTGCTACCTCAACTTATGTGATATAATTTACAGCATCCCTACCTCATCTCCCCTGCCATTTTCCCCTTCTCTCAAAACAAAGTAAGTAGTCAGATTATTTCTACCAGGATATAAGAAATTTTTATACCAAGTTCTTAATAGGAAAATTCAAGAAAAATGGCTTCCCTTAAAAAACTGCAAGTCTTTCCCACTGTCATTTCAGCTTGGTTAACACTTCTGGGAGGCCAGTTCATAGCTGGAATATTTCCTTGAAGGACATCCCTTGATATTTCTTTTTTTTTTTTCTTAGTATTTATTTTTTAGTTGTAGTAGGACACAATCAGTACCTTTATGTTATTTATTTATTTTTATGTGGTGCTGAGGATCAAACCCAGGGCCTCACACTTGCTAGGTGAGTGCTCTACCCCTGAGCCACAACCCCAGCCCCTCCCTTAATATTTCTACCTGTCTGTCCAAGGTGGTCTTTACCTACCCTTGATGAAAAACACATGATCTCCAGGAGTGTTTAATGAGCCTGAAACTTTCTTAAACCACAGCTTTTCTTGGAGATGCCCCTGGGATTTTAAACCAATGGTTGTATTTACTTAGCGGCCTCACCTTCCCACCAAGCTCTGACTTCATTGTTCTGAAAATTAGCCAAATTGGACCTGATATCTTAGCAATATAGAAAGAATGAGGCAGAAATGAAACCATTTTTTCTGTTCCTCAAGCCTCAATCAGACTGGGGAGAAAGAACCATTACTACCTTCTTTAATGTAGTAGATACAGATTATCTTTAGTTTATTCAGCTAGCTACCTAGAAGACTTCTAGGGACTAAGGTACAAGGTAAGACAGAAACAAGCTCCTGTTTCACCAAGAAGTGCAGGATATGAATGGAACAAAAAATAATCCACTTTGTCATGAAACTGAACTGAAATCAGTCCTCTTTTTGTGGTACAGTTTCAGAGACTGTACCATTTATGTCAAATAGTTTACTGTTCCCTGCAGAGCCACTTAAAGCTCCAGAGTTCTGTGAGGTGATCACACTACTCCCAGGAAAGCACTCTACTTTCTCAATTTTTCATTCCTGTTCCTAAAAACAATTTCTAATTTCTTTCACTGATCAGATGATCAGACTTTCCTTTCTTTTTTTTTTTTTTTTTTTTGGGGGGGGGGTGGTACCAGAGGTTGAACTCAGGAGCACTCAACCACTGAGCCACATCCCCAGCCCTATATTATATTTTATTTAGAGACAGGGTCTTATTGAGTTGCTTGGTGCCTCGCCATTGCTGAGGCTGGCTTTAAACTCGGCAGTCCTCCTGCCTCAGCCCCCCGAGTTGCTGGGATTATAGGCATGTACCACCATACCCAGCCTCTCCTTTCTTTTTTACCCCAAAACCATTATCTTCCTGAAACTTCTAGCCTTCTGCTCCAGATTTTGGGGTGAGATCACTATCAAGCATGGTGAGTTCCCCAGAAAGCATTTCCTGTCTTGTTTGTAGTATGTTAATATCCATTTTGTCTTCATTTGCCTTTTTTTTTTTTTTTTGTACCAGGGATTGAACTCAGGGATGCTTAACCACCAAGTCACATCCCCAGCCCCCGCTTTTTTTTTTTTTTTTGTCTTTTTGTAGAAGACTTCTAGGGACTAAGGTACAAGATAAGACAGAAACAAGCTCCTGTTTCACCAAGAAGTGCAGGATATGAATAGAACAAAAAATCTACTTTGTCATGAAACTGAACTGAAATCAGACAGAATGCCTTTATTTTTTATGTGGTGCTAAGGATAAACCCAGTACCTCACACATGCTAGGCAAGCACTCTGCCCACTGAGCTACAGCCCCAGCCCCCCAGCCCTTTTTTATATGTTATTAGAGAAAGGGTCTTGCTGAGTTGCTTAGGGCCTCACTATGTTGCTTAGGCTGGCTTTGAACTCAGGATCCTCCTGCCTAAGCCTCCCAAGTCACTGGGATTATAGGCATGTGCCACTGTGCCTGGCGTCTTCATTTGTTTTTGATAATTGGGTAACCTAGTCATTCTGGTTGGCACAGAGGGTATTCACAGCTTTTTTTTTTTTTTTTTTTTTAGTTGTAGATGAACACAATACATTTATCATTTATCTTTATGTGGTGCTGAGGATCGAACCCAGGGCCTCACACATGCCAGGCAAGTGCTCTACCACTAAGCCACAACCCTAGCCCCAGTATTCATAGCTTTTTAATGGCCAACAGAGTTGGTTGGGAATAGGCAGGCACTTGATTCAGGAAATCATTTTACTTTCCTGAAAAAGATTATAATCATAACATTTACATGGATTTAAATGATATCTTTTAATTTGTTTTCCGGTCTTTGTAAGTATTGGCTTACCATCGGTCTTATCTTCATTTTAGAGTTAGGGAAATAGAATCTCTGAGAAGATAAAATGATTTAACCAATTATACATAAAGCATAGGACCCATACTTTAACTTGCAGTTCAGTTCTTTGACCAAGGACTGAACTTAGAAGCATATGCTCTCATCTTGTAACTGGAAAGATATAGATTCAACCTAAAGGGATTCATGAAATTGAACTCTATTCATTCTCTTTCATCACAGGGTGCTGCTGGGCCCCTTGACATGTCTCTGCCTTCCACACCAGACGTCAAAATCAAAGAAGAAGAGCCAGTAGAGGTAGACTCATCCCCACCAGAAAGTCCTGCCTCTAGCTCCTGCTCCCCACCCCTGAAGGAGAAGGTAAAATTCTCTATTAGGAGTCATCCCAAATATTAATTGATAGATTAAGTTTTTTTTTCTAGTTGTTGATGTTTATTTAATTTATTTATATGTGGTGCTGAGAATCGAACCCAGTGTCTCTGACATGCTAGGAAAGCACCCTACCAGGGCTGGGGATGTGGCTGAAGCGGTAGCGCGCTCGACTGGCATGCGTGAGGCCCGGGTTCGATCCTCAGCACCACATACCAACAAAGATGTTGTGTCCTCCGAGAACTAAAAAATAAATATTAAAAATTCTCTCTCTCTCTCTCTCTCTCTCTCTCTCTCTCTCTCTCTCTCTCTCCCTCCCCCCCCACTCTCTCTTTAAAAAAAAAAAAAAAAAAGAAAGAAAGCACCCTACCACTGAGCTACAAACCTAGCCCAGACAGATTAAGTTTTTTTTGTTTTTTGTTTTTAAAGAGAGAGAGAGAGAATTTTATAATATTTGTTTTTTAGTTTTCGGTGGACACAACATCTTTATTTTTTATTTTTATGTGGTGCTGAGGATCTAACCCAGCGCCCTGCGCATGCCAGGTGAGCACGTTACCGCTTGAGCCACATCACCAGCCCAAGATTAAGTTTTGATTCACAAATAACGTAAGATATAGGAAGGATGGCTGGATGCAATGGGTTGATTCTATTTAAAGGAATATTAATCATTTAGAAAATTTATATAAATTTTGCCTATTCTCTTGCACAGAAATCCCATTACTAAGTAGGAGAGAAGTTAATACCTGCCTGACAAAAGAAATATGTAAGACTGCTCATAGTAATTTTATTCATAAGAGCCAAAAAAGCTAAAAACATTCTGAATATCCATCAACCAAAGGATAAATAAATTGTGGGAGTCTAGAAGGTGTAACTCAGTGATAGAGTACTTGCTTAGCATGTGTAAGGTCTTGGGTTCAGTTCTGGCACCATCAATCAATAGTGTTATATTTCTAAAATGGAATACTACATAGCAAAGAAAAAAGAATGAATTGGGCTGGGCTGGGCTGGGCATGGTGGTGCATTGCCTGTAATCCTAGAAACTTGGGAGGCTGAGGCAGGAGGATCACGAGTTCAAAGCCAGCCTTTTAGTAAGACCTTGTCTCTAAATAAGATATTAAAAGGGCTGGGGATATGATTCCATGATTAAGTGCCCTTGGGTTCAACTCCTGGTACAAAACAAAACAAAACAAAAAAAAACTAGGCTATAGCTATAGTTCAGTGGTAGAGTGCTTGCCTAGCATGTGTGAGGCTCTTAGTTTGATCTCCAGCACTACAAAAGAAGAATAAAGAACTAATGATCATACAGCAGTATGTATAAATCTCAAAACATATTGAACAACAACAAAAGAATCAGACACAAAAGTATATAATTTGATTCCATTCACATAAGGTACCAGAAGAGGCAAAAGTATTTGATGATAGAACCAGAATAGTGTGTACTAAACCGGTGTGATAGTGCACATTCCTTAGTCCCAGCTACTCAGAATGCTAAGATGAGAAGATCAGTTGAGCCCAGGAGTTCGAGACCATCCTGGGAAACATAGCAAGACCCTGTCTTAACAAAACAACAACAAAAGATAGTGCATACCTCTCATGAAGAAAAGATGGATTGGGAAGAGACAAGAGAACCTTCTGGGTGCTAGAAACGGTCTCTATTCTGATTTTATATGTGTAAAAAGTCATTTTATTATAATAACTTTAGATGAATGTACTTTATGTTTATAATATACTTTAATGAATAAATGAAAAAGAAAAGTCACATCCAGGTGCAGTGACTCAGGAGGATGAGGCAGGAGCATCGCAGGTTTGAAGCCAGTCTGAGCAATTTAGTAAGGCCTAAGCAACTTAACAAGACCCTGTCTCTGTCTCAAAAAATAAAAAGATCTGGAGATGTGGCTCAGTGGTTAAGTGTCCCTGGGTTTAATCCCCGGTACCTAAATAATACTCCCATAGGGAAGTAAATCAAAGGGAGTATCCACTAGGTTTCTATTATGTTTTTTATTATCTTGATACTTTTTATGAAGTTTTTTATAAACTTACTGAAGATAGTATATGTACAGAAAAGTACATAAATAGTAAGTATATAGCTGACTGAATTTTCACAAAGTTAATTGCCTGTTGTAGCTCACACCCAAATAAAAAAAAAACATATATTATTAGAACCTCAAAAGCCCCTCTATGTCTCCTCCTCATCCATACTGCACTACCATTGGTTAACTTTAATATCTACTGTTGGTAAACTGTCTGTACCTCATCTTACTCTCCTCTAAATTTAGTTTGGTAACTTCTCAAAATTAACTTCTCTCTAAATATCACAGGCATCCTACCCCCCTCCCCTTTCATAAGCAACCAAGTACTACAAACTGTCTGGAGATGTTTTCAAGGCCAATATGGCTACCAGCAGCCTAAGATCCTAGCAAGTTAACAATGAGAATCAGTATTTTTATTGCAGTATGATCATTGTTTAAGCATTTTGGGTTTTTTGTTTATTTGTTTGTTTTTGTGGTGCTGGGGATTGAACCAGGGCCTTATGCATGTGAGGCAAGCACTCCACCAACTGAGCTATATCCCCAGCCCAGCATTTTGGGTTTTTTTGGTTGTTTGTTTGGTTGGGTTATTTTGTTTTTTGTTTTTTTGATACAGAGGATTGAACCCAGGAGTGCTTACTACTCAGCGAAGTCCCCAGCTCTCTTTTTATTTTTTATTTTAAGACAGGTTCTCAATAATTTGCTGAGGCTCTCATTAAGTTGCTGAGATTGGTCTCAAACTTGTGATCCTCCTGCCTCAGCCTCTTGAGTCACTGGGATTACAGGCATGGGTCACCACACCCAGCTCCACAGCCCTTTTTTGTAAGGGTTCTATAGGAGATAATGAGTTGCCCTATTACCAGTGAATCTGCCTTTCCCCCTTGGAGGTCAGAAGATGCTTGAAAATCAAGCTTAGAATGAAAATATCTGAATTATGAAAAGTTGTAACAATCCCTCGAATTTATATGGTATTATAGTGCATCTACAAAAATTCCAAGCGATTTTCCAATTATCATTTATTTAACCATTGTCCCTGAAGGGAGATGGCTAAGGGATCTTAACTTAGCATTCCTACCAAATGGGTGAATGAGGTATGAGTGTATGATCATGATGGAATCAGATCATGATTTATATAAGTGACTGTAGTGCTCTTTCCAATAAATTTGTTCTAGATTTTACCGATTATGCATTTCCCTATATGCAGCCCTTAAAGCCTTTTGTGATATGTTGGTCTCTTCTCCCCAGGAAGTTGCCCCAAAGCCTGTTGTGATCTCTACCCCTACGCCCACCATCGTCCGTCCTGGTTCCTTGCCTCTCCACTTAGGCTATGATCCACTTCATCCAACCCTTCCTTCCCCAACCTCAGTCATCACACAGGCTCCACCATCCAACAGGCAAATGGGGTAAGTAGAGAGCAGGGAGAAACAGTGAAGCCTGAATCTTTACACTCTATGAAATTCTACAACAGGAAGTATTTTTGAATATCTAAGAAAAAGGAGTAACTAAGATTATTTCTCAAATTTTAGGGCTGGGGAAGTAGCGCAATAGTAGAGTGGCTTGTCTATCATGTATGGGTTCCTGGTTTTGATCTCTAACACCACAAAAGTAAGATTTTAAAATAAATCTTTCTTACTCTACTTTGTATGCAACCAGAGATATGAAAAATTGTGCTCTATATGTGTAATATGAATTGTAATGCATTCTGTTTTTATATATAACATTAAAATTTTTTAAATAAAAAAAAGAAAAAAAGAAGTCTTTCTCCCATAAATAGAATCTCCTTTACCCTTTTTAATAGACAAGCAAGTATTTATTTGGAGGTTTCATACTTCTTTAATCTTAAAAAAAAAAAAGAATCCATAAAACTTTAGAAAGTTTATCATAGTGGTGGAGGCCAGATAACAAGGTATATTTAGTTCTCAGCCTCACACCTATAAAGTAAATGAAAGGTTGAAACCCATCAAGTCATCTTCCTTGAGTCTAGTGGTCCTCTCAATCCCATTTAGGGTCTTTGATCTTTCCTACCCCTAATTGTGTTTGTCTAATTCTCTTTATTCCTTGCATGGCCCAGACAATTTTTCTGATGGGATGACCCATTAAGGACCCATGGGTTAAGAGGGTGTTGTCAGGATTCAGCTTATTTAAAGATTATTCTTCTCTGGACTCACTAGGAAAAATTAAAGACAGCTTCTTTTGGGGGCAGGGGAGCAAAACATGGAAAGAAAGAAGGGAAATTTATTCAAATTTGACCATTAAATGACATAATTCATCTTTGCAAATTGACAACTTTAATCCAACTCCCTCTTGCCTAAGGCAAGACAGAACTTATTTATGTCATTGGTAGGGATGTTAATTTAATTGTTCTAAAGCCTTAATGGGATTAGCTTTCTACCATTGAGTTTGTTTAATTTTTAAGATACAAGGATTTCACTGGGCTGAGGGTATAACTCTTTGATAGAGCATGTTCCAGGCCCCTGGGTTCCATATCTAGCCCACAAAAAGAAAAAAGGAAAAAAAAAAAAAAAACAACTTGGTCATTTTTCTCCATCTGTAAGGTTAGTAGTATCCCTGCTTTTCCCCATTTTGAAAGGGTGTCAAGATTTTGAAATTCTGCTCTGCCCCTTCCCTAACTAGAAAAGATTCAAAAATCTGCTCATTATTGGAGGAAGATCCATAGGCAAAAGATCTATATTGTGAGCATTTCACTTCATGTCTCTTGAAGGTCTCCCACTGGCTCCCTTCCTCTTGTCATGCATCTTGCTAATGGACAGACCATGCCTGTGCTGCCGGGACCTCCAGTACAGATGCCTTCTGTTATATCGGTGAGCTCTATAGTTGAGTCATCCAACCTTACCAACACACTAATCCCTCCTTTCCACCTGAATAGTCATAATCACAGAGGGGCCCCAGGGAAATACCGCCTCTGGTCTGTATTTGTTGAGCATGGCAGGCTGCCCAAACTCTTCACTAACCACTGCCAGTCAAGCACTGTGAAATTCTAGACAGAGCCTCATCTGGACAACTGGCTCCTGGTTTTAGGATTGATCTTGCCAGTCCACTGATTGTTGATTTCACTTGGCACATTCCATCTCCCAAATTGCCTACTGTTTTCCTGAAGATATAGCCCCAGGCTGGGGTTATAGCTCAGTGGTAGATCTCTGTATAGTGCATGTAAGGTCCTGGATTTGATCCCACACACAAAAGGGGGGGAAAAAAAGGTATAGCCCCACCCTGCCTTTCTCACAAAAATTGCCCCAACACTGAAGGATTAGATTCCCTCAAGCTATTCCTACATGCCCTATGGGCAGGTCACTTAGAACAGACCCTAAAATGCCAATCTCAAAATCACCTCTTTTTAGGAAAACCAATGGTATTGCCTCCTTCTATGGTTTTGTTTTTTTTTTTGTTGTTGTTGTTCTTATCTTGATACAGCTGGCCAGACCTGTGTCCATGGTGCCCAACATTCCTGGTATCCCTGGCCCACCAGTTAATAGCAGTGGCTCCATTTCTCCCTCTGGCCATCCTGTACCATCAGAAGCCAAAATGGTGAGTACATACCAGCCTTGGTAATATTGGCCCTCTGAAAGGAGTAGTATCAGTTAGGTTTTTCAAGTGAGCTGAGTAAAGGAACCTTCTGGGGCTTACAAAGCTAAGGACACCCTGCTGTGGGATTTGGAAAAGAGAAGACCCTGATTCATGACTCTCATCTACTCTCCCCACCATTGGAGCCTGGTACATAGACCATGGCAGTGAAAAGAGGCAGCACAGATTGTTTGGAATGGAACACTTGCCGTTTTAGTTACAGGGTGACAGATGGAGGGTGGGTGAGTGGGCAGGGGAGCTGGCCAAGAGGTGAATAGCTGCATAACCAGCATCTGGCCAGGTTCCATGAGAGAGCTTTCATCTGGACTCTATTGCTTCAACAACCTCCAGCCCCCAACTGTGCCCAGGATGACAGCCAGGGAACAGAGTAGGCATTTTAAGGATCCAGGTGCACATTTTCTCTCCCTGTCATTTTCTTTTAATTTTTCTGGTAAGGGAAAGTTGGAATAGAATTTTTAACTATCTATGAAGTCAGTGATAAATTTAAGCCCATCTTTTTCATCTTTGACAGAATCTCACCCTTGACAAGCTCTCTTTTCTTACCTTTACCCATAGAGACTAAAAGCCACCCTAACCCACCAAGTCTCCTCAATCAATGGTGGTTGTGGAATGGTGGTAGGTACTGCCAGTACCATGGTAACCTCCCGTCCAGAGCAGAGCCAGATTCTCATCCAGCATCCTGATGCCCCATCCCCAGCCCAGCCACAGGTCAGTTGGGCCTTTGGATTGGGGGGAACCACCTGTATTACACTTACTCTTGATATCACATCTATTTTTCAAGGAACAACCAGCTAGAGAAGAATGGATTTCAGCTTTCTGGACATCTTCCTGCTACTTTTGTTTTTGTTGACAATTTGACTGCAGCAAAACACACCATTCTTCCTGAGCAAGTGGCACACGCTTATAATTCCAGATCTAAGGATTACCAAGTTTGAGGCCAGCCTCAGCAACTTAGCGAGAACCAGTCTCAAAAAGGGGGCTGGGGATATAGCTCAGTTGATAGAGTGCTTACCTTGCATGCACAAGGCCCTGGGTTTAATCCTCAGCAGCACAAAAATAAATAAACAAACAAATAAATAAATAGGACTGGGAATGTAGTTAATTGGTAGCGCATCCTTAGGTTCAGTCCCTAGTACTACAAAAAAAAAAAAAAAAAACCCACACCATTCTTTACCCACCTTTGTGTTAGGAGTATGTGCAGACTGAATACTGCAGAGCTGTTGTAAAGGAGGACTCTGTTTTTTCATATGTGAATGGTTTAATGTATCTGATCTCAAAATCATCTGAAATGTGACAGAACCTTCACCCCAAGCCACATCAGGTTATGCACTATTACAGGAGTCTCCTCTAATATATTTCCCACCTATTAAAGCTTACCAAAAAACAAAATGACTAGCCAGGCATAGTGGTACACACCTGTTAATCTCAGGTTAATCTAATCTCGGGAGGCTCAGGCTGAAGGATTGCGTTTGAGGTCAGCCTGTGCAATTTAGCAAAACCCCTGTCTCCTTTTTTTGGCGGGGGGTGGGGGTGGTACTGAGGATTGGGTGCTCTACCACTAAGTTACACTCCTGAGTCCTTTTTTTATTTTGATCACTAAGTTGCCTAGGCTGGCCTTGAACTTGCAATCCTCCTGCCTCAGCCTCCAGGGTTACTGGTATACAAAATGCTGTTTCAACAAAACCTGAAAAGGGCTTCAAAGGGGTAGGATATAGCTCAGTGATAAGGCACCCCTGGGTTCAATCCCCAGAAAACACACACCAAAAAAAAAAAAAAACCAACTTACTGGATTAGGTGTTTATAACAAAAAACATGTAATAATAATATATGAATATAATGTGATGTTTCAGGAGTACGATAGCTCAGTAGAAAATAAATAAATAAGAAAACACACACACACACACACACAAAAATACCTTCTTATTACCAAGTCAGTCTTTTTTTTTTTAATCACAAATAAAAATCCTTAAAAAAATCCAGAGAGGTCCCTTTTTTAAAAATGCCTGATTCAGAGGTATGTTTTAAAAAGATTCTTTGAAAACTGATTAGTCCTCAGTTTTCATAATTGTGTGAACTGGACAGGTGACAGTGACCTGAGATTGGTTTCTAGAGTTAACAGCCATTGCCCAGTCCCTCTTTTCCCGATGTCACCACCTGCTTCATTGGTTACCACCACATGTCCAAACATTTCATGGCCATATGCTGCCTTAAAGCTTGGCCGCCAACACAAGCTTTCATTTGAATTTTCTTGTTGGAAGCTAAACTTGCCCACCCTGCTGTACCCTTCCATCCTAAAAAGCCAGCTAGTCCTGGAGATGCTGAAGCAGTAGCTCCCTGCCAGAGCTGTGCTGCTTTCCCTCCCAAGGAAAGGACATACCTTCCTTTCTAATTACTTTTTCCTTCCTTTCTTGGCCTGTCCTTTCACATCCATCCTTTGCATGAGTTTCTTAGTTGCCTATGAGAGAAGAGGAACTTAGCCTTCCCTTTCCCCCATCCTCCTTAAAAAGCACATATTGATAAGTGCTCTGATGAGCTCAAGACAAAGAAAAATTTGAAATTCTCAAGAGAATTTTTGTAAATTTCTTGAAGATAGGTCTTCCCTTAATACAGTGACCAAGGCCTGTAATTCATTAAATGCCTTTGAAATTTTCTCTTCACTTTTTTCTTTAAGAGAATATTAGCCAGGCATGGTAACACACACCTATAATCCCAGTGACTCAGGAATCTGATGCAGGAGGATTACAAATTCAAGGCCACTACCAGCAATTTAGCAAGACCCTAAGCAACTTAGTGAGACCCTGTCTCAAAATTACAAAAACAAAAAGTGCTGGGGATGTGATTCAGTGTCCTGGGTTCAATCCCTGGTACCAAAAAAACAAAAAAGAGGGAGAGATAGTATTAGTCTGAACAATGAAATCATCTCTTAATTACCTATCTTAATGGAGACCATAATTCAAAAGGTCTTGGAGTGGAGTACAAGATTCTGTGTTTTGTAATCTCATTCTTGTCTTCATAAAACTGATAGGATTTCTGGGATTATAGAAATAGTTGCTACCAGCAACATATCCAAGACAAATTTACCTTGGGCTTGTTTTATAGCATATAGTTTCTTTTCTACAGATGACTGACCTTTCTATATTTGTTTAATTTTAGCTGCTATTATGAAATTGATTTGGCTTCTCTTATGTGTACCAGCTAACAGAAAGAGAAGATGATCCATAAGTGCCTTAGAGATAATACACTTCAGCCTGAAGTTTAAAAAACAAAAGACAGTCCTATATCATTTCATAAAGAAATTAAGTGTTTCTTAAAAGCAAACAAAAGGTGTGAGCTTGCTGAGGGTGATTAATTACTGATTATAAATTTTTAAAAAATACTAATTCATGTCTCCCTGTGAAAGCCTGTATCTTACTCATAGTGAGATGAATAGAAGCATTTTCTTTCTCCTTTCCTGAAACCTGTTAGAGCATACAATTTTTTTGTACATATTGCTTGTCCAAATCAATGATTCTCAAAATTTTATTTCCATCTCCCTAAAAGTTGCCAGGCAGAGTGGTACATACCTGTAATCCCAGCCACTTGAGGCAGGAGGATCTCAAGTTTGAAGCCAGTCTTAGCAATTTAGCAAGGCACTAAGCAACTTATTGAGACCTTGTCTCAAAATAAATAATAAAAAGGACTGGGGATGTGGCTGTGTTAAAGTGCCTTTGGGTTTAAATCTCGGAAGAAAAAAAGGATACCCTATTGTTGCCAGGGGCAGTGACTCACACCTATAATCCCAACAGCTCAGGAGGCTGAGGCAGGAGGATTGTGAGTTCAAAGCCAGACTTTTACAATTTAGCAAGAGAAACCCTGCCTTAAAAAGTGAAAAGGGTTGGGGATGTGGCTCAGTGATTGAGCGCCCTGGTACCAAAAAAGAAAAAGAAACAAAATATGATCCTAGTTTCATTTTCTGTCTCAAAAATAATCGGTTTCTCAACTGAACTGTGGTTTGTCTGAGTGTAATACTAAGAAGACTAGAAGGAAATGGGAAGCAGAATAAGGAAATAATTACTATAAAAGAGCAGCAAAGGGACATAGTGACAAGACTTGCTGAGGTTACCAGGTTGGTACATATCTTTACCAGAACTTACTACTCTACCTAATATCAGGTTTGATTTGGAAAGGATTGATGTTCCCATCAAGTAACTCGTCTTCTTTCTTGGGCAACAGGTCTCTCCAGCCCAGCCTACTCCTAGTACTGGGGGGCGGCGGCGGCGCACAGTAGATGAAGATCCAGACGAACGCCGGCAACGTTTCCTGGAGCGCAACCGGGCTGCAGCCTCCCGCTGCCGCCAGAAGCGGAAGCTATGGGTGTCTTCCCTAGAGAAAAAGGCAGAAGAACTCACTTCTCAGAACATTCAGCTGAGTGTGAGTGGCACCGAACAATTATTGGGGTCAAATCTGGAAAGTGGTTATTGAATCAGATAAAAGTGGAACAATATAACAGATGATGGTAATTCTTTAATTAGGAGAGATCCAGAAATTGTACCAGGAAGAATGCAGAAAAAGATCTCTTAATAGTCAGTATTGAGGGGCTGGGGATGTGGCTCAAGCGGTAGCGCGCTGGCCTGGCATGTGTGCGGCCCAGGTTCGATCCTCAGCACCACATACAAACAAAGATGTTGTGTCCGCCAAGAACTAAAAAAATAAATATTAAAAAAATTCTCTCTCTCTCTCTCTCTCTCTCACTCTCTCTTTAAAAAAAAAAAATAGTATTGAGGGGCTGGGGATGTGGCTCAAGCGGTAGCGTGCTCGCCTGGCATGTGTGCGGCCCAGGTTCGATCCTCAGCACCACATACAAACAAAGATGTGTCCCCCGAGAACTAAAAAAAGATAATAAATATTAAAAAAAAAAAGTCAGTATTGAGATCTCTTCCCTAATTGGGAAAGACTCACCATCTACCCCCCAATCTGCTACTAGAACCAGTAGTTCATAGACCCATTAGGGTGGAGAAAATTAAACACTCCAGCATGTTTTTTTTTTTTTTTTTAATCATTACTAAAACCTGATTGGGGTCATAGAACACCTAATGGGAAATGTTTTTGCCCCAGAAAATGTAGCTTAATGAAAGAAAAAAAGAAACCACACAAGCACAAATAGAACAATTATATCCATTCTCTTAAATGTTATTTTCCCTTTTTCTGATTATTAAAACATTTAATTGCAAAGATAATATGAATAATTTTTTATTCTCTCTCCTCTCTCAAACACACACACACACACACACACAATGAAAACAAGGTCCTTTTTTTTTTTTTGGAAGAGAGAGAATTTTTTAATATTTGTTTTTCAGTTTTCAGTGGATACAACATCTTTAATTTATTTTATGTGGTGCTGAGGATCGAACCCAGCACCCCACACATGCCAGGCAAAAACGCATTACCGCTTGAGCCATATACCCAGCCCCAACAAGGTCCCTTTTTTTTTTTTTTTTAAAAAGAGAGAGAGAGAGAGAATTTTAATATTTATTTTTTAGTTTTTGGCGGACACAACATCTTTGTATGTAGTGCTGAGGATCAAACCCCGGGCTGCACGCATGCCAGGCACATCCCCAGCCCAACTAGGTCCCTTTTTAATTTACCTTTCCCAGTCCCATTCTCTTCCCTGAAAATAAATTTGATATGTACCTTTCAGAGATAATCATATTTCTAAATATTCTTTTCATTTATAGTTTTTATATGGGAGTTGGGGGGAATGTGAGTTGATTCAAACATAAATAGGTTAACAATATCTCCTAGAAACCTAGCCATGATAGCCTCGTTCTTTTAAATACCTAGCTATATATTAGTATATTCTGTAGTATGGTTATATTATATGGTATGAATTTTTATATTGTTCAGTTTTTATAAGAAGAATAATGCTGCAGTGAACATTGCAAGCACT
Source organism: Spermophilus citellus (assembly GCF_964194105.1). Taxonomy (NCBI): domain Eukaryota; kingdom Metazoa; phylum Chordata; class Mammalia; order Rodentia; family Sciuridae; genus Spermophilus; species Spermophilus citellus. Next base: position 72,939,274 of record NC_138197.1, on the reverse strand, counting down.
TTAGTAAATAGTCCTGTTAAACAGACTCCTAGATGTACTCTTTTTTTAGTCAAAGAATATATATATTATTAATTTCAGCATAATCATATTAATCTCAAATAGAAGTAATTTTTTCTATTATGAATCTCTACTTTTAATTCTAGGCAACTGTGGTCGTTGAATTCCTGGCCCTGGCTATTTTAAATCTTGCTGGATCTGAAGTCTTATCCAAATTGGGGAGGAAAATCCAAGCAGATTCTATCCACAGTCTGGGGATAACCATTGGGAATCCAAAAATGGAGGATGAATTTTCTTGATACTTTTTTTCTTCCCTACCCTCTCAGAATGAAGTCACATTACTACGCAATGAAGTGGCTCAGTTGAAACAGCTACTATTAGCTCATAAAGACTGCCCAGTAACTGCACTACAGAAAAAGACTCAAGGCTATTTAGGTGAGTAGCTCACAACAAAAATCAGCCAATCAGAAGCTGCATGTATTGAGTGTCTTTATAGTTTATAACTCCATTCTGAATGTGCTAGAAACTCTCAGACTGATGATGAGGGACCCTATAGACAGCCAGTCTGACCAAAAAACAGGTTTTGACAACAATATAGAGTTATCCTAATAATTCACAATAGTTGATATTTATTGGACATCTTTTTTTTTTTTTTTGTACGGGATTGAACCCACGGGCACTTAACCACTGAGTCACATCCCCGCCCTTTTTTATATTTTATTAAAGACAGGGTCTTACTGAGTTGCTCAGGGCCTCACTAAGTTGCTGAGCCTGGGTTTGAACTCAAAATCCTCCTGCCTCAGCCTCCCAGATCCCTGGGATTATAGGCATATGCCACCATGCCTATTTTTTGTTTTTTTAAGGTATGGGGACTTGAACCCAGGACTTCACCCATGTTAGGCAAGCACTCTACCACTGAACACTCTCAGCCCTTTTTTTTCTTTTCTCTCTTTTAATTTATGAGAAGGGTCAAGTTGCCAAAGCTGGCCTTGAATTTGTGATTTTCCTGCCTCAACTTCCCAAGTAGCTGGGATTGCAGAGCCACCATGCCTGGCTGGATGCCTATTTTGTTTATGCACTGTACCATCTTCCCAATACTCTCATTAAATAGATATTACCTCTATTTATAGACGAGAAAACTGTACTCAGAATAGATCAATTACCTGAAGTTATACAGCTAGTAAAGTAGTAAAAACAAGATTTACATCCAGATATTTCTTATTCTAAAGACACTAGAGACTTCCAGAAAAAAGAAATAGCAGAAGATACTTTAAGATTAAATCATTGTGATTTGGGGGTATATTTTATTTTTCTTATTATAGGCCAGTGTTGGTTTCTATTTATAATCTTATGATTACACATAAAATAGTGATAGAAAGATAGCCATAGAGTTATTCTGAGCATAAACACAATTCTGAAGTTAATATTATTGTGAATAATTTGCTTGTGGATAGTAAAAGCTAACAAATGCTCATTTTCATTACAAATTAGATAAATTTATAGAAATGTTTGCTATATATGTTGATATATTGAATTATTTTTTCAAAACCATCCTTATCATTTCAAGATATATTCTCATAGAAAAAGAGTAACCACATCACCAATTGTAAACATCTCTATTTAAATTTTAATATGTGCTTCAGGGTATGTTCATTTATTAAGCAGCTATTGATTGAGTGCCTGTTCTGTACCAGGCACTGTTTTACATGCTGGGAATATAATAGAAAATCAAATAGATTAGATTAAATCCCTGCCCTTGAGGAGCTTATATTTAGTAGGTGAGACAGATAATAAATAAGATAAATAGGCAAAATGTATAGTTTGTTAGATAGTAGTAAATGCTAGAAGAAAAAGTAAAAAAGGAAAGGATGATGGGAAATGCTGGTAGCAAGATTAAAATTTTAGATGAAGTGGCTTTTGAATAAAGACCTAAAGGAAATGAGGGACCTGGCTGTACATTTTTGTGGAAGAAAAGTACTGTAGAGGGTTGGGGCTGTAGCTCAGTGGTTGAGTGCTTGCCTAGCATGCATGAGGCACAGGTTCAATTCTCAGCACTATGAATGAATGAATGAATGAATGAATGAATGAATGAATGAAACATAAGGGGTGCAATGGCAGAAGTAGGCAGTCCACCTAAGGTTTCAATAATATGAACAAGAGATGATGGAGTCTTGACCAGGGTGGTAATAATCAAAGTGGAGAACAGGGATTGAATTCAGAATATATTTTGTAGTTAGAGTGACAGGTTTTGATGACAGGCTACATGCAGAGGTATATATGAAAAAAAGAAGAATCAATGGGCTTGGGATATATCTCAGTTGGTAGAGTGCTTGCCTTGTCTGCTCAAGGCCCTGGGTTCAATCCCCAGCTCCAAAAAAAAAAAAAAAAGAAGAAGAAGAATCAAAAATTGCACCAAAGTTTGTGGCTCGAGTGACTGCAAAAGTGAAGTTGTCACTGGGCATGGTGGTGCACACCTATAATGCCACCATTCAGGAGGCTGAGGCAGGAGGATCACAAGTTTAAAGCCAGCCACAGCAATTTAGAGAGACTTTTTCTCAAAATAAAAAATTAAGAAGGACTGAGGATGTAACTCAGTGGTTAAACACCCTTGGGTTCAATCCCTGGTACCCACCCACCCCCGTCAAAAAAAAAAAAAAAAAAAAAAACAAAGTTGTCATTTTACTTAAGATGGAGAAAAGTCTGGGAGGTATATCAGGAGATCAGTTTTGAACAAACTGAGGTTAACAAGCATATTAAGCTTGGCAATGTCAGGCAAGCAGTTGGTTATATGGGTCTGCAGTTCAGAGAAAAGGCTAAAGATACCCTTTAGGAGTCAGGAGCATATAGTTAGTTTTGAAATCCAGGAACCTGGATGAAGTTCCTAGCTAGAAAAAGAGAAGTTATTCCAAGACTCAACCCTGAGGTTCTTAACATTCAGAGGTCAAAGAGATGAGAAGGAACCCTCATGAAACTTAAAAGCTGCAGCCAGGAAGTTAGCTGAGTAGCTAAATGTGGTAGTCTATAAATCAAGATAAGAAAGCATTTCAAGAAGTTTAGTGATGCTGGGGATGTGGCTTAGGCGGTAGCACGCTCGCCTGGCATGCGTGCGGCCCAGGTTTGATCCTCAGCACCACATACAAACAAAGATGTTGTGTCCGCCAAAAACTAAAAAAAAATAAATTTAAAAAAAAAAGAAGGGGGCTGGGGATGTGGCTCAAGCGGTAGCGCGCTGGCCTCGCATGCGTGCGGCCCGGGTTCGATCCTCAGCACCACATACCAACAAAGATGTTGTGTCTGCCGAGAACTAAAAATAAATATTAAAAATTCTCTCTCTCTCTCTCTCACTCTCTCTCCTCTCTCACTCTCTCTTAAAAAAAAAAAAAAAAAAAAAAAAAAAAAAAAAAAAGTTTAGTGATCAACTATTTCAAATCCTGTTGATGAGCTAAGGAGACCAGAATTGAACATTTTTTCAGTATGTGGCCTATAGGTAGAAGTTTCTATTCATTTCCTGCAAACACTCTGACAGTAGACAATCCATTAAACTACTTATTTGTTACAGCAAAGCCGTTTAGTTCCTGTGTGTGGTATTAACATTATGGTATGTACTTGACACAAACAGATAAGATACTTTCCCTACCTCTCTGACTCATATAGAGTCATCATAAACCCATGAAAGAGGTAAGAACAGGTATCCCACTCAAGGAGCCCCAAACTTCCTGAAGGTAACAAAGAAGGCCTCACAGAGGCCTGAAAAACGACTTAGGCCATTTATCAAGAAATCAGAAATATAACCACCTTTTGGAAGTTGGTCCTTATTCCCACATATCTGTTTAAGGAGCCATTGAGACTGTCTGATGTTTGATAAAATTCTTTGACCAGTAAGCATCATGGAAGATACCTTCGTATGCAGTTCAGATATTGTATTTAGTAGTAAAATGTTATTTTCACCTTAGGTGGAATAGTGTACTTCAAAATATGTTTGTTTATTATTATTATTATTAATTTGGTACAGGGGATTGAACCCAGGGAGTGCTTAACCACTGAGCAATATCCCCAGCCCTCTTCCCACCCTAACCTCCCATTTTTTATTTTGTTTTTGTTTTTAAAGAGACAGGGTCTCACTAAGTTGCTTAGGGCTTAAGACCTTGCTAAGTTGCTGAGGTTGCCTTTGTACTTGTGATCCTCCTGCCTCAGCCTACCAAGTCATGGGATTATAGGCATGTGCCACTGAGCCTGGCTTATAATAAATATTTTAAGTCATTAATGGCTAGCTAATTGATAGTCAGGTATCCAACAGATTCCTTTTAGTTTTGCATGTCATTTGAACCTTGGCCAAGTACTGGCCATTCATAACATCATTTGATTGTAGCTTTATATTTATCAGATTTACCTAGGGTAATCTACCTGCTAAAGAACATTAAAAATAATGGAATGGTTTGGTTCCTTTGGGAATTAATACAAGAGGATAGCTAAAAAAAAGATCGATTTTAAATCACCTTTAAAGAGGAAAATATTCCAAATAGCATTTTGAATTATACAGAGACTCAAAAGTCAGTATAATTAATATGTTGGGGATTCACTTTATTGGGATAGTCAGGTTAATTTTGGCTTAGTTCTTGTTTCCCTTCTCACAACTTCCCATTTCCTTGCCCCACTGATGACTTATAAGCCATCTGGGGTTTCCCCAAAAAGAGATGAGTTTCATTTTTCTTTAGACATCTTTGGAATTATGGCAAAAGGTATAGTCCTGTCTGTTTCCCTGTTCTGTTTTCTTTCTTTCTTTTTTTATTATATTTTTATTAGTTGTTGATGGACCTTGATTTTTGTTCACTTCTTTATATATGGTGCTGAGAATTGAACCCAGTGCCTCAAACATGCTAGGCAAGCGCTCTACCACAGAGCCACAACCGCCCCCCCCCCCCGCCCGCCCCGTTCTGTTTTCTAACCACTTGCTCTCTGCTCTTTGCCTTCCTTCCTGGCAGAAAGCCCCAAGGAAAGCTCAGAGCCAACGGGTTCTCCAGCCCCTGTGATTCAACACAGCTCAGCAACAGCCCCTAGCAATGGCCTCAGTGTTCGCTCTGCAGCTGAAGCTGTGGCCACCTCAGTCCTCACTCAGATGGCCAGCCAAAGGACAGAACTGAGCATGCCGATACAGTCGCATGTGATCATGACCCCACAGTCCCAGTCTGCGGGCAGATGATGCCTCCCCTGGTGGAGAGGTCCCCAGCCAGAGCTCGCCCGCTCAAGAGCCAAGAGAGATGTCATCTTATCCTCTCCCATCTGCCTTGGATATGGCAATACGTAGCGGGGGGACATTGTATGTTGTGAGTATGGACAGATGTGGGGCTTTTCTCTTTAGCAGCATGGTCATGTAAGTTTGACATCTGTACTAGGGTTCTCCCAGCCCTGGAGCCACATAGATCATCATCCAAGAGTGGGGTTTCTGATGTACCCACAGCCAAAGGCTTTTCCAAATGGTCCGAGCAATCATCCTTGCTCCATGCACGTGTACCTGTCTCTTTTAACACTAACCCTTGCACTTCTAGATTTGGGGTTTCTTAGTTTCCTTTCTTCCCACTAAGCTATGGCTCTTATCTTCTTGTTCCTTACCAGCATGCCACTTCTTGCTTGATAGAGGGGCTAGATCTGATGGCATATCACCTGCCATCCTATCCCCAGCCCCACCACAGACTCAGGACTTGGTCTCCCAGTAGCCGCTTATGTATGCCTTTCCCCTTCCAAAATACTAGTGAAAGCATTCACTTATGGAGAATGTAAGGTTACCTTTGACTTAATGAAGCAGCAGTATTTTCCAGCTCTTCTGTAAGCTTTATTCCTCTACCTACCAAGAAAACAAACAAAAAAGGCAAAAAGAAAGCCCCAAAATTTCTAGTCCTTTTTCATCTGTTTCCAGAGCTGTATGGGTACCTCTTTTTGTCTCTTGACTTTTCCTAGGTCTTTCCCACCTCCCACTAAGCCTTGGCAACTTCATCTTGTGGCCTTATTGATTGATATTGCGTGGCAGTGAAAAGGGAAAGAGCCTGGGATCCAATTGGTGTTTCCCTCTCACCCTTCATCCTCCTGTAGTTCCAGTCACCAGGGCAAACAGGAACAATGCAATTTAAAGCTTTTTCCATCAGGTTACTGGATTAACTGATTCTTTTGTTTTACCAGTTTACTGGCCAAAGTATGTATATTGTCACCTTTGGTCATGTTTTTGCTCCTGCTCTCCTTCTTGGTTCCCCTGTCCCTCTGCTATAACTAGTTCAGATCATCCCTCCTAGAGGTGTCATGTATGGGGACTCTTGTATTCCCTTGCTGTTGTTCTTCCTCCATCTCTTAGCCTCACAGATTTCTTTTCTGAGCTGTCTTGTATTCACCAGAGCCCATCACCCTCTGGACTACCTTCTCTCAACTGGTTTCCTAGCCTAGCCACTAGGTCTCCCTGGTCCTCCAGAGTTATTCTTTAACTCATTTCTATTCTATGCCCCTTAAATGCGATGCCTCTCCATAGTACAAGCTCCAAGACCCTGACACATCATGGCAAATGTCCTCAGTGGCTTTTCTTGAATATAATATTAGATGGAAGGAGGAAGGACAGAGGGAAGAAGCAGCAGAGGGGCCCAGGGTCTGGCCTGCCTGGGAAGTTGTTGACTGTGACTCTCATCAATTACTACTTTGAAGAGTTGAGTTGCAGGGGAAGAAATTCATCCCTCTTGATCCTCTTTCTTCACCAGTAGCCTCCTCATCTCCCTTGGCTCTTGAACTATGCAATATTTACCAGGGCCATAGGAAGCAATCCAAAGCCAGAAGCCTACTGATAGACAGGTCAGTTTTAATAGCCTTTCAGTATGAAACCCTTCTAGTTGTCCCAGAGCCACCTTCTGCCATCTGCCAAAGCCAAGAATGTCCTTTTCTTCACCTCTTCTGCCTTCATCTTAAATACGTATACAAAATAACTGCCAGCCTCCTTTTTTATTTTGTCTTCCAAAACTGGCTGCCAGAGAGGAATGAGAAAATGTTTTAAGCTACAAGATTCCCATTTCCTCAGTGATATACTGGTGAACCCGTCAGGTGACATGTTCTGCTGCATTTATTTTAAATCTCCCCTCCTGCTTTTCAGTGTCAGTGCTGAACAAACCACACCTGGTGAAGACGAAGGAGAAAAAAATATGATTTTCTCATCCACTACCACCAGGGACCCAACAGGAACTGCCCCTGAGGTGATCAGACTAGCAAATGTCATGGCAGATGGTCAGGATACAGGTTACCACCTGCAGGGACTTTGCTTGCCTTTAAAGATTCACAGCTATAACTTTTTCTCAGGACTTCTCTTTTAGATGGCTGCTCCCTGGGAGTTTTTTCCTGTTTTTGAGTCTTGTTTCATTTTTTATTGCCTTGATTTCCCAGTTGCAGCCTTGCCCTAAAGCATGACTGAGTTTATGGCTCCTAAGGAGCTTTCATCAGACCCTTGACTATTTTTCTTCCCCCTTCAGTCAAGTGTTTTTAAAGTTAAGAATCAGTTTGTCATTGCACACATGCCCCACCAATCTGTCCCTGTGTTGGATGGCTGTTTAATGCAGAGGGCCTTTTTTAGTTTCTTAGCCCCCATGTCAAATTCTCTTGAGTCCCTTAATTCATTTTTTGTCAGTGAAGAGGCTAGCATCGGGGACCTAAATGAGGGGCATTGCCAGAACTATAGTAGTGAAATGGCACTAAAAGGAGGAAGGGGAAAGACAGAACCCCAGACAGCAATTCAGTTGGTCCTTGGTCTCACTAAGAAGACAAAGCACCTGCTCATCCTGAAGCTTTCTCTTACAGTCAAGGGGAGACACTTACCTTGTTATTGCTGTCAGCCATGTGGTCACTGTCCCCTGATCTTTGCCTTCCAGACTTACCTGGACCAGAACCAGATATCATGGAGGTGTCACTTAGCCCTTCTTAAGTACTGTGGCCTTTCTAGGACCTAGGAAGGACACTTTCAGAAAGGAACTGAGAATGTGGATGGCTTGGGACTCTTCCAAGTGAACCCAAGACTCAGGCCTCCCACCTCACTCCGGGCTAGGAAGTGGTGAGAGCTGGTTTGGTCTGCCCTGCTCCCTTCAAAATAGCTTGCTCAGAGAAAGCCTCCCACATGACAGGGGAGGACCAGAAAGAGTATAGCTCCTTTACTTATTATTTCCTGTTGGTCAGGCATCCCAAATCTGGCTTCCCTCTGCCTCCACTTTTCTCCTTGGCCCTAGGCCATATACTATATGGGATGGTTAAGAGTAGCTGGGCCAGCTGAACTTCACCTTGCTGCCTTCCTTTCCTATCCCTGTTCTGTAGCTGTTGTTCCTTTCTTGACTCACCAATCCATCTTCTCAAGGACCTGCTTCCAGCACCACCATCCTGGGAGATGGAGTGCTTCACCATATCTGTGCACCATCTACAGCCTGAATCACCAAGCAGATGCCAAGAAATCTTTCCTGTTTCTGAGGCTCTCCTGCTTCACACTGAGAGGCTCGGGAAAGGTGCTAGCCCCAAGGTAGCTCTCCCCAACAAAAAAATAAGTCCCCTTTTCATAATTTCCTTCCCATCCCCAAATTATTATTCCCATTAATATTGTACATTATGTACACAGGAAAGAAATGATTTTGTTTTTGTTTTTTATTTCATAACCAGTCTGTTTTAGAGTCCAGTCCTCCTAGCTGTGTCACATATGCCTTTGCTAATGCTTTCTCTCCTTTCTTTAGACTTATGTTTGGAGTGGAAGGTGTGGAGGAACAGAATAGGTGAGGCTCCTAAGGCAGATTAGAGCCTACAGCCTCCCTAATCATCTCTCTCATGAAATAGAACTGATTTCTCTGTTTCTGTATGCACACATGAATGTGCATGCAAACATAAATCCCCATGCACTCACTCTGGGGTGGTGACCCAACAGGAATGAATATAGGTGGCAGCTGGCCAACATTCCCATCCTCTGCACCAGTTGAATTACTTCTCTTTGGGGTAAAATCCTACCCCAGAATGAGAAAAGGATGGAGAGAGTAGGGCAGATTAAGGCAATTTATGTCTTTCTTAGATGCAGGTTTGCATTGTAGCTACAAGGGTTTATTTTTTTAATGGGGAGCTAGAAGCACAGAGATAACTCATCCCAGCTACTGATGAGTGATGCACTAGCTGTAAGTGGCCACAAATAGTAGTCACAATAACTTTACATTAAGTTTGTGGTTCTCAGAGTATGACCCAGGACCAGGAGCAGGTGTATCACTGTCACCTGGAACTTGCTAGAAATGCCCATTCTCAGCCCAACTGAGATCTACCAAATCAGAATCAGAAACTGGGAGTGGGTTTCAGTAAGCACTCCAAGCCCTTCTAATGTGCACTGATGTTTGAGACTCATCACCTTACGGGCAATTTGGGAGCTTCTTACAGGACATGGAGAATTATTTTAAATATTGTCCTCTGCCTTAGCACCAACATATTTTTCCATTTCTTCCAGTCCCTCCCTCAACTCCCATTAAAACAGTCACCACCACCACCACCACATCACTCATCTCAAACTAGGTTTTCTTCCTTTTAGTCTTTTCTGTAAAACCTGTCCCTATATTGGTCTAGACAAGAGTTGTCCCTGTTCCCTTGCAGACTGGTCACTCTGCATTCTTGATTACATTAAGGACCAGATGGAGCTTTAGCTGCCTGTTCCTCCCATATACATGCATACCTTGCAGGCAGGGAGGAGTTGAGCCTCCAGCCCCATCAGTGGAGGCTGCTGCATCCTGATAATAGTATCTATGGAGAAGAAAGTTTGTATCTATGATTATATCTCTGTTCATCTATATATTTTTGACATGTAGCAACACCTCTCTATCTCATCAAGGAACTCAACTTGATCTGGGTCTCTCCAGTCTCTAGTGGTGGACCCTGACAGGTGGGAGGATGCAGTGCTACAGGCAATTTTGTTACAAAACTATCTTTCCCCCTTCCCCTCCATCCAATTCAGCATGACCCTGTGAGCAGGCTCTCACACTCTTTGGGACGGGGCTGAGGTGGGGCTTTGCTCTCTTCTCTGTGACCATCCCTTTGCCATTTAGCAGTTATTCCCCAGCCATGCCTTCTCCCTCCTCCCTCCCTCCCTTGCCCTGACATATATTGTGCCTTATTTATGCTGCAAATATAACATTAAACTATCAAGAGAACCACTGGTTTGTCTGATGCTTCATTACTCTGACCTACAAATCCCATTGACCGTCTGGGTGCGGTGGTGCACACCTATAATCTCAGCGGTTCAGGAGGCTGAGGCAAGAGGATCATAAATTCAAAGCCAGCCTTAGCAAAAGTGAGATGCTAAGCAACTCAATGAGATCCTGTCTCCAAATCAAATACAAAATAGGGCTGGGGGTGTGGCTCAGTGGTGGAGTGCCCCTGAGTTCAATCCCCGGTACCAAAAAAAAAAAAAAAAGAAAACAAATCCCACTGACCATTGTTCTGGGGACTCACTGGGCTTTCATATCTGCAAGTCTCTTCTCCCTCCCACTTCTTAGGACAGAAGGAGCAGGGATTCTTGTCCCTACTTTTAATACAGGAGCGGTGCAGCCTCCAGAAGGCTGTAGATTTATATAAATTACACAGCATGACCAAAGACACAGAGCTCAGATCTGTGGACTGGCTCAAAGATAAGGGCCCTTGGCATCACAGAAACATTCACCTGTGAACTTAGTGTTTGCTTTATGTGAATGGAGGATGGGAATATCTGAAGGCAATTGACCTTATCTTTCTCTTTTGTCCCCACCTTGCCCTACCCCCAACAGTTGGTAAGTTTTCAGCATGGCTGGGGAGTGTACACACAGAAAGTGAACCTTTCTATGGCAGAAGGGCAGTATGGAAGTGGTTGGTCTGGAGATGAAGGGAGATTTGCTTAGAAGTTGCTGAGAGCTCCCAAGAAGACAGATAATGCTAAGAGAATAGGGGTTGAGGAGAAGGAACGGGGAAAATCACTAACAATTCCATGCATCTGTCTGTTCTTGATAATTTTCATTGGTAATAAGAATAGTGCCAGGATGACAAAAGAGATAGCAGGTGCTGCTGAGATTTCCCTTAGGAAAAGAATGATGTATGAAGCTGTTTGTGGCTGTTGTTTGGTAGACAGTTGGCATATACAGGCCTCCATAGGAGAGTGGGAACAGCAGCAAAGGCCTTCACTGTATTGTGGTCAGAAGCACATGAGAGACTAGGGAAAGGTGAGAGGAAGTTGCTGAAAGTCAAATACCGGGACCCAAATTGCAATGTCTTGGAGGTAGGAATGTGACCCTGAAGGAAGGGCAGTGTACTAGTCTAGGATTAACCCATTCTGACTTCTAAACAGAGATCAGTCTCCTCCATCGTAGATTAGGAAAGCAGCTAGACCAGCCCCTTTTTGAATGCAGCCTCAGCTCAGACCCACTTGTAATTTGCACTCAGGAATATTAGGAGGGGAAGCAGCAGCATGGTGGGTATTAAGTGCCTGCTCTGTGCTAGGTGGAAATGGTATGATGCTTTGCACTCAAGTCATTTCCTGTTCACAACAGCCTTTTAAAACTGAAGGAGTTGCTTCATTTTTATTATTGATGAACTAAAGTTTAGGTAAGTCAAACAACAAAGAGCAAGAGCAAAGATAAAAACAGTTCTGTCTGGCCCAGAGCCAGTTTGCAAGTTTGCAGTGCCCCACCCAGCCTTGCCACCCTGCTCCTCTGGATCTGTCACATAGGAACAAACAAGGACTGTGACAGAATACAGAACCAGCCACCCATGGATTTGATATTCCCTTTTAAGAAATGAACTACAAGATGTAATTATGGTGTCAGTTTGGTATTTAGAACCAACCATGAGACAAAGCTTACAAAAATGTTTATCTGAATTTAGACTACATTAATAGGAATATTAATGTATCCTATATAAAACATCCAGATCAAAACCTGCTCTAATATACAAATGTATAAGTTCCAAGATGCCTTGCTTCAAAGAGGGGAGCACTTCCCATTGTGTAAAAAAGATTAGAATGGAAGAATGAAATGTATTTAGACACTAAAGATATTCTGTGAGGCCTAATGGAGCAAACTAAGATACCCACCCGGTGGATGCCACAGGGAGACTGAAGCCAGCTCAGCATAAGGATAAATCTATCCAAAGACTCTCTCAGGAAATGGTAAGTTCCCTGGGTCTGGGGTGTGAAAGTAATCACAGCTAATGTTTTGAGGATACCTGCTGCTTGCCAGATCCTGTGCTGGATGGATTACAAAAGGTATCTTGAATAATGCTTACCCTAGGAAGTAATTCCTTTTAATGTTCCCATGTTAGAAACCTGAAGTTTATAGAGGTAGATAGCTGGACCAGGGCTGAGTCAGAGACCCATTATGCCATTCATCATAGGCTGGAACCCCAAACTGGAACCCGTGCTCAGGAAGGGATTCTACAATTAGCAGGAAACTGCACCACATAATAAAAGTGCCTCCCTGAATAGTCATTATTCTGACGTTTCCTAAGGCAAGATTCATGTTGCCTTGCCTCAGTAGGTCAGAGCCAGGTAGAGGCTGTACTGGCCACAGGGAGGTGAAACAATGACAGTCCAGCTCCACAGTATCCTTCTGCTGCCATTAAGAGTCAGGGCTTCAGGACCTCTCACCCTCCTAGGTTCCTCCTTGAAAGAGCTATGTAGAAAAAGAAAATGACTGGACCTGGTAGTAAGGAACAGTGGCCACAGGGTGGCAGCAGAGCTATAGCTGCAAAGGTCAGTTCCCAGGAAGAGTGGAGGGGCAGCGCTGTCTAGTGAAGATGGGTCTGTCCACAAAGATGTGAAGCCATATCTGCTCTTTGGGCTCCAAAACCCCATTAGTCTCCTGTATCTCACTTTTCTGTCCACAGTCAACTCTCAGAGTAGTGATTCCAGATTTAACCTTCCCAAAGGCAGGGGTGTGACTAGGCTATATGATTCTGACTGACTGCTGACCCAGGCAGGGAAGGGACCAGGCTATATCACCCTGGCCAACTCTGACCTGGGTCCTTCCCACTCTCCCTCCCATCCAGGACATAACATCTAGCCTTCTTGACAGGAGTCTGTCTATGCTTAAGTCTACAAGTTAGGAAAGGAGTGATCAATTGAAGCTCTCCAACCTGTTGAGGGATTGGGGATTCTTAAGGCCCCGTAGGGCCTGGCTCTGACAAAACATCTGCAATAAATGATGTTTCTTGAGCTCTGGAGACAGGATTTATGCATCTAATAAAGTCTATAACTCCAGGCTTAGGGGCTGGGGGTGGGAGACTTGAAAGCAGGGAGCCCCAGGGGACACACGAGAGGGGATCCCAGGTGGCCCTTAATAGAGCCGTGCATTTCCATTGCCTGTCTAGATTCCCCCTCAGGCTGCTGTTGGGGGTGGGGGATAGGGGTACAGCAGGTATAAGAGGCTGGTGTGGCTCTAGGAGGGCTGATGGCAGCATGGATTCCAGGCGGGTGATAGTGCTGCTGGTGTTGCTACTGTTAACGGACTGGGGCCATGCTGAAGTACCAAGAGGCCAGGATGGAGGAGACCAGGTCTTTGTGGTAAGTGAGCACCCCATCCCCACCAGCCTCCTTCAATTTGCTCTTAGAAGCTACCCCTTTCCCCTTGTATCTTTAGTGTCCAGGGCATTTGCCCATCTTCCCTCCCTGCCACCCTCTTGCTACAGAAAGAAGACAATGGACCCAGCTCACTGCAGCATGCCCAGACCCCTGGGTCCCTCTTGCGCTCCCTGCTCCAGGCCATGGAGAGACCTGGCCGGAGTCCAGCCTTCCTGTTTCAGCCCCAGAGGTGAGTCTGAAAAGTAGAGGAGCATAGCAGGGTCTGGGAAGGGCAGAAAAAGAAGAGAAAAGGGAAGGGACTCAAGGAGGGAGACTAGAAGGAGCTATATCTGAGGATGAATCTCTCCCTTAGGTTTGGCAGAAATACCTGGGGACCCTGGAGCAACGAGCAACTGAATCCCCGGGCTGGAGAGTTCTGGAGCCTGGCTGCCCCTCAGCGCTTTGGGAAAAAATAAGTGTCATCCCTTGATGTGTTTGCATGCAAGGCCCAAAGTGCCATGTGTCCCCCCAAATAAAGTGGTTTGGCTTCTGAATCCATGTGTATCTAGCTAAGACTTTACAGGGCTGGGAAAGAGCCTGAGGCAAGGACCACCAACCTCTACCTCCACCAAACCAAACTCCAGCCATTGCAGCTGACAAGGCTCCCAAGGCCACTACACCACTACTTACTTCCTGCAAGACCATGAGAATGGGGGCGGGGGGCAGTAGAAGAAGGATGTGGTGCTGACCCCCACCATCCACATTACTCAGGGCACAGAAAGAGCAGGGTTTAAGAAACCTAGGAGCAGCATGTTTATTCTGGACTCTAGTAGAGCCCCCTTCCCACTTGTCATCACCTATAGGTAGACACTCTGGGCTGGTCCCTGGCTCCTTGCCCTGTGCCTTCTTCAGCTCAAGGCAGGCAGTCTTGTGTCAGAGGTAGAGATGGCACCTCCAGAAGGTACCAGAGCTGAGTGGATACGTGGGCCCAGAGGCAGAAAAAGCAGGGAGCAAAGAGTACACATCCATGAGTCCATCTGAGGCTCTACTTGCTGCCTGCCATGATCTTGAGGTACTGCAGGGCACGGCGAGCGGCCTCACCTCGGGCTGCCTCCCTGGTGGTTGCAGAGCCATGACATACAGTGGCTGGCTGGGTGGACAGTTCCACTAGGCACTGGCAGAGACCACTCAGGCTCAGTTCCTCTGTAGACCGAAAGGAAGAGAGGCAGTGTTGGATGGGGAGGAGCACTGGGCTGGGGTACATCCACATCATCATCATCCCCTCCTGATCCCCTTATACTAGCTCTGATTCAATCCCCACCATCCCCTGGCTCCCCAACTAGTCATACCAATATCCAGGTAGCTGACATGGAAGGCCTGCTCCTCAGAGAGCTCACTGAGAACACTGCAGCAGGCAGAGCCCAAAGCACCTAGGGAGCCCAGGGAGCAACTGCGAAGAGACAGGATCTTCTCTCCCACAGAATTTCGCAGAGAATCCCAGGTGCAGCCTGGGCCCCGGTTGCGAAGTCCATCCAGGCGGGAGCCCACACCCTGACAAGATGGGAAAAGTGAAAAAGATGTAGCCAGGGGCTGTGGAACCCAGGCATTCAGTCAGTGTTCAAGAAAAGAAAAAAGCCCAAAGAATGCCTCTTCTTCCAGCTGTCCTTCCCCCAGTCAGTCCCTACATAGCATCCTCTAACTTCTAGACTCTGGACATGATGGCCAGGCAGCTTTCTTCATCCCAGAAATGGAAGCCTGCAGTTCCCCACCCCAAGCCAGCTCCCCCACAGCACTCACCAGTGAACCACGAGTCGAGGCTGAGGGGGCCTCAGAGACCCAAGGAGCCCTAGGTCTGGTAGGAAAATTGGAGCGTAAGCACACCCAGGACTGAGAAAGGCTTACTCCCAAGTCACAGAACCAATGCCTGGTGCCCTGCTGAGTCATGGAAAGTCGACCATGTCCCCGGCCCACGCAAGACACTCACAATGGAGAAGTGATCGTCATCAGGCTCCGCCTCATTGCCGTCCCGGGCATCCAGAGGCACTGTGTGCACTCGAAGCAGCATTTTAGCCGCTGCATTACGCTTGGCCAGCTTTTTAGAAGTGCCACTGCCTGTGCATGGGAAGAGGGTTGCTCGATTCTAACTCCCAACAGACCTGTGCTTTCCACCCACATGAATGTCAGTGAGAAAGGGGAGCTCAGAACCTGCCCATGCACCCAAGAACCTGGTCAGCTGAAGACGGGGGGAAAGAGGGTACGAAGAAGGTAGGAGAAAGAAGCTGAGTCAGCAACTATGGAGCAAAAAGAGGCAGGGTGCAGCAAACTAAAGCCAGGAACTGCCTTGTGTCAGGGTTGGAGGGCTGTGGAATAGGAGCTGAGAACCCCTTTCTGTCCAGTTACCAATCTCAATGAAACGCTCCACTCGGCAGGTCATAGTGAACTCTTTGCGGTGGGCTGGCCCGGATTCCTGGGTCACCGTGTACTCTGGCAATCTCCAGCCTTTCTGCACCACCAGCTCCTTGGAGAGGAGACACAGGGAGCACAAGGCCAAGTGAGAAGAGACTCCCTATATCCACACTGGCCCTTACCCAAAAGCCTCAAACTCTAGATGACAGGAAGGAGGGGTGTGGAAAGGCCTTAATACAAGGTAACTGCCCCACCCACAAACTCTTGCAGCCCCTGGTTGAAGGGAAGACAGGCATGCATGAAAAATGAGGATGGGGGCACACCTGCAGCGCACCAACGGGGTTGCACTCAGACTGCTGAGGGGAGACAGGGGGTTGCATCTCCATGGGGGAGCTCCTGAAGGAAAAAGGGCCCAGGCCAAAGCTGAGAATGGTTCCTTCTGGGGCTACCCACAAGCCCAAGTCTTAACCACTGCTTGGTTTTCCCATGCCATCTCCCTATTTCTGGCCTGCTTCCTCCCACTCCCCCACAAAAGAAGTGCCCTCTAGGCCCAGGTGCATTTAGATTAAAAAATATTTGGTTATCATCTCCCCAGGACGGTGGGAGAAGGGCTGAATAGCTAGTCCCAGAGCAGTTAATGGATCTCAAACAGAATCATCAAATGGTCAATCCAGAAGAAACTGTAGACTACAAGACCATTAAATATCATCAGACTTCATCCATATTGCTATTTAAGAATCATAAATTAAGCCAGGCATGGTGGTGAATGCCTGTAATCCCAGTGACTTAGGAGGCTGAGGCAGGAAGATAGCCAAATTCAAGGCCAGCCTCAGCAACTTAGCAAAACCCTGTCTCAAAAAATTTAAAAAACGGATGTAGCTCAGTGGTAGTGTACCCCTTGTTTCAATCCCCTGTATCCCCCCCACCAAAAAAAAAAATCATAAATTACCTCCTGTCCCAAAAGCTTACCAATTGGTGCAAATTCTGCAAGCTCTTGTCCCCAACTATTCCATTCTTTGCTCACTGTCAGGCTTCCTCACGCCTGACTAGCCTAGCTGAGGAGCCAGGAGCCAGGACCTTCTCCTCCCCACCCTTTACAGCAGTCAGGGAACACAAGGTACCTGATTAAGACAGTGGATGGAACAGGAGCAGCAACTGCCACAGCAGCAAAAACCGGAACCTCCTCAGGCAGTGAAGAGTCTGGGGGAGAAAAAGAACTTCCCGAGGGGAAGGGGGTCTTGGATTCACACCCAGGTGCAGGGAGAATAGAGGGGTGGGGACTCAGGTCTCCTGATCTGCCCATGCCTTAAGAGAACTTCTCAACTGAGCCAGACTCAAGAGACCCAACATCTTCCTCCTGGGATGCTTTGCTGCCCCTACTGGCTCAAAAAGACTGAGAAAATGTCATCTTAGAAAAGAAGTCTCTTCCTACCCAAGAACCATGGGAACAACAAATTCCAACCTGAGCATAGAAGAGGGAAGGACATATTTGCTAATAAGAGGAAGCATGTAAGGGAGCAACTCCTGTCAACCTCAGCCTCCTCTCCCCACCCCCTCCCTCCCTAAACCCAACCCCAATTACAGCTATAATCCTGCAAAGGGGCTGGCTATTCCCCAGAGAATTCTTCACAGCAGCAGAAGCCCTGGAAACACTCTGTTTGGGTCCAGAGGAAACTCTTGGAAGGGGAAAGGTCAGGGTGGTAAAGGTCACCAGGCCAGGCTCAAGGAGAGTGGAAGGTGGTACAGGGCCTGGGTTCCTGGCAGGACTTCTAGGTGCCTTGGCTGTTCCTCCCTCACCTGCTGTCCTCCAGGGCCGGCTCCAGCATGCTCCCCCCTTTGAGGTGTTTGAGGGCCACCTCAGCTGCCTTGTGCTTGGCTGCTTTCTTGCTGGGGCCCTGACCTGAGAGAGGGGGTGTGGGCAATACTGGAGGTCACTGAAAGAACAGAAGAGAAACCAGCATCCCAGTCTCTTTCCTCACAGCCAGAGGGAGTCAATCAAGTTCCTCTGACCATCCTCCCCCTGCCCAAGACTAGAACGGTTCACTAACTGCTGGAAAGAAAGGCCCTTATCTTTCTATTAGCTCCTAGAATTATGCCATGCCAAGAAGGAATTCTGAGCTCCCTTTAGGTGGAGACTCTTTCTCTGCCTTACTTCCCTCTGCAAAGTACTTTCTTTTCCCTCAATAAACAGCTGGAACAATAGAGTAGGCTCTACAAAGCCCTACTGTGCCACTTACTAGACATATGACATTGTCTATGTCCCAGCCGTTCAATTTGATACTCAGTTTACTGATATTCAGATATAGAGCCCGGCATGGTAGCTCTCACTCCCCCAAATATCCACTGAAAATGTAAAGTATTCTCTCCTTTTCCTCTGGGGTGATGGGGACCTGCCAGATCCCCAAGACAGTCCTACTCACTCCTCTGACTTCCCCAAGTCTACCCACTTCTCATAATCCTGTTCTGCCACTACAGTCAGTGGCTTTTCCCCTGGAATCTCTGTAATCTTGAAATACCCTGAAATCTTACTGGCCTTGGAAAAGAGGACTGTGAAGAGAGACTCCACGATACAAAGCAATGGGCCCTTAAATGCACACCCCAGCCAGGCCGCCCAAGCCTTCCTCACCAGTGCAGCTGGTGTCGCCAACGGTGACCCGGAAGGTGAAATTAGGCTGGTGGGCTTGGCCCTCGGCTTTGAGAAGGTCGTACACAGGCGTCTTCCCTATTCTGGTCCCATACTCCTGAAGAAGGCTGATCGGGGTCTTGCCGGGGTTGGCGGCCAGCATTTGCTCTATACTGGGGTAAGGGGTACAGACCCACATCACACCTCTCCTCTGCACCCACCTGGCCAAGCACTGCCACACGACACCTAGGCACGTTATGGGGGACACAGGGTCCAGGGGACCCCACGCAGAGTGTCCATTGGCTGGGTTCAAATTAGGGATGCAGCTGGGAAAACAGGGTCCACTACCCCAAGGCAAGTGGGAAATGCACTGTTCCTGTCTCACTTAAGGCGAGGGAGGCTGTGCCCCGTGCTGATTGTAAGTGCAGGGACCCTGACACGGTGCAGGCCAAGAACCCAGTACCCACCAAATGCACTGAATGTGGGGGGCATAAAGCCCAGTGCTCCAGTGTAGTCTGGGAACCGAGCCAACCCCTAACTATTTAGAGCTGGAGGCGGTGGCCACTGCCCCGGTGCATGCCGGGAACCACTGCCCACTACCCCAGTGCTTGCCGGGAACAACCCTCAGGCCAGGTGCATGCTGGGGCCGCGGCGCTACCCTTCCGCACCGCCAGACACTTTTCGCTCTGCGGTGATGAGGACAAGGCGGCTCACCTGGGCAGCCCGCAGCCCGTGGTAGTGCCGGAGCCCTGCTCCTCTTCGCTCATTCCCTCCTCCGTCCCTATGGGCGCCACCGTGACTACAGCTTCCACGCGCCCCAGTATTCCGCCGACGAGCTAGGGCCGGGGCCAAGCCCGGAATCGCGGCCGGTAGGGCCCGCCACGGGGCATGCTGGGATATGGAGTCCTCCGCCTACCCTACTTCATGAGTCTCCATCTAGAGGGGAGCTACCCGCCCCACAACCCTCCGCGAGGCTCGCTCTGGCTGGCTGCACCGCCTTCTGGGAGGAGCGGACGCTTCCCGAGCAGCGGGCGGGCTGCACCGCCTCGCCCCCGGGCTGTGAGCATGCGTAGTAGCCGAGAGGAAGTGGCTGGGGGCTGGACAGTGAGGGCTAACTTGCCTTGGGGCCTTTTGAACCCCTAGAAAACTACAAAACCCAGCAACTCGCGCGTCACTCTGTCGCAGCTGTACGGGCAGGGTCAAGCACGCAAAAGATTCAACGGCATCATTGGCTATTCCGATTGCGTTTACTTCTCCTAGGCGACTTTCGATTGGCTACTTGGCCCAGAGGGGCGGAGACAAGGGAAGAGAACCGCCTCCTTGAGGAAAGGTTGTGATTGGCCTAGGAGGCTGCTGGCAGATCCTCCCTCTTCGTGGTCTCGGTGGGTAGGCCTTACCTGGACGCTAGAGGGGGCTGTTCTACCACCACCCCCTTCCCCCAGAGCAATGGGGTTGTTGTAGGTTCAAGTTCATCTCAGACAGTTCTCCCTTAAGTCGCAGCCTAAGCCTAAACCCCTGACCCTCAGGCCACAGTGTCACAGAACCTGCTTCATTTTCCTAGGTTGTTTTTAATCTCCTTACCCTCTACTCTCTAAGCAACTTGTCAGGTTTTGTTTCTCTCCGAAAGCCTCAGTAGATCCACCCTAGTGAATATTTCCTTAACTGGCCAGGAATCTGG
This sequence comes from Spermophilus citellus, assembly GCF_964194105.1. Classification (NCBI taxonomy): domain Eukaryota; kingdom Metazoa; phylum Chordata; class Mammalia; order Rodentia; family Sciuridae; genus Spermophilus; species Spermophilus citellus. Next base: position 72,919,015 of record NC_138197.1, on the reverse strand, counting down.
GACCCGAGAATCAGGCTGTAGTGGGACAAGAAGAACTATGGTGCCTGGTATTATTCCCTCTGCCCTGAGATTTTAGTCTCTGGGTGCAGAGCAGAAAATATACTTTTGGCTCCCAAAGACCCACTCCTTCCCCAAAGTCTTCGCAAGCACTGACTGAAAGATACAGGGGAAATCTTGTGACCTTGGAGAAAGAGGTACCACAAAAAATGTCTGATTCCGATGAGCGTTTTGAGAATAGGTCAGGGAATAGTTGTCTTGCTCTAAGGTTGGAGGCGGGGGCGAGGAGGAATGCACAGGGGAATCTTGGAATGATGAGGGGTCATCCAGGAACACTGAGGGGGATGGGGCCTACAGCTGAATGGATTCCAATTGGGTGAAATTGGAAAACGAGCTGTGACAATCAAGGGAAGCAGAACTGGCAAGATCGGTATGACGGGGGCGGGGGGGAGCAATGTCAGAGTGCTGAGAATACCATTTGAGGGGCTGCTCTCTCAGGGAACAGGAAGGAGTCCATAAGACGGACCATAGGGGGTTCCTACGGAATCAACTTAAGGCCCGAAGTGTAACTGCTGTAAGACACCGTCAGCAAGGAGGCGTGGGGCCCAGGCGGTCCAGGGACGGGCCTGGAGCGCGCCGGATGGCAGCAGCGGGCTCCTTTAAGAGGCCGGCGGCTCCAGCGCAGCATCCCCCGCTCAGGGCGTGTCCGTCCCGGGGGGCCAGGGGCGGGGGCCTTGAAGGAGCGGGAGTTCAAGCCGAGTGGGGACCGGGCTAAGGGTAGGAGATGGGGGTGGAAAACTGACGCTGACACCGGTACACCTGGACACCACACGAGCATCGCTTGTGACAGCGCCCCCGGTCCGGTCGAGGACAGCGGGGGGAGGAGGGAAGGAGGTGGAGAAGGAGGAGGAGGCGGGAGCAGCATCCGGAGCGGAGCTGCAGCAGCGCCGCCTTTTGTGCTGCGGCCGCGGAGCCCCCGAGGTGAGAGCCTGGCCGAGTTGGGGGGGGGGGTGCAAGGATGGGTCCGGGTCCTGGGACTCGGGTGTGGAGGGAGGGTAGGGATGCAGATGTGGCATGGTGGGGGAGGAGGTGACGCGGAGATGGTGAGGCTGTGGGGATGGAGAACTGGGGACCTGGACCCGACGCCAGTGGGGATGGGAAGGAGGAGAACGGAGCTGAGGGATGCCGCGGCCCAGCTTGGAGAGGAAGGGCCTCCAGGGCTGTGAAAGATGTATGGGGGTGGAGGGACAGACTTAAAGGACTGCAGGCAAGAGAACAGCCTCTTCTCTCACTCACCCTCAAGATGGGAGAAGGAAGGCGGAGGGGGAGTTTGGCTCCCTCCAGGGAAGAGAAGGAAGGGCAAGGCTGGTGTACCCACCGTATTTCCCCTCCTCCACACGTACAACTAGCAGGCTCCACCTGAAGATTACAGGCAGCACCTGTTCCTGATGGCCTGGCAATGGACCCCCTTACCTTCCACCTGTGATGCCCCTAGTCCCCTCCAGCTGTAGCATTCCTCTCCATCCAGCTGTTGCATCCTTCCCTCCCCCACTCATATGTGGCTTTCTCTTTCCTCTCTCTCCCCATCCTCTGGCTCCCCTAACTCATTTCCCCAGGTCAGGCCCATGGAGAAACTCCTTTTCCCTCCTACACCCCTCAAATTCCTTGGCTTAAGAATGAGCAAAAATTCTCTCTATAGAGTTAAAACTTGCTGACAACCATGGCCTTGAATGATCAGAGGGAAAAAAAGAGATCAAGACCCCATAGGCAATGGGAGGAAATAGCTGTCCCTTTGAATTAAGGGAGGAGTCCCACCTTTTAGCTCCCTTCTCTGCTACCTCTTTGGCTTTCAGTCAAAGAGGGAATGCACACTAGGTCTCTTCACCCAACCCAGAGTCCTCTTCAGCCACAGTTGCTGCCTCCCTCTAAATACTCTTTCCCTTCCAACTCTCAGGGAAGTCTCTATCACCCTGGGAGCTCTGGTTTTCAGCCAGAGGGTCATACCAAGTTAAAACCAGAAGGGATTCAAAAAGGTATGGGCCCAAATGCCCCCTGAGCCTTCCTATCAGGACACTGAAGTTTCTCTGAGCTAAAGACCTTGCTCCCTCATGTCTCAACACTCAAGGGTGAAGAAGTGGCTGCCCTCTCCAGCCTCCTACTCATCTGTTCACTTACATTGTTGACCCCAGCAAACATGAAAACACAAATAAGTGGTCATCCCTTTATGAAACTAGTTATGGGGACAGGGGACAAGAAGTTTCTGGAAGTAGCTTGGGATTTCCTAAACTTCCTCACAATTGAGGATGGCAGAACCCTTACAAAAACCCATTGCTGTTCCCTAGTTCTTCTGATGGTAGTGAGGTAGTAGAGTCTGGCATTGCCAGGAAGAGAGCACTAAGTTCTAGTACCCATCACCCTAACTCAGTCCCTTCATGGGGAAGAAGAAGGGGTTAGGATTAGTGAGCCAGCTGTTTAGGGAGTCTTTGCTGGGACAGGAGGAAGACAGTGTTAAACTGCAGCAGAGAGGACCCTGGGGCTTCAGGAGGGGTTGGCCACTGACCATCTGTCTGGATCATTTGCTCCCAATAGGATTGGAGTCCTGTGTGTGTGTTGAGGACGCAGTGACACTATTCCAGAGGGATAGTAAGGACCTTTGAGGAGAAAACCTTTGCCCTTTGGGTTTTGTTGTTGTTGTTTGTTTGTACTGGGGATTGAACCAGAGGTGCTTAACCCTGAGCCACATACTCAGCCCTTTTTTACATTTTCCTTAGAGACAAGGTCTCACTGAATTGCTAAGTGTCTCACTAAGTTGCTAAGGCTGGCTTTGAACTCGCAATCCTCTGCCTTAGCCTCCTGAGCTGCTGGAATATCAGACCTGTGCCACCAGTCCTGGCTGATTCTTTTTTTTACGCTTCTTTTTTTCCCTCTTGTTTCTATACCACCCTTTCCACCTGTACCTTCTCTACTGCCTCTTTTTGAGAAAGAAGGAAAAAAGGGAAGGAAATCACATTGATTTTAAAAACCTACTACTTCATTTTAGACCTGTCCACATGACTGCTGTTTATAGAGAGCTTCCCATATACTAAGTACTGAGCCAACAACTTGATTACCTCAATAATGCTCACAAAAAGATAGTGTTATTGTCATCTCTACTTTAGGGATAAGGAAACAAACTTTTTTATTCAAAGTCAAAAGGCTGTGTGTAGGAGCTAAAGATATAGCTCAGTTGGTAGAGTGATTGCCTCACGTGCACAAGGCCCTGCCTGGGTTCAATCCCAAGCACTTCCAAAAAAAAAAAAAAAAAAAAAAAATGCTGGTGTGTTGGTGTGTGGCAAAACCTAGGATTTGAACCCAGGTCTGTCTGGCTCAGAGCCTGTGTTCACACCCATCACCAGTGTGTAACATAGGTACCCTGTCCCTATCTAGAGATGAAGAAATAGACCTCTTAAAAAATCTCATACTCCTGGGCTGAAGTTGTAGGCTGGGCTGAGGCTGTAGCTCAGTGGTAGAGTGCTTGCCTCACACACGTGAGGCCCTGGGTTCAAACCTTAGCATCACATAATAAATAAATAAATAAATAAAGATTTTTTTTTTTTTTTAGAAAGTCTCATACTCTAGCACTTGGGAGGGTGAGGCAGGAGAATTGTGTGTTTAAAGCCAGCCTCCACATCTTAGGGAGGCCCTGAGCAACATAGCAAGACCCTGTCTCTAATAAAATATAAAAAGGGCAGGGGATGCAGCTCAGTGGTTAAGCACCCCTGGTACAAAAATAATAATAAAACAATAACGTCTCATAGAACAGGTCACCCAACTGGTCAAGAGCAGAGGTAAAATCTCAGCAGACCTCTGTTTCTGAGGTTTGCCATATCTCTCTCGATAGCACAATGTTCCTAAGCAAGGGGATGGAAGTGAATGAGCACTCCATCAATTTTATTTTATTTTTTCTTTTGCAAATTAGAATAAAGTTTGTCTCATTTTTAAAGCAATTCAAAAGTTATTCCTGAAATACTTGAAAACCCAGATAATCTAAAAGAAGAAAATTAAAACATCCATGATTCTACCTACCTTGTGTTAAACCTCAATATCTATCTTTTAGTTTGTTTTCTGTTTGGGGTTTTATATTGCTGGAAATCAAACCCAAGGCCTCACAAATACTAAAAAAGCACTCTACCACTGAGTTTTACCCCCAGCCCAGATTTTTTTTTTTTTTTAATGCACTTCCAGCTCAGGAACAGTGTGTTGAAATGAAATGCGCTTCTGCTGGGTGCACATCCCTGAAATCCCACCTTCTGGGAAGCTAAGGCAGGAAGATCTCAAGTTCAAGGCCAGCCTCAGTACCTTAGGGAAACAAGCTCAAAAAAAAAAAAAAAAAAAAAAAAAAAGAAAGAACAAAGGACTGGGGATGTAGCTCAGTCATAAAGTGCCCCTGGGTTGAATTGCCAGTACCAAAAAATAAAACATACTCAGCTTCTTCTAGGTCTACCAGAAATCCTGAAGGAGGGACCCTGTGGCTCATCCCACCCTGCTCCTACCCTCCCCTACCCCTCAGATCTCCATGTGTAAGGCTGAGGGGTGATCCTGGCATACCATCAGTGGAAGGGAGGGTCTTCCTTGTACAGCTTCTTAGGGGAACAAATCCCTAAGAGACCTGGCTAGAGAGTAAAGATGGGTGCGGAACACCAGGCCTCCCTGACAGTGTGCAAGAAGGGAAAAGGACCTAGCAGTGGCATAACTGGGGGATTTAGCACAGTGGCTGACATTGTGAGGTGGTTCCACTGGATCCTGAAATCATGATTGATCCTGGGAAGCGAAAGATCAGAGACCAAGTCTCCCTTTTTCTGGTCATACAGAAGACATGGCTTCTCAAGAATCCAAAGAGAAAGACCTGGTATCCAGTCAACCAGGAAGACAAGGTCAGGAGGCTGCACCAGCTCACTGTACTCTTGCCATCCCTTAAGGTGGGGTTGGGAGTCCAGAGACCACATTCTTTAAGCTTTCAGTGGCAGAAGTAGAGTTCTAGCTCTGAGCTCTCCAAATCCAAAGTCAGTTCTTTTGTCCTAAACAGTACTGTTCTCCCTCAGCACCCTCACTGCCACCTCACTAGGAGAAGTGTACCAGCAAGGATCTGAGGGGCTTGACTTGTAAAAGGCTGAGGACCTGGATGTAGGGGTGAGCTCATTTTTATCGGCATCTCAAGAAGGCATTTAAAGGGGCTGGAGTTGTAGCTCAGTAGTAGAGCACTCCTCTAGCACATGCGAAGCCCTGGGTTCAATCCTCACCACCACATAAAAATAAATAAAACAAAGGTATTGTGTCCAACTACAACTAAAAAATAAATATTAAAATAAAGAAGGCATTTACATTTCATGAGGTTGCTTAGAAAAGCTGGACTTCTTTCCATCTAAGAACTCTAGGGCCATGGATCCTGTCAAAAGGAAAATAAAAAGCTGCAGCCAGGTAGATAGGAGGCATGACTGGGATCCATCAGGCCTTTATCTTGTCAGGGTCTCAAAGGCTTTAGGGCAGAACCAGGATTCCAAAGCCACTGGTCTCCTCTCCCCTTGAAGACCCCTCTTCTCACTCCCACTCAAGAGAGAAGTGGAAGCTTCCTCCTTTTCCTAAGTGGAAAATGAGGTCTGGGACAGTAGAAAGTGTCTAGGGCGACAACACAAGACTTAAGCAGATGGCCATGCCTCTGAAGTAAGCCCCCAAGAATCCCAGTAAGCAGTTGTGTTGTTTCTTCTGTTAGAAAAAGAAGCTAGAGAGAATTTGAAAGACTCACCATAGGCCTCCTTCATCTCAGAGAACCCTGGAGGACCTGGTGGTCACACCCTGTGGCCTCCGTATGGGGCACTCTAGGGACCACCATCAAAGCAGAGACCTCCCACCTGATCCTGAATGAAGGCCTGTGGGGGTATCCACAGAGCTGCCTTCTCTGGCAGAAGTATAGCCCAGAGATCACTCTCTCCCCTTAGTCTGCAGCAGATGCACAAGTCAACACTTAGTAAATATGGTTGATAGGATGACTGACAGGGATACTACCCCTCCTATCACATCTCTACCCTGCTCCCCATGCTCTGCATAATTGATGGCCAGGGAGATAAGTCCCTTCCCCTATGGTGACCAAATGTCTAGGCTAGGAGCTCCAAGTCATAATATCCCCCAAAGCCCTGGTGCCAAGGCCCAGCTCAGGGACAGTGGGACACAGCTGGCAGACCAGGAATAAAGGAAACAGCAAGGAAGGGGCAGTTTACTTGGAGAAATCTCCAGTTTACTATGGCCCCTTGGGGCCTCAACTTTACCCCTTCTGCAAATCATCTGGAAGAGCTGTCATTATCCTGAGAAAGGGGATGGGGTGGATTGAACTTGGCTAGATTCCCTATCTTTCTCTCGTACCATCTCCTACTCCTACAGTGCCCTAAAAGACAAACAGGTGAAATGGCTTCTCTCTTCTCCCCAGCTGCTGGCCATGGATACCAAAGGGGCCTCTGGGGAAGCCTGGTGAATTGGAGGGAGGCCGGGCTGCAAGTGTCTCTGAGCATGTCACCTTCTCTAGGCTTAAACTTAGTTACCAAACAACCAGATGAAGGGTGAAAAATTCCTTCAAAAAGCCAGCTCTTGTGTTACTCAAAAGCTCAGCTTCTAAATAGGAAACTAAGTGGGAAGGGACCCATTATCTCTGGGTTTTGGTGCCATCTCATCTCCATTTTGGCGCTTTGGGGTGGGCACTCAGACCTGCAATTCCAGCTACTTGGAAGGCTGAGGCAGGAGGATCCCAAGTTCGAGGTCAGCCACAGCAACTTAGACCCTGCCTCAAATTTTTATTAAAAAGGATTTGGGAGTGTAGCTCAGAAGTAGAGCATTTTCCTAGCATGCCTGCGGCCCTGGGTTGATCCTTAGTGGAGAGGGATCCTGAGGGCAGACAGCTTTTCAGTTTGTCCACCTTGAACTTCACGCTGTTGGTCTCAGCATCTCTTGGCTACTCCCTCTGGCTGTGCCTTTCACCCTGTGTCCTGTCATCTCTCCATTTCCTGTTTTCCTTCTATGTGCCACTGCAACCCAGTGCCAACCACAGGAGTCCTTTCCCTTCAACCAACCTCTTTCCCTCCACCCGTTGCCCAGCTGAAGATCTTAAAGCAGACGAGGTCGGAGGAGAGGAACACAGGCAGCAGACCGCAGGGTCCAGGTCCGCACCTGCAGTGCCTGTAGCCATCCGGGCAACCAGCCACTTGCGCTTGCCCAGGTCAGGGGCGGGGCTCAGACGCGCGGTTCCGCCCTGTGTCGCTTTCACGTGACCCTGGGCTAATCTTGTCCTGGTGACTTCACGAGCCGCCTGGAGCCCAGTCGTCATGGTTACGCCGCAGCGCCCAGCGCTTCCCTCAGTCCGTGGTCCCCCTCTCCCCACCCGGACCCTGGCCCCCGCCACCAGCCACAAGCCACGTGACAACCGGGAAAGAGGTCGGGAGGGGGAAGGGTCCGTGGTCATAACCCCTTCCTCTCCGACTTGGGCTTCGGGAATCTGTCACCGGTGGCCTGATTGTCCAGCGGGTAGGCCCTGCACTTCCCGGAGATCCCCAGCCCTGGTTCTGGGTAGTCCAGAAGTGAAGCCCAGGCGTGGGAGGTAAAAGCCCTAGGATCCTCCAGGGCCCGATTCTCGGGTGTATTGGCACCAGCCCGGCCTGCGCTTGACTGTAACTTGCATTACATTACAATCACCTTCGCTCTTGAACTGCAGATATCTCGTGGGATGCGTAGGCGATTCAGAAGCCGAATGTGACAATAATTTCCACATTCTGGACCTCATGTTTTCTCAAGAAAATAAGAGGACCATAGTACCTTCTTTGATGAGCCAATGTGATGATTAAGGGAGCATCACCTTATGGCATTAGTGCCTGTGATAGCCTTAAAGGGTCCTGGAGAGGGTGGAGCAGTTGTTCCACCTTACTCTGTCCCAGGCTGAAGAATACCGGGAAGTCGTTGCTTTACAACAGTCCAGGCTCTCAAAGGAACTAGGCGCCTGACCATGGAATGCTTTCACATGGGAGCCATGATGGAGGAAGCACACGGGGCTGTGCTAGCCCAAAAGAGGCATTCACTTAAGAGGGTCTCGTCATACAGACTTCCAGGATGACCTGACACTCGGAAGTCAAAAGAGGTGATGACAAACACCTTCTGGGCAGAATAAGCCTCAGGCAGAGGTTGAGCTTCTTATTGGCTGTGGCTTCTCCAGCAGGTCATGGAATATTTCTATCACTTAGTCTGTAGAGTCGGAATATGCCCACCTTACTTACAGTTTGGGGAATTGAAAAGTACTACTTCATATCGTAGTTAATGTACATAGTAAACCTTTCATAATAGTAGCCATTGTAATTGGGTGCCCTGGATCAAAAGTTTGATGTAACATGGTGTCAGGTTGGTTCTACATTATTTGGGTACCAACATCATTAGTAGTGGTGAGGTGGGAGAGAGGTGCTTGGGTATAGCATGGAGTGTATGTTCTAGATATTTCTTAGATCCTTCTGGAGAAAGGACAGGGACGACTTGGAGCCAACTTAAGAGTTAGGCCAGGTGATGTCAGTTAATGAAGCTTGAACTAAGGCAACAGTGGGAATAGAGAGAATAGAATGACATTGTGGCAGCTTTTCAAAGGTACTAGTTAAAAAGAATGACCTGAGCCAGGAATGGTGGTACAGACCTGAAATCCCAGGGACTCAGGTGGCTGAAGCAAGAGGAGCATGATCAAGTTCAAGACCAGTCTCAGCAACTTAGATCTTGTGTAAAAAAAAAAAAAAAAAAAAAAAAAAAGGAGGAGAGAGGCTGGGGCTGTAGCCCACTGGCAAAGTGCCTCTAAATTGGGTAAAATTCCCAGTCTCCCCTTAAAAAGACAGAGAGGCCTGAAAATTGTGCTGGAAGAGCTAAGACTATCATTCTCCCTGGGCTCCCCCATCCCCCACCAATAGCTTCCTTATATATCTGCAACTTCATCCCTGAGTCCTTTTGCATGTGTAGATCCCTGCCACTCCCCTCCACTGTGATTCAGAATGTAAGATCGTTATTTCTAGGAGACTACCACAGGGGCTCCTGGAAAGACCTAGGTGAGGGACAGTGGAATTCTTGTTCTCAACAGTCTCAGGATTTGATGACTAGATGTGGAGATAGGAGACCAGGATGACTCCTGGTATCCTTAAGGGGTCCTGGAGTGGGTGGAGTGGGTGTAGGACAATTCTGGTAAAGGCTGGAGAGTTTGCTGTGCCCGGGTGATAGCCAATTCAACCTTCTGTGTAGTTGGAGAAACTAAGGCCCAACTATAGCTTCCCTGAGGTCATAATGAGCTACATCCACAGTAATTTTTTTTTTTTTAATCTTGAGATAGGGTCTCCATAAGTTGCCTAGGCTGTCCTTGAACTCAGAGCCCTCCTGCCTTAGCCTCCTAAATTGCTGGGAATACACCCATGTGCCACTGCACCTGGCAATGATTTTGGGGCAGGATGGTACTAGATATTGAATTCAGGGGACCTCAGTCCACTGAGCCACATCTCCAACCCTATTTTGTATTTTATTTAGAGACAGGGTGTCACTGAACTGCTAAGCACCTCACCTTTGTTGAGGCTGGCTTTGAACTCGCGATCCTCCTGCCTCAGCCTCCCCAGCTACTGAGACTGCAGGCGTGCACCACTGCACCTGGCTTCGCAGTGATTGGTTTTTAGACAACAGCTATGGATTGGGATAAATCTCCTTGGCCTGGAAAATTGGATCTTGGTTTGGAGAGCTGGGGATGGGGAAACAAGGAAGAGATAAGACAGTGTCCTTTGAGCCCTGGAGAGCAGCTGGTGATGGGAATGGCTCAAGATGCTTCTGCAACAGGCCATAGCTTGTCTTAACACAGCTTGTGCCTCAATACTGGATGGTTCTACCTTTTTTTGCCAGTTGTGCTGGGTGATAGTGGAGCTATTAGCTTTCACTTACCTTGGAGACCTTGGTTGTATACCTGTAAACACCTAAGCAGAGGGTTCAGTTGTGAGCCCTTAGTGTGTCTTAGGCTAAGGCTTTTATCTGAGTTAATGTTCCTGAGGGGGCCTCATTGGTATTGTCTGAAAGTTCTTGATCATGAGGTCTAGAAACATTTTCCGAGGGTGCCCAATTAGAAGGTCTATCAATCTCACGTGTGTACACTTCAACATGAAGGAAGTCTAGTTATGTTACCACTGCAGGCCTGAGATTGAGAATCAAGGTAAAGGTGACTTAGAGACCCTCATATCTGTTGGCACCAGTGAGCCTCAGGTGAAATAGGTACTGCAGGAGTGAATTCCAATAGTTGTATAGGGAGAAGGGAAATTAGACTTGTTACTTGTGATTCCTAAGGATTTTTGTTGTTTTCATTTCTGTGGTTCTGGGTTTGAATCCAGCTAAGCATTCTAGTGTAGAGCAGTAACCTTGCCTTATACTTGAATTTGAGATCTTATTTATTTATTTATTTATTTATTTATGGTACCAGGGATTGAACTCAGGAGGCACTTAACCACTGAGCCACATCCTTTTATATATATATATAAAATATTTATTTATATGTGGTGCTGAGGATCGAACCCAGGGCCTCGCACATGCTAGGCGAGCGCTCTACTGCTGAGTCGCATCCCCAGCCCTGCCACATCCCTCCTTATTTTTTATTTTGAGACAGGGCCTAGCCAAGTTACCTAGGGTTTCACTAAGTTTCTTTTTTTTATATATATATATATTTATTTTTATTTATTTATTTTTTTAGTTGGCGGACACAACATCTTTGTTGGTATGTGGTGCTGAGGATCGAACCTGGGCCGCACGCATGCCAGGCGAGCGCGCTACCGCTTGAGCCACATCCCCAGCCCAGGGTTTCACTAAGTTTCTGAGGCTGACTTTGAACTTGTGATCCTCCTGCCACTTGGATTACAGGTGTGTACCACCCAGCAAGTTTGAGACATATTTTAAGGGGCTGGGGATGTGGCTCAGTGATCAAGTGCTTGCTTAGCATGTACAAGGCCTGGAGTTCAATTCCCAGCACCACAAAAATAAATAAATAAATATTGCCAGTGTGTGGGTGGGTCTGTTACTTGTGTCTACCTGAGAATGATACTCAAGTATGTTACCCATATATCATAGTATTGCTTGCACTACTGATACCTAAGAGGAAGCCCAGGCGTGTTGGGTGTCCTCTGATGGGTACCTCAGGGAAAACTCAAGTGTTGCCTTCAGTGAGCTATTGCTAGCCCAGCTTCTTAGCCCAAGCTTTTGGAGCTGAGCCTGTGGCTTTGATAGCCCCTTCCTCCTTCACTTCCCACAGGGCCCGCTGCTCAGCACCACATCGGGGCCCAGAGGCTATGGCCTGCCTCCATGAGACCCGCACACCCTCCCCTTCTTTTGGGGGCTTCGTGTCTACCCTAAGTGAGGCTTCCATGCGCAAGCTGGACCCAGACACTTCAGACTGCACCCCTGAGAAGGACCTGACACCCACCCAGTGTGTACTTCGTGATGTAGTGCCTCTTGGTGGACAGGGCGCAGGTGGGCCCAGCCCCTCCCCAGGTGGAGAGCCACCTCCTGAGCCTTTTGCCAATAGTGTCCTGCAACTACATGAGCAGGAAACAGGGGGTTCAGGAGGAGCCACTGGATCACCTGAGAGTCGGGCATCTAGAGTCCGAGCTGACGAGGTGAGGCTACAGTGCCAGAGTGGCAGTGGCTTCCTTGAAGGCCTCTTCGGCTGCCTGCGCCCAGTCTGGACCATGATTGGCAAAGCCTACTCCACGGAACACAAGCAGCAGCAGGAAGGTAGGCCAGGTTCCTGTCTGAGCTCTCTCCGAGTCTCCCTAAGTCTGAGATTTGTTGGACAGCCCCACACTTCAGTCATCACCCAGTGATCCCTTCCCTCCCCACTGCCCAGCCCTAGTCCCCCACTCATCTATTAGCCTAACTTCCCAACTTTTTGTGTGTCTGTGGTGCTGTGGAACCCAGGGCCCACATGCTGGGCAACTGCTCTATCATTGAGCTGCACCCCAGCCCCCCAGCTGCTTTCAAAGCCACCCAATCATTTCCTTCTCTGTCCCCTAGACCTAATGTCTTTTCAGCCTGATTTGTTACCCTTCTGCCTTGCCCTTGACTCATTTTAGCCAACTCAATGATGTCCCCCATCCCTGGCCTTGTCATAAAGCCTTGAGTGCAGCTTCTGAGCCTTGTGGCACTGTGCCTCCTGCCCACAGACCTTTGGGAGGTTCCTTTTGAGGAAATCCTGGACCTGCAGTGGGTAGGCTCCGGGGCCCAGGGAGCTGTCTTCCTGGGGCGCTTCCATGGGGAGGAGGTAGCTGTGAAGAAAGTACGAGACCTCAAGGAGACCGACATCAAGCACCTGCGAAAGCTGAAGCACCCCAACATCATCACTTTCAAGTGAGGTCCAGGGAAGGGGCTGGGAGTATTATGCCGAGGCCTGCGACCCTCATGGGGCAGTGGGACCTAAACCATCCTTCCCAAAGGAGACCCCCAGACAGCATGGGTGGAAATGAGGGTTCCAAGTGCAAGTGAGGTAAATGTTGGGCTGCCTGAGGCCTTCACATTATGGTGTTCGGCCCCCAGGGGTGTGTGTACCCAGGCGCCCTGCTACTGCATCCTCATGGAGTTCTGCGCCCAGGGCCAGCTATATGAGGTGCTGCGGGCTGGCCGCCCTGTCACCCCGTCCTTGCTGGTTGACTGGTCCATGGGCATTGCCGGAGGCATGAACTACCTGCACCTGCACAAGATCATCCACAGAGACCTCAAGTCCCCCAAGTGAGTATGCCTGCAAGCAAGCAGAAATTGCTGCACATGCAGGGGACCATCCAAGGCTGTGTGGCCCTGTCCCTCCTTCTAGATCCTGCCCTAAGTGCATGTGGCCATTTCAAAAACCTTTTCCAAGTGACAGTTCTATCTTGGAAGGACTGTGGTGAACCTTTCACCTTTGGGTGTCCCTTATGATATTCAACAGAAAGGCAAACTTGCTAGAGAGTTAGTTGGGATATGTGGAAGGACATGGATCCCAGCTGACTACACTTTTTACCAGCATGCTAATCACATATGACGACGTGGTGAAGATCTCAGATTTTGGCACTTCCAAGGAGCTGAGTGACAAGAGCACCAAGATGTCCTTTGCAGGGACGGTAGCCTGGATGGCCCCTGAGGTGATCCGCAATGAGCCTGTGTCTGAGAAGGTTGACATCTGGTGAGGGCCAGAATGAGGACTGAGGAGGGTGGGTGGCCAACAGAGTGGGGCAGTGCCACCAGAGCTTGGGCATTCTTTGGCAACCAGGGCCTTTGAAGGGAAACTTTCACAAATGATACACCCTCTTATCTCCAGGTCCTTTGGTGTGGTGCTATGGGAACTCCTGACTGGTGAGATCCCTTACAAAGATGTAGATTCCTCAGCCATCATCTGGGGTGTAGGAAGCAACAGTCTCCATCTGCCCGTACCCTCCAGCTGCCCAGATGGCTTCAAAATCTTACTTCGTCAGTGCTGGTAAGGATGGCTGGGTTTGGGCTAAACTGGACTCTAGTTGAGAAGCCAGAGAGCTTTGCTGAGGAATAGCTAGTTCCTAGAACCCAGGCATCCAGGCCCAGAATCCTTAATAGGGAAAGGAGGCCAAAGCTACCCAATGATGCTCTCCAAGAACCAAGTATCTGAAATGTGGATTAAGGGACTCATAACTGAGGGATACTGGACTGACCAGTAATCTGCAGGGGTACATTAAATTCAAAGAGTAATTTGCATCTGAATTGGGCTTCTACTGCCTTCTAAGCAGAGTGACCTTTGGGGTACTTGATCTTATGTGGTGAGACCCTTTTTCAAAATAAAAATGGCTGGGTTCAATTCCTAGTACCAAAATTGATAGATTAGATAGATAGTAAGTGCTGGGGATACAGCTCAGTGGTTAAACACCTCTGGATTAAACCCAGTACCACAAAAACAACACAGATGACCATAGAACCCAGAGGATAAGCTGAATCTTTTATTGTGGTGGTGGTACTAGAGATTGAACTTGGGCATTCTATAACTGAAAGACAGTCCCAGGTGTTTTTTTTAATTAACTTATTTTTGGATACCAGGGATTGAATCCAGGGGCACTTAACCACTAAGCCACACCCCCAGTCCTTTTTTTTTTTTTTTGGTATCAGGGATTGAACTCAAGTCTCCAGCCATATTTTGTAGTCCCCCTGACCACCAAGTAGCTGGGATTACAGGTGTGCACCACCACACCCGGCTCCCAGCCCTTTTTTTAATGTATTTTGAGATTGAGCCTCACTAAGTTGCTGAGGCTAGCTTTGAACTTAAATCCTCCTACCTCAACCTCCTGAGCCACTGGGATTACAAGCATGCGCCACCATGCATAGCTTATTTTGAGATGAGGTCTTAAGTTTCCCAGGCTGGTCTCAGCCTCCCAAGTCACAAGGATAACAGATGTGCATTACTATGTGCTAACCTGAAGATTCTTGGCATTTACCAAATTGTTTTTTTCATTGGTGTTTCTCAGAAAAATGTTTTACTGGGGTAGACAATTGGAAAATATGAGGTTAAACAGGTTTCCTTGCTGATAGTGTATGACATCTCCATCTTATATCACACTACATTTATTTATCTATCTATATCCATCCATCCATCCAGCTATTTATTTATTTTGTGTGGTGCTGGGTATCGAACCCAGGGCCTTGATTGCAAGGCAAGCACTTTGCCAACTGAGCTATATCCCCAGCCCTATCACAGTACATTCTAAGACGGGGTTCTCCAGGACACACCTTAGGAAAGGATGTTCTAGTTCCTATCTGGTCCTCCCTGAAATTCCCTTCTTCCCCAACTTCATTCCCTTCAGGAACAGCAAACCACGAAATCGTCCATCATTCCGACAGATCCTGCTGCATCTGGACATTGCCTCAGCTGATGTACTCTCCACACCCCAGGAGACTTACTTTAAGTCCCAGGTGTGCTGTGGATAGGGAAATGAATATCCAAGTCCCCTTTGCAGAAATAATGATGCCCTTTGGGTGGAGTGGGGAGGCTAAGCAAAAGGGTTGGCTGGACACAATATATTAGTCCTCGTAGAGGACTGGGACCCCATCTTGGTTAGTCTTGTGCCCCACTCTTTTGCTCTGAAAACACAATTTGCAGTGGCACAGGCAACCTCTAGAGACCTCAGGTCAACTGGGTGAAGAGATGGCTCTTAACCTTCACTGTCTCTCCACCCCCAGGCAGAGTGGCGGGAAGAGGTAAAGCTGCACTTTGAGAAGATCAAGTCTGAAGGAACCTGTCTGCACCGCCTAGAAGAGGAGCTGGTAATGAGGAGGAGGGAGGAGCTCAGGTATGTGACTGAGGGGATTTTACCAGCAGCAGGAACTGGATACCACTAGCTCCCAGAGACTGAGATCCACCATGAAATCACATGAACTCAGTTTACCATGGGGAACCCATCTGCCCATTTCAGACATGCCCTGGATATCAGGGAGCACTATGAACGGAAATTGGAGAGAGCTAACAACCTATACATGGAACTGAATGCCCTCATGTTGCAGCTGGAACTCAAGGAGCGGGAGCTGCTCAGGTAACCTTGCCCACCTTTATACACCAAGGGCCTGACCTCTGCTGAGCTGCCTTACTTATAGACCCTACAGATCCCTCATTATTCAGATGCCCAACTGAGGAATTATCTGAATCTTTAGGCGAGAACAAGCTTTAGAGCGGAGATGCCCAGGCCTGCTAAAGCCACACCCTTCTCGGGGCCTCCTTCATGGGAACACAATGGAGAAACTCATCAAGAAGAGGAATGTGCCACAGAAACTGTCACCCCATAGCAAAAGGTAGGACATGAGTTCATTAAGATTGAGGTTCTAAGTATGACAGGAGTGATGCTGAAAAGGCTGCAGATGCTTAGAAGGGTGGAAATGCTCAGGCTTTGGGTGGGTAAATACATTAATCTCAACCTTGTATTCTCCCCTACCAGGCCAGATATCCTGAAGACAGAGTCCTTGCTACCTAAACTAGATGCAGCACTAAGTGGCGTGGGGCTTCCAGGGTGTCCTAAGGGTCCCCCCTCACCAGGACGGAGTCGCCGTGGCAAGACACGTCACCGCAAGTCCAGCGCCAAGGGCAGCTGTGGGGACCTCCCTGGGCTTCGTGCAGCTGTGCCACCCCATGAACCTGGAGGACCAGGAAGCCCAGGGGGCTTAGGAGCAGGACCCTCAGCTTGGGAGGCTTGCCCTCCTGCCCTCCGTGGGCTCCACCATGACCTTCTGCTCCGCAAGATGTCTTCTTCATCCCCAGACCTGCTGTCAGCAGCACTGGGAGCTCGGGGTCAGGGGGCCACAGGAGGAGCTGGGGATCCTGGCTCACCACCTCCAGCCCGCGGTGACACCCCCCCAAGTGAAGGCTCAGCCCCTGGTTCCACCAGCCCTGAGTCACCTGGGGGGGCCAAAGGGGAGCCGCCTCCACCAGTAGGGCCTGGCGAAGGTGTAGGGCTGCTGGGAACTGGAAGGGAAGGGACAGCAGGCCGGGGAGGAAGCCGGGCTGGGTCCCAGCACTTGACTCCAGCTGCACTGCTCTACAGGGCTGCTGTCACTCGGAGTCAGGTAAAGTATGGGGAGATTTCTATACTTACCTATCCTTGTTCTACCCTGGTTCTAGGTCTCATTGCCCATTCTGAGCTCTCAATCTTAGGCGACTCCCTATATAATCTTTTGCAACTAAATTCCCTTATCCTGGACTCAAGACCTTTCCCTTTTATGATCACAGTCCCTCATTTCTCCCACACAGAAACGAGGAATCTCTTCAGAAGAGGAAGAAGGAGAGGTAGACAGTGAAGTAGAGCTGACATCAAGCCAGAGGTGAGCAATAATCATATGTGGCAAAGGCCTGTTTCAGGGCTGCAAAGGGCAGAACAAGTCTTTAACACCCACCCTTTAACATTTTAGGTGGCCTCAGGGCATGAATATGCGCCAGTCACTATCTACCTTCAGCTCAGAGAATCCATCAGATGGGGAGGAGGGCACAGCTAGTGAGCCTTCCCCCAGTGGCACACCTGAAGTTGGCAGCACCAACACTGATGAACGGCCAGATGAACGGTCTGACGACATGTGTTCCCAGGGTTCAGAAATCCCACTGGACCCACCTGCCTCAGAGGCTGTTCCTGACCCTTCCTCCCAGCCCATACCACACCAGGACCTACTCAGAGGTGAGCAGGTAAGTTAAGAACAGAACCTACCAGATATCAGACAAGAACCAGGAGCCTGATTTTTGACAGCTTTCGGTGATATATGTACAGGCCAGAAAGATAGGTATTTAGCCTCCGTCAGTTTCTGAGCGTTTCTTCCCCTCCCAAAAGCAAATATCCATATGGTAGAATGTGAGGCCTATGATACAGAGCCTGTATAATATGGTGTCTGTGACAACTCGTGTGGCCACTATTAACTGCAGCCAGGGAAGGATCCTGAAAATAGCAGTCTGGTGCCTTGCAGAATGACCTGAGCAACTAAAACCTGGAAGCAATAAAATCAGTAAGCCACTGGCTATTAGATTCTGCCCTTACTGGGATCATTATAATGCCAAGAGCTGTTCCACCTCACTGCATTTCTACTCTTCCTCACAGGGCCCTCCTAATTCTGAGGACTCAGACTGTGACAGCACTGAATTGGACAACTCCAACAGCGTTGATGCCTTGCGGCCCCCATCCTCACTCCCTCCATGAAAGCCACTCTAATTCCCTGTATATAGAGAAATATTTATATAAATAATATATATGCGCCACATAATCAGAGGAAGATGGGGCTGTCCCAAGCTTAAGTCAGGCTTGTGGGGAACTGACCCCTGATAAAAGTCAAGGGATACAGGCAGCTATGGAAATGAATGACAAGTACTGCCCTAGAGCTGCGTGGAACCTGGCCCCTTCTTGCTTCACCCCATTCCTTATGTTCAGCAAGCAATGCTTGTCACTAGGATCTTTACCCCCAACATTGGGAGGCAGAAGGAACCATGTAGACTGCACTTTTCTGTTTTCCGTTTACTCTGTTTACACATTTTGCACTTGGGAGGAGGGAGACTAAGGCTGGGTCCTCCCTTCTGAGGTTTCTCAGGTGGCAATGTAACTCGTTTCTTTGTCCCTCCCTTTCTCTACCAACCCCTGGCTTAGGGCCCAGGGTGAGGTTGAGAGACTTGATAGCATGTGATGATGGCTCAGGCTGAAGAACTGGGGTGCTGTTTAAGTCCCTGCTTTTATCCTGGTGCCTGATTGGGGTGGGGACTGTCATATTGTATCCCTGTGAAAAACCTTGAAATATAACCACTCCATGCAGGCCCAGCTGTTGAGGGTTTTTCTTGATGAATGAATGGGATATCAAACCTGGTGAAGAAGTTAACTATCTTTTCTCACTAAATGATCATGTTAAACTTTGTACAATTACTGGCACGAATAGCAGCAGGTACAATCTTCTAAGTGATTTTATGACAAAAACAGAAGTAGCTCTTCTTATTGGCCAGGAACAGTGGCACACACCTATAATCCCAGCAACTCAGGAGGTTAAGGCAGGAACATTGTAAATTCAAGGCCAGCCTGGGCAATTTTGCAAGGTCCTGTCTCAAAAAAAGTAACTGAAATGTAGCTCGGTAGTAAAGCCCCTTCAGTTCAAACTCCAGTCCCCCCAAACAAAAAAAAAAAAAAAAGGAAAAACCTCATTAAGGAAAAAGGACTATAAATGAACACTTACTAAAAACAAGAGACTTAAGTTTTCATTTAAAATATGCAAACTTGAACAAGGACAAATATTCCCATGAAGGTGAATCCCAGATACAGGTTAACTGCTTCCATGTATATGCATGTGTGCACCATCCAACCATGGAACTGCACACCTATTCTACAGTTAGGTCCTAGCAAAGTCTAATCCTCAAACTGGGCATAAGGTTTCACAAGGGGCAACTAAATACAGGGTTGTAGGAAGAAAGGATCGAGGGTGAATAAAAAACATGGGAGTGGTGAACAGGAGAAAATATCTTAATTGCAATAAAGGCTTCTATTCAAAACCCAATCAGGGTCCTGTAAGGAATAAAAGGTACAAAAATAACAGGAAGACAACAGGAATAAAACCCACATGAATCACTGTGGCATCCAGTTTCTATTCACAAAGAAAAAGCTCCAGTCCATCTTTTAATTTTTTTGAAAAATTCCTGACATTACAGAACTAAACTGAAATGTATTAATAGTCCACTCTTACATTTCCATGACAAACAGAAAAATTCATGAGCCAAAAAAAAAACAAAAAAAAGGGAGAAGCTTATAAAACTAAATATGGATCTCAGCATTAACAGCTGAACAGAGAAAGGAATTAAAACGCTTTAATTAAAAAATCACGAGTGGATGATAAAGTGTGTAGAAACTGAAAATTTACAAACTATTTAAAACCTGGAATCGCTGACTGTTCAGAAACTACACAGATGGATCATGGGTGGTGGTGAACAGCAGAAAGGGATTATGGATGAATCTGCATTGTTCTAGCTGCTCCCCATGCCACCCGTCTCCGAGGAAAGCCTGTAACATAGAAACAAAACAAGAACTCAAAGTTAGTTTTCCCAGTGCCCAGTTGCACCTCGCCTCTAGAATGTTCAGCCTGGCTGACTGAGGAGGAAGGGGAAGGTAATCACACTTCAGTTTCTTGGATTAACCAGAACCATAATACTTTTTTTTAAGGTGGGGTGGGGATATACGGGGGCTTGAACCCAGAGGTTCTAAACACTGAGCTACATCTGAGTCCTTTTTAAATTAAGACAGCCTCAGTAAATTGCTTGGGGCCCCACTAAACTGCCCAGGCTGGCCTCAATCTTGTGATCCTCCTGTTTTAGCTTCCCGAGTTGCTGGGATTACGGGCGTGCCCCACCATGCCCAGCCCATGACCTTTTTTAATGGACTTTCAATCTAAGCTTCCTCAGGCAAACTACCTCAGAACAGAAACAATGTTGGTGTCATTCCTCAAGCTATGCCCTCTAGAACTTCTAGATTTTCTGAAGATATGCTCCTCCACAAAGACTGTTCTTGGAAGACATGGATACACAGAAGTAATGTTTCTTTATTGCTCATTATTTACCTCCTCCCAAACTGCTAAGTAAAATATAGCCATTTGGGAAACAAACATTATCTGAAAGTAGCCTCATTAGGTTATTGCTTAGACACATAGCTTACACTGTGAACAGAACTAAATATGTAAGAATAAGTGATCTTAACTCTCAAAAATAATTTCATAAAAGGTTCTAAACTGACTAGCATGACCTACTGGTGGTGTCTGGTCAAGAAAGTTTGCAAACTCACATCTATAACCCTTCTACAACAAGGCATAGCCAAAAGTAGCCAGAAGGGAAAACCAAAGGTAAGGAAATTAGAGAGTCCTTCAACTACAAACTATTTTTAAAATCAGAAATTATCTCTTCACCTCATCAAGAATAATATTTAATTCTTGAAAAGATCTAGGGCAAGGTCAACAATAAGCCCTGAATAAAAGGGTTTTGTGGGAACCAAAGGCCCACAGTTTAAATCTAGGACCATTTAAAAAAAAAAAAGTTGTAGTACTCTGGCCCTACAGTGATCAAAAAGAATTGTCCAGTACTTACACCAAACCTAAGCAGGACTCTGCAGGGATGGGGATGTAGGAGACAGGGACAGGAAAAAATTGAACAAGAAATACACAGCCGGCTGGGGATGTAGCTCAGTGGTAGGGTGTTGCCTAGCATGCAGGCAGTGTGGGGCTCTGGGTTCAATCTTCAGCACTGCAAAGAATATATTAAGAAATCTGGAACCACATGGGGGAGCTCTAAGCTTTTAAAAAATTTAACACCCAGTATCTTTAGAGGCCCCATAATTGAACTGCTCAGAAATCTTCTTAAGAATATTCATTAGGTTAAAAGGCCTTCCTATTTAAAACAACAAGAAAAGACCAAGCCCTCATGATATAAGTATGCTAAGTCCCTAACTATAGAAGGAAGAGCAACTAACACAAAAACTTCTACCTGGACAATTAAGCACAAGTTTGTCCCTCCAAACCTTCATCATGCTGATATGGGCATATAATGCTAATTCATATTCCCAATCTGGGATAACATCAGAGAAAAATACTGGAATACTTGTGAACAGCTAGGTTTCTTGTCTCTTTTAAGCAATGTCAACCAAAGGTAATGTAGAAAATGGTTATCAAGGAGAAATCTCTCATCATCAAGTTCTTTTCTCTAATGCTCTGGGAAGAACATTATATATTCAAAACCTTGGCAATATGTAGAACATTGGAAGCCTTCTGCCTTTACATTTAGAGTTCTATGTTTTTTGTTTGTGTAGAGCTGGGAATTGAACCTAGGGCCTAGCACATGCCAAGCTAGCATTCTAACACGGAGCTACCCGCAGCCCATCATTTCAGACTTGTGTGCATCCTGGAATAAGGAAATGAAAAAGCAACTAGGAATGCAGCTCAGTGATAGAATACAAGCCCTGTGTTCAAATCCAAGCTCCAAAAAACAAATGAATTAACCTCAGGGAAGTACATTGAGTAAAGGTCAGGCACAAATCTAAATGCTCAGGGACTTTCTTTTTCTTTTTTTTTCCCCGTTATTTGAGAGGACTAATGAGTTACAAATTAGTTGATCCCCAAGGGTGCTTCAAATTTAAGCTTATAATTTCCTACTTATCATAGTGTTGGGGACAGGGAAGGGTAGGCAGAGACCAGAAGGGTACAGGAACTTAGATCACTAACTGAAGTTGGTTTAGGATTAGTCAGCATCCTATTCAAGTTCTAGACAATGTCATAGATTGGTTGTTCAAGATCTTTCAAATGTCACAGGAAGAAGGGTAATGCTCATTCACAGGAACTAGACAGTAGCTGCCTGCCTTTGATTTACTCCACCTTGTCCCACCAATCTGCGTGAAGAAGAGATCTTCACTACCTCAGACAGACACCCTTGTTACCTGGTGTTGGCAAGGAGAACCCTCAGCACCTAAAATGCCACAAGCCCTTTCCTCTTTGTGGCAATATTGTCAAAGATTTATATAATTAACCTGGGACACAAAAGTCCAATGCAGTTGTACAGACTTCCTAGTGGATTAGCCACAGGTCACAAGTTCCCACCCCTTTACACGTCACAGCACACGGTGAACTAAGGTTGTTACTGTGGCAACTTTATTACAGCTAGAAACACAAATTTGGCCAAAGGCCTGCTGATAGCTTAACCATTTAATAATTAAAAAAGGGTGGGGGGGTAACGGAGAAGCCTTTATTCATTAACACAGAGCCTAACACATTATTATATTGCAAGGCAGAATAAAGCTACAAAAAAGGTAACAGAATGAGAAAGAGCAAAAACTGTGGCTCTAGATAAAGAATTCAACAAGTCAGACTCTGAAACAGGCACTCAGCTGAAATGGCCTAAACCTAAACAAGAGTTATCATTGCCCCCACCCCCACCCATATATACCCCAAAGTAGTAAAAGGAAAACGGTCACAAGCTCACAATAATTTGGTTCTCACCAGTGTTAACAAAATAAAACAAAATGAACCAATACACACTTGAGGGAGGTGCCTCAAGATATGCACTCAGTAGGGGGAGAACCTCTGTTTCTCCCCTTTCAGTTTGTTAGTTACACACGGCACCGCAGAGGTGGTGGTGGTGGCAGCTGAAGCCCCGGTACCCTTAGCAGCAGACACAACATTTAGAGCCAGGAGAGGGATGGGTTTCATGCCAAGCAGACTGGAGACACAAGGGGCGGTCGGAAGAGGGTTGGGGAGGCTGGAGGGTGCGTCGGAGGTCCCCGCTGTGGCGAGCGAGGGGGTGGTGGTGGAGGAGGAAGAAGAAGAAGAAGGGGTGGAGGGTTGAGAGAGGTTGATGCTGAGGTGATCAGGGATCGTGACGGAGGCTGCCTGGGAGGAGGGTTTAGCGTTTTCTAAACTGTAACAGAGGAAAAAAGGAACAAAAAAAAAGGGTGGGTGGAAGGGAAGACCACAAAAGGGAAAAAGTACAGGACAAAAACCGCTTCAGTTATATCAGTGTCTTTGGTTGCCAATTAGGAAGATTTACATCAACTTCTGACAAACTGTATTTTAGCCTGTGTCCCACCCTCTAAATATGTACACTTTGCCATTTTCTATTCTACAATGCTATTTAAAACTGCTTTGGTGAAGAAAAAACTAACAAACTAAAAAAGGAATCATACAAGGCACATATTTCCAAATATCCTTTATCCAACTTACAAGAAAGAAATACTTTCAGGTAGAAAATGAAAAAGTATTCAATCTCCAAACAAGAAGGAATGTTTCAAATACAAATCAAATGTTAATTTCCCCTTCCAAAGGAAAATTACCCAACAATTGCTTATAAAGCTGAATGTTACACAGAATTCTCTAAATTGTATGTATGTGTAGTTAGTCTGTTTACATCTCCACAAAAAACTCGTGTTTAACATGGAAAGGGATAAGTATCCAAAATAGGTCACTGACTAATTTCAAACTTCAAGGAATGTAGCATTTTCAAGGAAAATGCTAAGAACTGAAGTACAGATAAGAACTGGGGAAGCTTTTCTAGTGGGAGGTGGTAGAGTATCAAAAGGCTCTTTGTTTTGACTGACCACACATCTAATGTAGACTTTACAGAAAGAAACTCACTCCCCAAACACTCAGGTTTTAAAAAAAAGCAAAAATAATACTGTTTTTACTCCTAAAGTAACCTAAATTAACAGTAAACATCTACATCTCCCAAATGCCTACATGTGTTTAAAAGCCAAAACTACAGGTTATTAGCTGAAGATTATCCAGAAAATCTACTCTCCAAAAATAACTTGAGGAGCAGGGAGGTTTCTTTTAAAGATTCTATTTTATTTACCTTTGTTCACTGTCAGCTTCAATCCATAAAGGATGATGACAGAGTAATCAACTAACTACAGAAAGTACTGAATGTCACCATGAAAACTAAAAGAGGCAAAGCAGAAATACTCAGAATTTACTAATAAAAGTAGAAAAATTCTTCCTAAAATAAAACATTCCCAAATAATCAAACAGTTGATTTTTGCATTCAAATTGGCCAAGATGAGAAAGTGAACAGCAAGTACTGTGCATGCACAATCCTTGCTTTAGTATTAAATGAAGCTTAATCCCAGTGGCTCAGGAGGCTAGGCAAGAGAATTTTTTTAGTTCTAAGCCAGCCTTCAGCAACTTAGGGAAGCCCTAAATAACATGGTAAAACTCTTGTCTCAAAATAAAACACAAAAAGGGGTGGGGATGTGGCTCAGGGGTTAAGTGCCCTGGGTTCAATCCCTGGTACCAAAAAATAAATAAAAAATCCATACACTGTAGCCACTGACCTACTACACTACTACAGGGGCCAAGCAAACAGGCCACATTGAAAAATAGTCATAATCTAAACTCTCTTGACAGGACAATCCTACCAAAAACCCAAGAAAAAATTTTCCAGATTCTAATAACATGATTTTTGCCACTTGAAACTCCCCTCAAATACCCACTTAGAACAAGAAAATGAATCTTTGCCAACAGTCTCAGTGTCTAGTTTTCTACCGCTTTGACTATTAAAGACTTGATGTGCTTGGCAGCTGAACAAACAAACAGATCTAGATATAGGAAAGTGTTTTCTATGTAAAAATTAATAGTGCCTCAAAGAAAACTTAAGGGAAATATCAAGACCACTACTAGGGAACTTAGACATCTCTGATCAGGGATAGAAGACCATGGTATAAAGACTGGTCTGTACAACAATGACAAGAATACAGACTTCACACTTATGAAAGCCTTTCCCATGTACCACATTTAAGAACTCATAAAACTTTCATGCTACAGAGGCCAAATAGGTAGGAGATAAGTACATAATAACTGGATAACACTCCCCATAAAAAAGGATCCCTAAGCCCTTGGGAAATGTACTAACACAATGGCTTTAAAATGTTTGTTTTCAAGCAATTAACAATGCGACTTTAGCACATGAGCTAAAAACTATTTCCTAAGGGAAAGTTTTTTAGACTATTAACAGCTACCCTACAACTGTATGTAGTAACATTACCTTGGTATGGGATAAGCAAAAAAAAAAAAAAAAAAAAAAACCCTCAGGTGGTCATTAAAGAATGAGAACGAGACAGGAAATACACCTGGCATTTCTGCAACATTCCCAAATAATCAAACACTTATAATTTGAGAAAAAAAGGATGTTTTTAAGAACAAGTGAGGGGATGGGGTAGTGGCTCAATGGTAGAACACTTGCCTAGCATGTGTGCAGCACGGGGTTCAATTCTCAGCACCATATATAAATAAATAAAGGTTCACCCACAACTATATTTAAAAAAAAAAAAAAAAGAAGAAATGGGGGCTGGGGATGTGGCTCAAGCGGTAGTGCGCTCGCCTGGTATGCGTGCGGCCCGGGTTTGATCCTCAGCACCACATACAAAGATGTTGTGACCGCCGATAATTAAAAAATAAATATTAAAATTCTCTCTCTCTCTCTTAAAAAAAAACAAAGACCTTAAAAAAAAAAGAAGAAATGGTAATGGCTGCCTCCAAGAGAATGCTTTGATGTGCATTTCTCCATTATTATTTAAGGGTGCTTTTTAAATTCAATTAAAGGTGCTCTGGATGTCAAGAAATATTGGTCTATGTGACATGAATAAAACAAGAAACGTGGGTTTTTTTGGGGTTTTGTCAGTATGGCTGATCTTGCCAGAGCACTGTCCTACTAGAAGTCATACACTATCTCTTCCAACTCCAAAGTCATCAAAAGTTAAATGCAACCAATCTATGTCACCCCATGCAAAGTTACTGGAATGATTTTTTTTAATCTAATGATGAAAGAAAGCAGGGCTGTATTTTTTAAAAAATTATTTTTGCCATCTCTACCCATCCCCAAGTAGTCCCATAATAATAAAGTATTACAATGTTCCCCAACATACCCCTACTATGTTGGAATTAAGGTAAAAGGTAGGTCAATCTTACCTGACGTTGATTAGATACTGAGCCAGGCTAATGCTGGCAGCAGATCCAGTGATGGTAACCTGCCTATCGGTAGATCCTTCCACTGGGTTCGCAATTTTGATCTGCGCCCCAGACATCTGACGGATCTCATTGATTTTGGCGCCTTGACGCCCGATTATGCAGCCAATCAACTTAAAAGAAAAAAAGAAAAGACAACAAATTAAGACTTGTATGGCTAGGTCCAAGAATTCTATACTGTCTCTTCTACAACTTGGATCTAAGAACTAAGTAATGGGAACTATTATCCACAATCTACACTCTTTCTCATATATTCTTTAAAAACAAAAAAATATATATTTTTATTGATCCCATTTCAATTCCTGACCCAACTTTTGTCTTACCACTATGGGTCAGAGTTATCTGCAAACAAACTGCTACTCCAAACACCAGCTCTTCATTATTCCTTTCCTCAGAGTATTAACTCCGAAGAAAAAACAGATCAGAAATAAGATGTTACTAAAACCTAGTCAATAAAGGAATCAATAAAGGCATCTTCAGTTCTGGGTACCAATGATGCTTAAAATTCATCTGCCATGAGAGGCTGGGGTTGTAGCTTGGTGGTAGAGCATTTGCCTAGCATGTGTGAAGTACTGGGTTCGACCCTCAGCACTAAATAAATAAATACCTACATTTGAACAGTCCAATACTATAAACAGTAATGAGACAATAATTTGTTCTTACTGAACATCTGAACTGTGGCTAATCAAACTGAGAAATTGAATTTAAAATATTTTATTTTTCTCAACCTAAATAGCCACAGTGTCTGTAGCTACCATGTTAGAGAGCACAGATTTAACATTCAAGATCATTTCACCCAATGCTTTAAGGATAAAAGTTCTACAAGATTCTACAAGAAACAAAGGCAAATGGAATTTCTACCTGAGGGGGGGAAAAAATGTTCATTCTGCCTCACAATAAGTTTTCCACGTCAATAAATTTTTTCTAGGATTGTTTGTACCCCGAATTCTCTTTAGTTTAAAAAAACTTAATTTGGGTGCTGTGCATGTAGCTTAGTGGTAGAGTGCTTGCTTACAAGTATGGGCACTTATATTCTTGGAAACCAATGCCTAGTACACTTACATCGTTTGGAATGGTGAGTTCATGAGAAGTAGTCTGAGCAGATGCATCCAAACCTGCTAAAAGACAGAAGAGAGCAAGAAAGTTCAATGCACAGCATTCAGAACCACATTGAACTGCACATTAAACTAACAGAAAGAAATTAAACTGGAAACCCAGCATTGGCTGTTGGGATTCATCACTAACTTGGAAGCCTCCAAGGAGGAAAGAGGGGGAGAGGGATGTAGAAATAATGCTGGAAAGGTTCTTCTGTACACTCAGAAGAGCTGATTTCATGCCATTTCCTGCAAAGCCCCGCCTATTGGGGTAGGGGGATGGAAGCAAGGGGCAAGGGAGCATGGTATCCTCAAACAGGACAAAATCTGAACCGAAATCTAAAACATCAAGTCCTTCACTTCTTCCCCTTTTCTGTTAGAATTTCCTGCTGTTGTGTTCCAATTTTATCTCAAACAATGCTCACTAACACCAATGCCAATATCATGCCTATTATTTGGTACCATGGACTTTTGGCACACATGCAGAGTTGACTTAAATATACCCATGTCAGATTAACACCCTATGCCTTTATCCTCCTAAACTAAACTTTAAGGTCAGGTACAATGAAATGGCAGTCATGTGAGGGGTATTCATTTCTCCAGATTAATCCCTGTCTTTTGCTCAATTTGCTCTGGCTATTGTTTGGTTTTCCAATGAAAAAAGGAAAAAAACAAAAACCCATACCCATCAATAATGACACCTGGACTGGGCCAGGTCAACTGGCTAATCTTCACAATCCTAGTCCTGCTCAATTGCATTTTTAAAAGGGGGTTGGCCAGATCCATCAAGGGACCCTGAGGGGCACCAGGCCCACCCCCTTTGCTCTCTCAGCTTCCTCTCTGCCATGTGCATGTTGCTGATATGGTTCATGGGCAGTGAAACAAGACTCCCACCAGTTTATTATTAATATAACAGTAGAATACTACAGATTTTTTTTTTTTAATCATTACCCCAATAGCCTTTCACCTCTGGAGAGCTGGATTCAATGCCTGTTAAGATACAAGTGAAAATGAGTTTGGTGGTCTCATCCTAACCCTATCGGACAAGTTATTCCTTATACAGAAAAAAAAAAAAGCCCAAAAAACAAATTAAAAACAAAAACAAAACAAAAAAAAAAAAAAAAAAACACTACACAATTTGGCACAAATGGATTGTTTCTACCCAAGTCTGAATAGCTGGTGGAGAGAAAGGGGATGCTGATCAGATCAAGGGGGCAACAGTCACAATGGTTCTAAGAAATATCAGCCTACCCTTTGCCTGACAAGCATCCCCAAACCTCACCCCCAAACCTTCCAGGACCTTTATTTTTCTTTTCAAATAACTCACCCCAAATGAAAACCAAGTTAACAAACACATTACCTCCTTGGGTTTAGCCATAGTAGGCCAAGTTTAAACCAGCAGGATGCTGGATAATGAAGTTTTAAACAGATGTCAAGCTGAGACCTTGGGACTGGCCTCTGTCTTGCACTACACCTTACAGAAATAAACACTGAGGTTTCCATACCACTGAATCCGGTGTTGCCATGCGTCATAGGAAAATGAGACTGTTGCATTGCCAACTGGTGCAGCTTGGTCAACTGCAGGAAGCAAACAAGAAAGGCTGGCATTAGAAAAGTAACACAGTCAGGGCTCAAGCACACTCACATGTGAAAATGTAGAATTCCTGAATCCCCAAGTTGACTCTACTACTCCAAATACAACACAGGGGAATGACTGGGCTTCTTATAATACAATCCAGGGAATGGGCAGAATATGAAAGGAAAGGAAAAGAAATACAGAGGGTATCAGTATAAGAGAATGAATGCATTTTGGGTACATGAAAAGAAAAGCAACAGTACCCGCCCAATAACCATCCCTTTGTGGGCTACTTAATGAAGGTGTTTGCAGCCATTGCAACAGTTGCCCCAGGGACAAGCACAGACAGGCTAGGTAAACAAACTGTGCAGTGGTGCTAGGGAAAACACACCATGCAGGGTTCCACCAGTACTGGGAAAAGGGAAGGAAATGATGGGGGCAGGGAGACTGCAAGGAGAGGGCTTTGAGAAGAAACCAAACTGTGTTTAATCCCCACCACCAACAACTTCTACAGCTGTTTTTGTTGTTGTTGTTTTAAAATCTCAATAAACCACCCTAGCTCATGTAAAGTAATCCCACTTCAGGTCTAATTCCCTCTCCTAAGTCCTGCCACTAACCAAGAACCAAACTCAACTATCCAAGTCTAATGCTCAGCACCTGAAAAGGTTAGTAAGGATAAAGGAAGAGTGCAGAAGAAAACGCCCTTAAACAAAGTCTAAATATTAGCACTTTAAAACAGGGTTTTTGGTTTTTTTTTTAGTGGCAAGGAAAGTTTTGAGTTGAATTCCCACATGTTCAGCTTCCTATCCTTCCCTGTGTTTAAGTCCTTCCACCCTCCCCCATATAGGTTTTAAGTTGTCACCTCAGATGAAGGAGTACCCAACAGCAAACCTTCCTCCCACTCCTCCCATGGAAAGGAGAATGTTATTCAAGGAAGCACAGTCCACTGTCAATTTAAATAAAAATGACAGTGTACCATGGAACATTACACTTTTAGAGTAATCTGAAACACAGGGGAAAGAAGCTAATGATCTATTGAAATATAATTTCCAGGGGTTAAACGTCAAAAGGCAAACAAGGTTCTATATGTCCTGGTTATAATTTTTTAAGAGCCAAAATGTGGTTCACCCTGTGAGGGTAACAATATTGTAAATGTTTAAAAACCCAACTCACTTCGGGATACTTGGGAGGAAGGAGTCACAGACAATATTGGATGGGAGAAGGAGCTTTTCAGAAAAAGAAGTGAAAACAAAACTTACATCTGGCTGTGGAATGGCATACTGTCCTTGAATGGTATAGGCCTACAAAAGGAGGAAAACAATTCCTATTAAAAACCAATCACGGACAGCCACCCAGTTCGAGGAATAGGGCAACAGATTTCAACTAGCCGAAGTCAGAACTGAACTAGACAAAGGGGAGGTGAGGCACTGAGGCAATAGATGGAGTCTCACAAATATAGTCAAACCTGAGCTGGCCTTCTTTGAACCCTATATATAATTACTTTATTTCAGGGACCCTATAGAAGCAGCCAAGTTCTCTGTAATTAAGGCAAAATATACATATTTGTTTTTTAGTAACTTTGTTTATTTTTTATGTGGTGCTGAGGATTGAACCCAAGGCCTCACATGTAGTGTTCTATCACTGACCCACAACCCCAGCCGGCTTATCTGCTTTAATGAAAAAGTGGAAATGCAATTAAGCACTGCCTCGACTGACCTGTATACAAGACAACCTAGAAGGAAAATGGTATCTTCCAACCAGTACCACCGCAGTCCTCTACCAATTGTGGTGCCGTGAATGATTTATACCTAAACAAAACTACATGACATGTTTTCAAACATTTCCCTAACTTGTTTTTCTCTACATCTACCTAAAAACCTTAAGCTGGGTCACTAACACTATACAGTTGAAGAGAGAACACAAAAATCGCTATATTCTAAGTCCTATCTTTTCCCACCTCCCCTCCATAAAAGACACTTGCAGCTCCCACTACACCCTCCTCCCACCACACAATAACCTCCCAAAAGGGAGCTGGGTCTTGGGGCAAAGGGGGTAGGAGGCAAGGAGGAATAGGGAGGGAGGGAAGGAAGAAATGGCTGGTTAACAGGATGTGAAGCTTCTCACATCACTATAGCTTGTATCCCCAAAAGTGCACCCAGGTAGGGGTGGGAGAAAGGTGAAAATGGGGCGGGAGGAATAGGAGAGGGAGAAAAGGGGTTGAACCAAAAATAAAAAAATAAAAAATATTAAAAAAAAAGAAGAGTTGGTGTTACCATCTGGTGGGCTACGCGGCCTGTGTGAAATGAGGTGGGGGGGTCAAGTCCAGGTCCCCGTGGACAGGTGGTGTCCACAGCACAAAAATCACCAGCGCCACTGGCCCCCCGTGTGTTGGCAGTCTCGGCTGAGGCGGAAGGATTGAGTGAGCCTTGGAGACTGAACATCCCCTCTCACCTCTAGAGGTGGTCCCTCCAGGTCAGGGTTGAGGCACATGGACGGGGTGGTGTGGGGAAAGCTCGCACTGTCGCTGCCTGTGCTGTACCTGTCCTGTGGATAAATAGAGGATTTCAGTCTCCAGGGCTGTCAATCCGGCACCTTGTCACCAGCATGAAATTCACACAAAAAAAAGTTGTTTATTTTTTTCGTTTTTCCTTTAAAAGGGAGCTCACGACACAAATTTGAAACGAGCTGTAATCAGTGAATTAAAAAAAATGTTACCTAGTGGCAGATTTCACAATGCACAATTGGGCTATTTTCAATAATGAAGGGGTGGGACAACAGAGCTGACACCAGCTCCTGGTCAATATGGGATTAAATTGAACCCCTACAGAGCCCACTTTGCCACAAAGGAACAAAAGACAGGTCCATCTGTAGACACTGTTATGAACTGGTCCATTTGAAAAAGGCCCATGGGAATGACCCACGAAAGGGCAACTCATTGAAAGAAGCTGCAAGCTGTTTAGAGAGTAGTCAACTGAATAAGGGGAAGGGAGGGGAAAAGGGAGGAAGGAAGAGGAGGAAAGCCAAGAGGTATGAAGGGGGTAAGAGGGACAGGAGAGAAGGGAAAAAAGGGTAGTTTTGAGAGGATTGCTGCCACACAGCATAGGACCCCCTTATAATTCCAAATGGGAGTGGGAGAATCCAGAAGAACAGGAACCTGGAGCTCTAAGGAGAACGGAAAACCCTTAAAGCTAACCCTCCTGTCTCAATACTGACTGGGCCTGTCTTTGCTTATCCTGCCCAACAATCCAGACTAAGAGCCCTTTGACTAATCCAGTTTACACAATAGCAGTGCTAAAGGTACTGTCTCAAGATTATACTGTGACATGATTAACTTCTTGTGAAAGTTCCTAGAACTATATAACAAACTGAGCCCCTGAAACTTGTTTGATTTCATGCCACTTCAGTATAGTTATCAATGTGATGAACTCCAAGCCTACACTCTCCCTTCAAATGACTTCCAAATCAAATACAGGTAAGATGCTTATTAACAGGCCAGACCCAAGTGGGGATAGGCACTTTGCTTACACAGCTACCAAAACGAACACCACTATTTCAATCTTAATCCCAGTATTTTAAAAACTGGCCTAGCAAATTCTTAAATACTAACAAACGCATAAAACTACCATGGTGCTTTATCAATGCTCTCGTCATACACATCTAACTTTAGAATAAACCATGTGTAAAAGATGAAGAATTTAGATTGGTAAGGAAGGAGTAGAGAGAGGCCCAAGGGGTGCTTTGGTGTTCTTGCTCTAACACCAAAGGTCACAGCACCACAGCCCAACATGCTCTCCCCCTCCTACTCTTGTAGGCTGAACTCTTACCCCAGCTGATTTCAATTATGCCATGTGGTTCAGACCAGTATTTATGAGGTTAAGAGTCTGGGATATTGACAATACACTGGAGTTTGGAGGTGAAGGGGTAGGAGCAGGGGAGGTGAGGTGGAGGGAAGGGGAAGTTTGTAGGACACTCAAGTTCAGAATTCCCCAATTTTGAGACCAGCATCCAGAACTCTCCTTCAGAGGTCCAATTCTTTTCTACCTTTACTCAGACCTCTAAAGATCACCCCACACATACAAAAGCATGGATGGGGTGGGAAAGAGAGAAGTAGTGACACAGAGGCAATTTAACTCTCCTAACCCATCCCACATTAAATAACAAAATAAATTACCTCTTCCGAGTGCCTACAAAACTTCCTTTGCCTGTTAAAAATTAAATACGGGCTTGGCATTCAAGGCTTTTTCCAGTACAAAAATAAAACTAAAAGCAAGTCAAACTATGGCCAGAGTAATCGGCAAGCATGCAGAGTGGCTTGGTGTGCTGCTGGCGTAGTTGACATTTCAAATATTATGTTAATTCTAGCCAACCAATAAGAACTGTCTTACCTGACCACCTGCAAAGATGACTGGAGAACTTGACGGCTTGGGCCGGTACGGGATGGTCACGCCCTTCGGGGGGGACTGGGAGAGAGTCAGAGGGGAAAAAAACAAAAAGAGATAAGGTTTCAAAGCTGCTTCAGCTGTGTGGCTTTAGCACACACAGTTCAGTTAAAAACTATTTTTCCATCCCCTTACCTACAGCAAGTTATCATTAGGTAGATCTAATCTCAAATCTGCAATTATTTACCTTAAAGCAGTAAGACAGTCATGGACTACTCACAGCTCATATTAATCATTAAAGAAGATACCCCTCAAAATAATTTTATGCACTATTTCCATGTATTTAATGACACACACACAAAAAAACTCTGCGTACATTTTAGCTATTAATTTTTAGGATTTCATATTTTAATCTGAAGAGAAAATAAAACCAAGTTTGAAATAAAGTACCCAAAAGATGAGACTAGGATAATATAGAAGTGTCTGCACTGCACACTATTCAGAAATCCAATTAAAATTTTAACTCCACTTGGAAATCACACTTTCTGATAAAGTATGGGACAAATTACACATAACTTAAAAAAAGGTTTAATTACCCCATAATTTTCCTCTTTAATAGAATACTAGTGTATTAGCCAGACACATAAGTCATTCAAATACTACCACAAATTCACCATTCTGTTCTATATTCACTCACTACCCTTTAGAATATATCCTGCTTGAAAGCCAGAAATTAAAGAATGTGCTCAAGTTCCATGTTAACAAAGTATAGCATTCCAAAAGGTAATTTCGCTTCTCAGGAACTCAAATGAATATTTTGTCCACTCAGTTCACGTATTGAATCTTCCCATCTACCCTTGTAAACTGTGCTAAAACTGTCCTAAACCAAAAGATCACTGCTAGTTAGCAGGTTCTATTTTTGTTCACAGACCATAGGAAAAGTCAAAGCTGGGGGAAGGAAAATATGAACTCAGGGAACCTTTGTACCCACCCCCATTGAAGGCTTCACCTAATTCCAGTCTTACTAAATATAGATCAGTTCCTGTCCCCAGAATTGCCCTTCCCCCACTCTCAGCATGAGCCTGAGGGCTTACCTCCAACATGACCACGCAGATCTGTTTGACACACTCAATGATGGATTGCGGAATGCCAGCAATAGTGATGGCCCGCTCAGTTGAATTGGGGAGCATATCCCCTGCCACCTGGACTTGAGCCCCTGTACTCTTTGGGGGTAAAAAGAAATTGAAAAATCAGAAAAAAATTTTTTTTCTTTCAAATACAGTATTTATTTTAGATTTTATAGCTCAGTGGATACTTATCCTGTCCATCTTCCCCTTTCTTTGTCCCTTCCCATTCCTCCCTTTTCATAGATAGTACTGTTTAAAGGGAGTTAAAAATAAAATATCCTTTAAGATAAGAATAAGCCTGGGGGCTGGGGATGTGGCTCAAGCGGTAGCACGCTCGCCTGGCATGTGTGTGGCCCGGGTTTCATCCTCAGCACCACATACAAAGATGTTGTGTCCGCCAAAAACTAAAAAATAAATATTTAAAAAAAAAAAAAAAAAACTCTCCCTTTAAAAAAAAAATAAAAAAGAAAAAAGAATAAGCCTGAACAACAGCCTAAATTTAACCTGCTCAAGAAAAAAGGTCCTCCAAACAGTTTCCTCTCAGCTTTTGTGAGCCCCCAAAAAACAATTATCACCCACCCACCTTTCATTCTATGGGCCAGTTACCATTTCTAGGGCTTATGATACATTAACACATTAACACACACGGCCCAGTATCTTTGTTCTGGTATCATTTACAAAAGGCTCTCCAACTCAACTCTTTCTTTAGGAACCACTTCAAGTTTCATTCCAACACCAAATTCAGTAACCCCTAGATACAACTAAAAGCTTCCATAACCTAATTTAACTTCATTATTAAACAGTGATCCAGATTACAACTGTATCTGAACATACATTCCCCGTTTTCCCTTGCTACATGGAAATCTGGCCAAGAAAAAAACATCGCTACTCTAACATATCAAACTGTAAATGTTTTAGATATGAGAAAGTATACGTTGCCTCATATGTAAGGTGCCAAATTGCACACATTTGCTAACAAAATGAAAATTATGGTTAACTTTCTCATATCCTGACTTATTATTAAAATACACGAATCCCTGGCGCACGCCTGTAATCCCAGAGACTCAGGAGGCTGAGGCACTTTCAGCAACTAAGTGAGACCCTATCTCTGAATAAAATACAAAAAAAGCGGGGAATGAGAAGTGGCCCTGGGTTCAATTCCAGGTATCAACAAAACAAAACAAAACAAACCACTAATCCTAGGCGTATGGTGACACATGCCTCTAATCCCCCAGCTATTTAGGAGGCTAAAGCAAGAGGATTGCAAGTTCAAGGCCAGACTCAGCAATTTAGTAAAGAGGTCTTTAAAATAAAATACAGTTCCTGGGCATGGTGATGTGGGAGGCTGAGGCAGGAGAATTTTGAGTTCAAAGCCAGCCCAAGGGGCTGGGGATGTGGCTCAAGTGGTAGCACGATCGCCTAGCATGCGTGAGGCACTGGGTTCTCAGCACCACATAAAAACAAAGATACTGTGTCCACCTGAAACTAAAAAATAAATATTAAAAAAAAAAAAAAGCCAGCCTAAGCAACTTAAAGAAACCCTGTCTCCAAATAAAATATAAAAAGAGTTGGAGAATTGGAGAATGTGGCTGGGTAGTTAAGTGCACCTAGGTTCAATCCCAGGTACCAAACAAAAAAAGGTACTGGAAATGTAGCTCAATGGAAGAGTGTCCCTGGGCTTAATCCCCAGTACTAAAAAAAAAAAAAAAAAAAAAAAAAAAAATTAAAAAGCTAACCGGGAAAACTCGACAGGAACCCATCTTAAAATAAAAATAAGCCAGGCATGATGGTGCACACTTGTAATGCCAATATCTCAGGAGGATAAGAAGATTCCAAGTGGGAAGCCAGTCTCAGGAACTCAACAAGCCCTAAGCAACATAGCAAGACCTGTCTTAAAATAAAAAATCAAATAAATTCGGGCTGGGGATATAACTGTGTTAAGCACCCCACTTCCAGAAGCAAAAACGTAAATAGGGCTGGGGTTGTGGCTCAGGGTAGAGTGCGTGCCTAGCACTTGCAGGGCCCTGGATTTGACCCTCAGCACCACATACAATAAATAAAAGTATTGTGTCCAACTATAATTAAAATATATATTAAAAAAATCATAAATAAAGGGCTGGGGTTTTGGCTCAGTGGCAAAGCACTTGCCAAGCATGTGTGAGGCTTCAGGTTCAATCCTCAGCACCACATATAAATAAAAAAAGTAAAGGTACACCAATGACTAAAAAATTTATTTTAAAAAAGAAATATATATATAAATAAAATAAAAACAATATACCGGGGCTTGGGTTGTGGCTCAGAGGTAGAGCACTTGCCTAGCCATGTGTGAGGCACTGGGTTCCATCCTTGGGACCACATAAAAATAAAATAAAGGTATTGTGGGGCTGGGGATGTGGCTCAAGCGGTAGCGCGCTCGCCTGGCATGCGTGCGGCCCGGGTTCGATCCTCAGCACCACATACCAACAGAGCTGTTGTGTCCGCCGAGAACTAAAAAATAAATATTAAAAATTCTCTCTCTCCTCTCTCTCCCCCCCTCTCACTCTCTCTTTAAAAAAAAAAAAAAAGGTATTGTGTCCACCTACACCTAAAAAATAAATGCTTAAAAAATTAATTATACACACACACACACACACACACACACACACACAGCCTGGGATAAGAGTATCACAGTCCTAATGGGAAAAACAGAAACAAAAAGGGACAGAGATACAACTCAATGAGAAAGCAAGCACTTGTGTAGTATAAATAAAACCCTGGATTCAATTCCTAGAAACACTAAATAATGATATAAAATCTGAGTTGTGTAAAAAAGGAAAAAAAATTACATAGTACTTTTACTCTCAGTTCAATCATTATAGTCCTTTAATACCATTATTTTAGTCAGTCTTCATCAAGTGCTAACATTTCCTAATTATACCAAGAGCTAACAGAACCACATTTAGAATAGTTAATATTTAAGTATAGCATAACCAACCTCTCGTATTTCCTTAATCTTGCAACCACCTTTTCCAATGAGAGAGCCACACTGACTAGCAGGGACCACCAGCCTCAGAGTGACCGGGGGTCTACTGGCAGCTGTGCTATTGGTCATAGAGCTGCTGATGTCCTACAAAAAGAAAAAAGCTGGTCAGAATATTAAAAAGATACACATTTATGAAGATCCTTAGGAACCTGTAACTTCCATAAAAGAACCATTTACACTTGTGTGTATGTGGGGGTAGGGATGTGTGAGGCCTATGGGCATGTCTCTTTTGTTGTTCTTGTTGTTGGGGGTGTACTAGGGAGTGAACTCAGGAGCACTTGACCACTGAGCCACATCCCCAGCTCTATTTTTGTATTTTATTTAGAGACTGGGTCTCACTGAAAAACATCACCAGTCCTATTTTTTTCATTTTGAGAAAGTTGACCAGGCTAGCCTCAAACTTGCCATCCACCTGCCTCAACCTCCTGAATCCTTAAGGATTATAACCATTTGGCACCACACCTAGCAAAAACCATTTATTCTTAATAAGAACATGTCATGCCATAACCATCCCAAAAAAGGTTCAAATTCCATGCCTTGCACCAAAGTAAATGAAGATTACAACTCTACAAACTTGCTCAGAAGTAGCCATAATTTTCTTTCACCCTCAGAAAGTATTCTATAAGCAGGAAGAAAAGCAATTGTTTTATAAATTGGAGTTAACAAGCAACAGGAAAAGAATCTTGAGGTTAAAATTAAATATTAAGAGATGAGCCAGGTGCAGTGGTGCATGCTTGTAACCCCAGGAGTTCTGGAGGCTGAGATAGGAGGATTGCGAGTTCTAAGCCAGCCTCAGCAAAAGCGAGGTGCGAAGCAACCCAGTGAGACCCTGTCTCCAAATAAGATACCAAGTAGGGCTGGGGAACTAGCTCAGTGGTTGAGTGCCCCTGAGTTCAATCCCCAACATACCCCCCTCCCCCAAAAAAGTACCATTACATAGATGACGAAACAGAGGCTCAAGAGTATTTTCTCTGATCACATCTAAAAAGCTCTGTAGGGCTGGGGTTGTGGCTCAATGGTAGAGTGCTTGCCTCGCACACATGAGGCACTGGGTTCAATCCTCAGCACCACATAAAAATAAATAAAATAAAGACGTTCTGTCAATCTACAACTAAAAAAAAAAAGATATTTAAAAAATAAATTAAAAATAAAAAGCTCTGAAATATAAAGGATACTACTGGAGCTTCAGAGTACACGTCAGTGAGACAACATAGGTTTAGAATGCATAAGACCCTCAGTTCAATCCCTTAGAACCAAAAACAAAACCTGTACTGGCTCAATCAAAGCCTACAATCTTATTCCTATAACATCCCACATCCA
Source organism: Spermophilus citellus (assembly GCF_964194105.1). Classification (NCBI taxonomy): domain Eukaryota; kingdom Metazoa; phylum Chordata; class Mammalia; order Rodentia; family Sciuridae; genus Spermophilus; species Spermophilus citellus. Next base: position 72,880,451 of record NC_138197.1, on the reverse strand, counting down.
AAAGTCATGGTTTTAACCTAGTTAAGTTTAGCCTTTGAAGATTAAGTGGTTTAAATGTCATTTCTCAGACTAAACTCTATTAGTACTGAGACCTTGGAAATGCTTAAGCTTAAACCCCTGAAATCAAGGATGTTTCTTATGTGGTTAAAGAATGGACACTATGCCAGGCATTGTGGCACATGCCTATACTCCCAGAGACTCTGAAGACAGAGGCATGGGAATCCTAAATTTGAGGCCAGCCTTGGCAACTTAGTGAGGCCCTAAGAAACTCAGCAACACTGCCTCAAAATAAAAAGGGATGGGGATGTATCTCAGTGGTTAAGCACCCTGGTTTCAAACCCCCTACCCCCCAAAAAATAGATATTTCCTGATTTTTTTTTTTAAATACAAGTAACCCCAGGAGAATTAACAGGGCCATGATACTCAAAAAAAAAGTTGTTTTGGTGGGGTGGGGCACCGGGGATTAAACTCAGGAGCACTTGACTACTGAGCCACATCCCAACCCTATTTTGAATTTGAACTCTTTTTTTTTTAAAGAGTGAGAGAGGAGAGAGAGAGAGAGAGAGAGAGAATTTTTAATATTTATTTTTTAGTTCTCGGCGGACACAACATCTTTGTTGGTATGTGGTGCTGAGGATCGAACCCGGGCTGCACGCATGCCAGGCGAGCGCGCTACAGCTTGAGCCACATCCCCAGCCCATTGAATTTGAACTCTCAATCCTCCAGTCTCAGCCTCCTAAACTGCTGGGATTACAGGCATGTGTCACCATGCACCAATTTTTTTTTTTTTTTGAGAGAGAGAATTCTTAATACTTATTTTTTAGTTTTCAGCGGACACAACATCTTTGTTTGTATGTGGTGCTGAGGATCGAACCCGGGACGCACACATGCCAGGCGAGCGTGGTACCGCTTGAGCCACATCCCCAGCCCCTGCACCAACATTTTTAATGCTGAGGATATAACTCAGTGGTACAGCAATTGTCTAGCATGCAAAAGACTCTGGGTTTGATCCCTAGCACAAACACACACACACAAAAAAAGATGACATTTCTAATGTGGGCAAGGATAGGATTTCAGGCACCATTAAGTACCAACCACCAACCAAGCAGCACTTTTCTGTGGTATCAATTGCACAATTAGCAGCATTACTGCAGCAGGCAGAGGGAGGGCAAGCGGGGAGCTGAACACATGACCTAGGACAATGGTTGCTTGGCCTCTGAAGATTGAGAGCTAAAACAACTCCCTTATAACAAAACCTCTGATATGGTTATTTTGCTTCTGATTACCTAGGGCTCGCCCTCAAAGTACAACTTTAACATTTTTACCAGTATCTGTATTTTTTTTTAATATAAACAACACAGACTGTCAAATATCTACAATCAATGAAATATATTAGTTTCTTTTTTTTTTTAAGAGAGAGAATTTTTATTTTTTCAGTTTTTTGGCGGACACAACATCTTTGTCTGTATGTGGTGCTACCGCTTTGTCTGTATGTGGTGCTACCGCTTGAGCCACATCCCCAGCTCCAAAATATATTAGTTTCAATAGAGCTCCTAACAAAAAGTACATTAATTTAGTTCAATCAACTGGAAGAGGACAACAATATATTCTGAAGGCTTAGCAATAAATGTAAAAAAGAGCTGGGAATATAGTTCAGTGGTACAGAACTTAATTAGCATACTTGAGGCTCTGGGTTTGGGTCCCAACACTTTTTTTTTTTTTTTTTTTTTTGCTGGGTATAGTGATACAAACATGTAGTCCCATCTACTAGAGAATCTGTCAGGTAGACAGCTTCAACCCAGGATTTCAAAAGCAGCCTGGGCAACATAGCAAGATCCTGTCTCAAACAAAAAAAAAACCAGGAGGTGGGGGAGAAAAACAACGAACCTCTTCCAGTTTGTCAATGATCATAGCAAAGGCTTTGAAGATGGCATTAGTGGGTCCAGCCAAAGTGATAATTCTCTCAGGACAATTCCCTTCTGAGATATTGATACGTGCACCACTCTGAAAAAGGAAGAGAAACAAAAGTAGTTCAGAGACAAAAAAGATCAGAACATATATAGGATGTGTATAGCCTCGCTTTAACATAGTAGGCAAAAAGCTACCTACCTACACTGGGGGGTGGGGAGAAATCAAACACTGTCCCATGTTTGTCCTCAAACAAAGCCTATACCAGCTGTCCTGAATAAACCCCAAGATCTCTCTGAAAAGCATGCACTCCTGCATATATTTGTCATTACAAATAACTGAAACAGAACTGGGGATGAAGCTTAGTGATACAGAACTTGTCTTAAGAATGGTGAGGCCCTGAGTTCAATTCTCAACACCAATAAAATAATCAAGCTAAAAATAGAGACTTTCCCTATAGAGCTCTCCCCCATCTAATCTCTCAAACAGAACTTTCAGTTGTTTTAAAAGATTTTCACTTTCCAAAGCTAACAAAACTCAAAAGCCCCTAACTTACCTCCTCGCGCATCTTCTTAACCGATTCTCCTTTCTGTAAGAGGAAAAGTCAATGATGAGCTCCAACTGCTTTTTCAACTCAGACTGACTAAATAGTAATTAGCATTGAAGTGAAATTGTCTTCTTACCTTTCCGATGATACTGCCAACTTCCTGCAATGGAAAAAACTAGTGTAAATAAGAGGAAATTCAGAAGTGTTCATCATTATGAAAAATAAATTCTAGGGGCTGGGGATGTGGCTCAAGCGGTAGTGTGCTCGCCTGGCATGCGTGCAACCCGGGTTCGATCCTCAGCACCACATACCAACAAAGATGTTGTGTCCGCCGAGAACTAAAAAATAAATATTAAAAATTCTAAAAGAAAAAAATAAATAAATAAATTCTAACTAACTATCCAGCTGTCCAACTGCTATTATGATAAGTACTACTCCAAAGAAATGGAGAGTTGGGTATGATGGTACATGCATATAATATTATCTACTCAGGGAGCTGAGACAGGAGGATCATAAGTTTGATGCCAGCCTGAGCAACTTATGGAGAACTTCTTAAAAATAAAAAGGGCTAGGGGGTGGGGCTGGTGGCTCAGCAGTAGAGTGCACACCTTGCACATGTGATACCCTGGTTTTGATCCTCTGCACCACATAAAAAATAAACAAAAAAGATATTGTGTCCCTGTATAACAAAAAAATTTTTTTTTAAAAAAGGGCTTTGGGGGAGGGGGGCTCAGGTTGTGGCTCAACGGTAGAGTGCTCACCTAGCATGTGCAAGGCCCTGGGTTTCATCCTCATCACCACATAAAAGTAAATAAAATAAAGGTACTGTGTCCAACTATAACTAAAAATAGAAAAAAGGGCTGGGAATGTAGCTGAGTGGCAAAGTTCCCCTGGATTCAATCCCCAATAACCCCAACCCTCACCAAAAAAGGAGAGATTTTAAGATTTACTGAGGGTTGGGGAGATAAAGGTTTATTCTTTAATCAGAATTTAAGAGTAAAGCTATCAATGAATTTCAAATGAATAGCCACATAGTGGTGGCTAAATACTACATTTGTGTTTAATATAAATTATCTTTTATAAAACTAAATGTTTACCACCCCCTTAAATTTCCCTAAAATTATTTGTGAAATCTACCTATTACAACCTATAGCAACATCCATTAGAAAAATCTTACTCTCCAGGTATGAGACAGTCTTTGGCTCTAACCTCTAGTTAAGCATTTCCTGCTCAGTGGAGCTTCCTAGTCAAATCTGTCCACTTTCCCACTATATTCACATCTATTCCATTAGAGAAGAGTACTAAAGCCAGACACCCCACAGTGTTAATCTGATGAGCTCCAAGATGCATGTCTGCTCTTCCTGGCCCCTCCCCTAGCAGTTACTATGACCCAATTTCCCAAGCTGGTGCATACCTTTCCATGCATAAGTAGCCGAATGGTGAGAGTGACATTTAATCCACCTTCAATCACACCGGTGTCCATGTCGAGCAGTGTTATGGGGAGCTGGACTTTGAGTGGTCAAGTCTTTGGTCACTGGTGGGGGTGAAAGCCAAAAACTGAAATGCAAACATGATCAAAATCAGAGGAAGAAAACAAATAGGAGAATATTTCCCAAAGTTATTTCTGCCATTATCAATGTTTTCTAAATGATTCTTTTCCTATCCAATTTGTACACACACCCAGCACAACTGCTTAACATTTAAAACTCTGGTTGTTACAGAGTATAGAAGGCAACTTTCCAATTTGCTCTCATAAATGATAGGTTTTCCGCTGACTCTCAGGATGAGGAAGATTCCTGCTACTGGCAGTGGTTCTAAGGGAATTGCTGAACTTGCACCAAATTGTCCTTCAACAAAGTAAGCTTCAAAAAGATTCAAACACCTGAGCAAACCCCATACTAACCAACTTACATTAAGGGCAAATGACCTTTTGATTCCCTGTGGAGTAACAATTGGAACTACAAGCTAGAGAACACAAGTAAATTTTCTTCATAGTAGCAATTTCTAGATAAAGAAATTGAGAATATCCCTCATTAAAAATTTCAAATGTTGATAGATGACATCAAATGATTTTTAAATTATGTCAACAACCTAACTGAAAGAGGCATCTATCCCAGATGCTGCCATGCAAACAGGAGTTCCACATTCCCCTTTGGAATGACTCCATACATTTAGTCCAATCAAGTCCTTTTCTCATCCCCCTAACCTGTTTTGTTTGTACAAAACTTTTATTGCCACTCAGTTTTTATTCACATCTATTGAATCTTAGATTTCTTCCCAAAAAAGACAATATAAAACTAATACACCTAAAAACTTATTCTGTAATTGTTTTCAAGACGTCCCCTTCTTCACTCATCCCCTCAAACAATGCGCTTAGTGATATGTAGAAAAAAATTTGGTTGTGGATATGTGTTTGCCTTCAATACTTCCTTAGGACCAATTTTAAAAGTGCCTCTCACAAGTTCTTTTAAATTTCTTTAATGACATAAGTCAGTATCTATCCCTTCAAAACTCCTCCTATAGCTAGTTTTCTCCCTTCACTAAACCAGACACCCTTTTAATTTTGTTGTTAACAAAGGTCAGACCCTAAATACTTTCGGAAGCGTTTTAGTGATTGCCACACCATTCTGTACATGGCAAATTTGTCTCCTGTCTACTTCAGAATGTAAGTGATTATATAAGTGCATTCCCAATGCACATTATTTTCCTATTTTCAGAATATAGCCAATTGCTGCCCAAATCCCACAAGTCAACACTTTTCACTCATGGGGAAAAATGGCTTGGTAGAAATAGTTGAGTCTATCAGAATGATTTCCTTTTTTAAACTAATTATGGTAAAAAACCTTAATTTCCTAGCTAAGATGTAATAGGAAGTACTTTACAAATACCACAATAATCACAAGGGCACGAAATGAAACATTTGAAGTTATTTCTTCAGGTGAGGCACAAATATGCATTTTAACTCCAAACCATCAAAGCAATCCAAGAAATCTGTCATACTTCTCTCATGTCAGTATAAGTGTACCCCATCCCAGGAATCCAGCTGTTAATCATGCAGTCAATTACCCCTCTATAAATAGCTGGGTCTGGGTTTATATCGGCAGGCATTTTGTAATTTTAAAATTCGTTACCCTGAGAGAACGTCCTGAATAACTCGGTAACTGGGAGCCCGCCTACCCTTTCTTTAACTCCGCAGCCCCCCTCCCCTCGGTCATCCAAGCATTTTTCCACTTAGCCCCCCCTTCCCTCAATTAGAAAAGAGAGGAAAAATAAACGGTTCGGTCGGGGGGGGGCGCTGCAATCCAGGGGGAGGGGCCGGACTAGTAGCGCCTCCTCGTGTGGCTGCGCCAGCGCCTGCCCCCCGCGGGGAGACGCGCTCACCCGCACGGCCAGCAAGCCGGCCATCGCCTCCCCCACCCCCCTCAACCAACAAATCCACCGCCGCCCCCCCTACCGCGCGCGCGCCCTCCTTGACTCCTGCGCAGCCGCCACCGGGAAAAGGCGGGGGGAGGGGGTAGGCCTTGCGCGAGGCCTACTAGGCCGCGCCAGAGCCAGGTCCTTGCGTGAGTGGCCGGCAGGAGAGACTGAGGTGGTAGGCGCTCACGCGGGACTACGAGAGACCGGGGCTCGTGACTAGGACCGGAGACCTCTAAGAAAGATGGCATGAGTGGAAACAGAAGCTACAGCCGGGGGAGGAGGGGAAATTTTTAAGCTTACCTGCAGGCGCGAGACGACTGAGGGGAAAAGGGGAGCGGGCGGGAAGGGGAAGGGCGGGAGGCCGGGGGCGGAACAATAGGGGCGGGCGGGAAGGCAAGGGGGGCCCCGCGGGCGGGCGGAGGAGGAAGGGGGGGGTGGAGGAGGAGGAGGAGGAAGGGGGAAAGAGACCCCGGGGCGGGTGGAGGGCGGCGGAGGGCGGGCGGGCGGGCGGAGGGCGGGCGGGCGGGAGAGGGCGCAGGCTGCGGCTGCTCCGGCTGCTGCCTCTGCTGGTCTGGGAGGGGGACGGGGCGGAGCGGCCCGCTTTCAACCCCGCGCACCCTTCGACCCCGGAAGCGCTAACCGCCCCGGGGCCGGCGAGGCGACGCGTAGTCCAGACTTTCCCCACACAATGCTAACGGCCTCCCGAGAGCCTAGAGCGGCTCCTTGAATCGAGTCAGCACCAGCGAGATGGTCAGTTGCGAAAAGCGAGATGTGCGATAGAGCGGCAGTGTAGGGACGCAAGGGAAACCAGTGCCACCTAGAGGACTAACTGGAAAGTTCAGGCGTAGTGCCGAAAAAGGTGGCAATCGCCATGGATCAAGAAGTGGAGTGGAGGGCTGGGGATGTGGCTCAAGCGGTAGTGCGCTCGCCTGGCATGCGTGCGGCCCGGGTTCGATCCTCAGCACCACATACCAACAAAGATGTTGTGTCCGCCGAGAACTAAAAAATAAATATTAAAAATTCTCTCTCTCTCTCTCTCTCTCTCTCTCTCTCTCTCCCTCTCTCCTTAAAAAAAAAAAAAAAAAGTGGAGTGGATGAAGGAATAGGTGGAGAGAATATGAGAAGAGACAAGGAAAACCCAGTAGTCTATACTAATACTAAAAAAAAAAAGTAAAAAATGTAATTTGCCATACTGAAAGCGATTATTACACCAACTCCTTATTCTGAAATTGTTAACTAAAAGAAGCATTTACCGTCTGCTTTCATCAGTAATTTATACGGGAAAGCCCGATTTCATAAAGAATCCCATCCAATAAATGTAGAAGAAATGGAAGAGTTAGGAAATCACTATTTTGCAACCCAGAATGATCCTGTCAAACTTTTAAGAGAAACGTTGTTAAAGAACATGTCAAATGTCACCACACAGATTATTTCCAAATTGCACAAAACGAAAAGTAATTTCAATGGAAAGTTCTGGCAGTCAAACCTTACTCAAGTAAATGATCACACTTTACATCACTAGTAATAGGACAACTTTGATGTTGTGTGGTCCTCAATGAGATGCAATAAGTACACAACATCATCTATTAAGTATTCCTGTCAAAAGTGTTTAGTATTGGGCTGGGGATGTGGCTCAAGCGGTAGCGCGCTTGCCTGGCATGCGTGCGGCCCGGGTTCGATCCTCAGCACCACATACAAAATCAAAGATGTTGTGTCCGCCGAGAACTAAGAAAAAATAAATAAATATTAAAATTCTCTCTCTCTCTCTCTCTCCCCCCCCTCACTCTCTCTTTAAAAAAAAAAAAGTGTTTAGTATTAATCTTATCAAGCCATTATACCTAATTTGCAGTTTACAGAAAATTTACAGGGGATAAGGAACAAATTAAACCCAATATTATAAAATATTTGTAACCCCAGAATATGAGATATTTCACTGGTCAAGTGGCCAGATCATTACAAAATGACAAATGTTAAAAAAAAAATGATGAAGGCACAGGAAGAAAACTTTAAAGGCACTAATAACCAAATGTAATGTGTGGATCTTCCTTGGATCCTGGTTTGGAGATGGAGGGAACTATATAAGACATTTTGGGGACAAGTAGGAAAATTCAAAGATAGATAAAATTAGGAAATATTGTTAATATTTTGTGATAATATAACTGTGGTTACAAAGGAAAATCCTTTTTAGGAAATGCACAATGAAATATTTAAGGGTAAGGGTCATGAAATATGAAACAGATGTTAAAATGGTTCACATAGGCATATGACAAAACATTAACAACATGTGAGTGAAAGCAGTATTTTATGGGTGATCCCCCTACCCCGTATTGGGAACTGAACCCAGGAGCACTTTCTACTGAGCTACATCCTGGCTAGGGTTTTTTTTATTTTATTTTATTTTTGACACAGGATCTCACCCAATTGCCCAGGCTGGCCTCAGCTTGTGATCCTCCTGCCTCAGCCTCCCAAGTAAGTGGGATTATAGACATGCTCCACCATGCCCCCTTATAGATGATAAAGTCTTTCTTGTTTTCTAATAAAACCTAGAAAAAATTATGTGAAATAGAACAAGTTGGCAAAATATTGATAATTACTAAACTAGTATTTACCTAGGGAATGTAGGAGTTTATTAAAATATTTTCTCTATCTTTCTATCTATAAATTTCCACATTAAAAAGTTAAAAAAAAAAAAAAAACAGCCAGGCACAGCAAATCATGCCTGTAAATCCCCTTGACTCAGGAGACTGAAGCAGAAAGATCACAAGTTTGAGTCCAGCCTCAGCAACTTAGCATGACCCTAAGCAACTTAGTGAGACCTTGTCTCAAAATAAAAAATAAAAATGTCTAGAGAGATGTGTCTCAGTAATAAAGTACCCCTGAGACAGCAAATACTGGACTACTATTTTTTTTATTTTTTTTTTAAACAGGGAGAGAGAGAATTTTAATATTTATTTATTTTTTTAGTTTTTGGCGGACACAACATCTTTGTTTCTATGTGGTGCTGAGGATCGAACCGGGGCCGCACGCATGCCAGGCGAGCGCGCTACCACTTGAGCCACATTCCAGCCCTACTGGACTACTATTAAACCTTGTTCAAGTAATTTGAGCATCAGTTCTGGTTTCAATATCAGCCAAGTTTTATTGGGTAGCCCCAAATTAGTGGAGTCTTCTGAAAAGAGATCACTTCCTAAAGTGGAAAATAATTCTTGAGGACTAAACTGTCTTTCCTCCCAACCCCCAAAGGAGGTGATGGATATTAAACACAATGTAAAACAGAAAAATAAGTTTATCATTTGGCAAAGATGAAAGACAGACCAAGTACTGAAAGGAAAGAAGTAGGAAAATGTCAGGACACTCAGGAAAAAAAGCAAACTAAAGAGCAGATTTACTGGGCTGGGGATGTGGCTCAAGCGGTAGTGCGCTCGCCTGGCATGCGTGCGGCCCGGGTTCGATCCTCAGCACCACATACCAACAAAGATGTTGTGTCCGCCGAGAACTAAAAAATAAATATTAAAAATTCTCTCTCTCTCTCTCTTAAAAAAAAAAAAAAAAAGAGCAGACTTACTGTGTGAACTGAGTTGAAAGTCAGAACAATCTCAAGATTTTGCAGTTGAATCATATATACTCCTGGGGCTCTGAGACAAATGGTGAAAGTGTTTATTATAGAATCATTATTAAAACATTATTATAGAATATGGCTGGGATGGCATAAAACAAAGATCAAATGCTATATTGAGCTGGCCAAGAGTTGCAGCCATCTTTGAAAGAGAGAGATGGGAGGATGAGGGTGTAGCTCCCCAAAAATAAAATAAAAACATTTGAGAACCACCATCTTTGGAGACTTGTACTGACCAACAAAGCAGAGGATGCAAAACTAATGTTCTCAGGAGACCAGCAAGCAACTAATTGGGAGAAAGAACTCACTAGGGCATGGGAAGGACTACAGGAAGACTAGAGTCAGGACCGGTTCTACAGAAAATAACCAATACTCAGGGACAGAATTCCTGCCTTAAGGAATACAGGCCTACTCTTGCCAGAGTTTCAGTTTGAAATCTGAATCTTTATTAAATGCCTAATATTTAACAGAGTAGTCCCTCCAGAATCAGATATTGCTCTCAAAATCAGATATAACATGGTTTTCCAGTTTTTTGGTACCTAGGATTGAACCCAGTGGCACTTAAGCACCATCCCCATACCTTTTTTTTTTTTTTTTTTAATTTTGAGACAGGGTCTCATTTTGTTGCTGAGGCTGGCTTTGAACTTAAGATCATCCTGCCTCAGCCTTCCAAGTCACTGAGATTACAGGTGTGCACCACTGTGCCCAGGGCAATTTTATTTATTTATTTGGTACTGGGGATTGAACTCAGAGGCACTCAGCCACTGAGCCACATCCCCAGCCCTATTTTGAATTTTTATTTAGAGACAGGGTCTCACCGAGTTGCTTAGAGCCTCACAATTGCTGAGGCTGGCTTTGAACTCGTGATCCTCCTGCCTCGGCCTCCTGAGCCACTGGGATTACAGTGTGAGCCACCATGCCCGGCCCAGTGCAATTTTTAAAGCTCTATTCACTATAGCAGTTAAGTGTATTTAAGACAAAATGGCCAGGCATAGTAATGTGCACCTATAATCATATGAATATATACACACACATATATAATACACACACATAAACAGACAAACCAACTCAGGTACAAATGAGAACCAATAATATGCTCTAATTTGATATAAAACAGGGGAGAAGAATGATAGGAACAATGTAAGGTAGAAATAAAGAGAGAAGATTTGACTATGCATAGAATAACTAGCTCTAGAGGTTTAAAAAAGAATCTGGTAGTCAGGGTTGTCTTGTGGGAATCTGGAATGAGATGATTATTTTTCACCGAACATCCTATTAAAAATGTTGCAGGGCAGGGCCGGGGTTGTGGCTCAGTAGCAGAGCGCTTGCCTCACACATGTGAGGCAGTGGGTTCAATCCTCAGCACCACATAAAAATAAATAAATAAAATAAAGGTATTGTGTCCATCTACAACTAAAAAAGAATATTAAAAAAAAAAATGTTGCAAGGCCAGGCACGATGATGCACACCTGTAATCCAATAGGCTAGGGAGGCTGAGACAGGAGAAATGGAAGTTCAAAGCCAGCCTCAGCAACTTAGCGGGACCCTGTCTCAAAAATAAAACAAAAAGGGCATGGTGGCACACACCTGTAATTCCAGCAACTTGGGAGACTGAGACAGGAGGACTGCCAAGTTCCAGGCTTGCCTCAGCAATTTATCAGGGCCCTAAGCAATTTGGTGAGACCCAGTCTCAAAATAAAAAGGGCAGAAACATAGTTCAATGGTAAACAGCCCTGGGTTCAATTCCCAGTATATTAAAAAAAAAAAAAAAAAAGGTGTAGGACCAGGTGTGGTGATGCATACCTGTAATCCCAGCAATTTTGGAAGCTGAGGCCAGCTTCAAAATATACAAAGGGCTGGGGATGTAGCTGATCAGTGATAGAGTACCCCTGGGCTCAATCCCCAATACCAAATACATACATACATATCAAATTGTAGGGCTGAAAGTGTAAGTCAGTGGTAGAACATGTGCCTAACATGGACAGGGTCCTGGGCTCAATCTCCAGTGGGGATTAAAAAATGCCAGGAAGGGGAGATGCATTTTCCCCAGTTAGAAATAGGGAAAAGGGGGTTAGTTAATTTTCTTCCCAATTTCTTTCTTATTTATTTTGCATGGTGCCAGGGACTGAACCCAGGGCTTTGTGCCTGCTAGGTGAATACTCTACGACTGACCTATACCCCCAGCCCCTCTGTATTTCTCTTTGTATTTTCTCCCCCCATTTCCCTCTCACTGTCTCTCCTTTATTTCTGGTTTATTTATCAATATCTGTTTCTCTTCAGTTTACAATCCTCTCAGGCCCACATCTCCCTTCTTCTCAAAAAAGAAGAGTTGAACCTGGGCATGGTGGGCACATGCCTATAATCCTAGTGGCTCTGGAGGCTGAGTCAGGAAGATGGTGAGTTCCAAGCCAGCCTCAGCAAGTCAGCAAGACTCTAAGCAACTTAGTAATACCCTGTCTTAAAATATAGAAAAGGGCTGTGGGGGCTGGGGATATAGCTCTGGTAGTAGAGTGCTTGCCTCACATGCACAAGGCCCTGGGTTCAATCCCCAATCCGAAAAAAAGAAAGAAAGAAAAGGGCTGTGAATGTGGTTCAGTAGTTAAGTGCCCCTGAGTTCAATCCCTGGTACAAAAAAAAAAAGGAAGAATTGATAAAGGAAAACATTGAGTAAGGAAAAAAAAAAATTGGTGGGTGGTACTGGGGATAGAACCCAGGCCTCACACATGCTAGGCAAGTGCTCTACAACTCAATTTTATCCCCAGCCCTGAAAAAAACTTTATAATCTTAGAATGGCCCCCATTCCAGGACAATGGAAAAGTGAGTCTTGGCTTTGGATGTTCTAATAAAATTAAAACCTCGCTATAAAGTACAGGAACATCTCAAACATCTTTTACATAACTCTCTGCAGGAACAAGCTATAGATACAGCCAACAGAACATTCCCTCCCTCTGCTTCTTCAAGAACAGCACATGGTTCCAGGCCGGTGGATCCACCTCTAAGACATCCCTCAAGTCCACTCCTCCAGCCACATTCCTTCTGGCAAGTGCCTATACAGTAACATGGGTGTGGAAGCTACTGAACTTCATTCTACACCTTCTTACAACTCTGTGACTTTGTGAAGCTCCTTATTCTGCCTAAACTCATTAGGTTAAAAGTCCACACTCAAGAGCCACACTGCTTGAGCTCTAATCCACCTGAACCATTACTAACGCCTGAACTTGAACAAGTTATCTAATTTTATTTTCCAAGGTGGGAGGCAACACTGGGGATGAAATCCAGGGGTGTTTTACCACTGAGCTACATTCTCAGTCCTTTTTTATTTTTATTGTGCTGGAGATTGAAGCCAGGGACACTTTATCACTGAGCTAAGTCCCCAACCTTTTTATTTCTTTATCTCACTAAGTTGCATAAGCTGGCCTGGAACTTGCAATCCTCCTGCCTCAGCCTTGCAAGTTGTTGAGATTAAAGGCATGTGCCACCATGCCGGGCAGTTATTAAGTACTTCAGCTTGCCTCATATACAAAAATAGAAACAATAATACCGAATTCACAGTTGCCATGAATATTTACAGAAGTTATAAAGAAAAGCACCGAGTGCGTGGCACATCAGAAATGCTTTGTTAATGGTTAGCTGATATTTACTAGGAACTAGGAAACTCCTGTCATCTGGAGTCCCAAACCAGCCCTAGCTCATTTTTCCAGTTAGACTGTCACTCCTCCCTTTGCTCCCTCACTGCTTAATTCCCTGTCTCTATTGCTTTCCTTGTTCAGTATTTTCATTCTATTCATGTATCCATCAGCTCTATTAGATCTCTCGGGTCATGAAAGGCAGTGACTGACTTATTCCTCTTTGTAGCTTATCACCTACAACACAGTATTTTCCTCAATAAACTTTCCAGAATATCAGTCTAATCCCACTGGGATACCTGTGATTCCCAACATGCCATGGAGCTTTATGACTCTACACTAAGCACAGGCTATTCCTAGCTCTTTACCCTCCACATGGTAAATTCATCTTTTTATCTTTTCTACCCTCTCAAGTCCCAAAAGATAGTTCAAATGTCCCTTTTTTGTGTGTGTGTGATGTCATCTTTGACTCCTCTCCCCTCCCAATGATAATTATTTCAATGTTTTTATCCCTGGTACTCTAGGAATTGAGCCCAGGGGCACTCTATTTCTGAGCTAATTTTTTTTTATTATTTTGATACACGATCCTGCTAAGTTGCCAAGGCTAGCCTCAAACTTGCATTCCTCCTGCCTCAGCCTCCTAAGTATAGTATACGCCATACATCTGGCATTTATCTTTATTAATTACTTTTCTTAAATGCCTCTTCCTCCACTCAATTTATCTTTAAATACCCAGTGTATTACACATTTAATCCCAGTGGCTCTGGAAGCTGAGGTAGAAGGATCACAAGTTCAAAGCCAGTCTCAGCTTTTAGCAAGGCCCTGTCTCTAAATAAAAAAAAAAAAAAATTAAATGTTTATGTTTTAGTTATAGGTGGACACAATATCTCTATTTTTTCTTTTTTTAATGTGGTGCTGAGGATCGAACCCAGTGCCCTCATGCATGTCAGGCAAATGCTCTACCTCTGAACCACAACCCCAGCCCCCCAATTTTTTTTTTTAAGATTTTTTGGTGAGGAGGTGTAGCAGGGATTAAACCCGGAAGTGCTTTACCACTAAGCTAAGTTCCCAGCCCTATTTATTTATTTATTTTGTGGTGCTAGAGATCGAACCCAGGGACTTGTGCATGCAAAGCAAGTACTCTACTGACTAAGCTATATCCCCAGCCCCTAAATAAAGTATTTTTAAAAAGGGCTAAGGAGCCTGGGGTTGTAGCTCAGTGGTAGAGTGCTTGCCTGGCATGTATGAGGCACTGGGTTCAATTCTTAACACTGCATATGAATAAATAAGTAAAATAAAGGTCCATCAACAACTGAAAAAGAAATTTAAAAAAAAAAAAGGGCTAGGGATGTGACTCAGTGGTTAAGCACCCCTGGGCTCAATCTCTGGTACCAATAAATAAATAATTTGAAATTTAATTAATTTTAAAAAAACCCAGTGTGTAGTACTGTGCATGGCATATATATAGTAAGACGGTGGCCCTCAATTTTTGCATGCATCAGTTTCACCCAGTTTCATAAAATTATTGATTTGTAAGGCCACATCCATAAAGAATCTTTTTTTCTCTTTTAATATTTTTTTAGTTGTCAATTGAGCTTTATTTTATTTATTGATATTCGGTGCTGAGAATTGAACCCAGGGCCTCACATGTTCTAGGCAAATGCTCTAACACTGAGCCACAACCCCAAGCCCCAAAAAGAATCTTATTGAGACTATTTGGGCTCTGTCTCTCTCTCATAGCTAGTGGTTGAAAACCTCTGCAGCCAGGTACAAAAACATGCTAAAGGCTTATATCCATTCATCCAAGGGAACACAATAAAGATTCATTCTGCTAAGACTGAACCAGTTTTTAAGGTTCCTCCCACTTATGAAACATAGCAATAGTATAGTGTCTTCCTCGCTGATGCTCTGGTCCCTTACTACAGAACTGAAAAAACTGAAAGGGACTGCAGAGGGTAGCAAAAGTAGTCCAATGTGCTAAGCCCAGCCAAGGTAATGGCACAGGCGAACAGAGATCAGGAGAAATAGTTTTATTTGGACCCAGAGTTGAAGAATGAGAGTAGGACCTGAGATAGCATATTTTGTTAAGGAGTAGAGATTAGCTTACAAAAGGGCAGTCAGAGATCATCAGCCAAGTGGACTCTACTTCCCAGCAGCCTTGCTTAGCACAATCAATAAAAGGACTGCTGGGAAATATATTTGCCACTAATTCACCCCAGTGTGCCATCATTACAAAAGTGTACAGGTTTTTCATCATTGTGAAATTTCCACAAACCCCCCTTTTAAAAGGAAATTTTAAAAGATCACATTTTACAGAACTTAAACTTGTCTTCAGCATTTAGCTCAGAGGTCTCACCATCTTCAAAAAACCAGCTTCCCTGCTAAACTTTTCAGCTATAAAATCTATCAAGCAGTGAGAAGGCTGCCTTTGCTAGCCCATTGCAATCCTCTTCCCATTTTCCCTAGCCAGTCAGGACTGAACAGCAGGGTAAGGCTCAGGTGGGGACAGGATGGAGGGGCACAAGGGCTAAATTCCCCCAGTACAACACGGCAGTTGAAGCTTGATGGGACAGCAGAACTGGTGAGACTTGAGGGGAGGGTCCAGGCCCTGTATTCAGTCAGAGTCACTGCTGGAAGAGGAGGAAGAGGAGGAATGCTGCAAGGGGAAAGGGGAAAGGACATAGCATCAGATCCAAATGACCTTTGATAAATGCATGGGTCATTCTTCGGTATCCCACCCCACCACCCAAGTATTCAAAGGGCAGGAATCTTGAATCAGACTGTCCTTTAAACAACAAAAGCAAGGAATTCCTTCAGCAGTGAGCATCCCAGAAAGGATTAAGTCATCCTAAATAATGGCACAGAACTTAATATGATGTCTTTGGAGCAAGTTTACAACTTTCCATACCAGAGCCAATGTCCAGGTAAGGAATACATTATAGGCACAAGCACAGTACCAAGCCAGGAAACAGCTGCTACCTTATAAATGCGTATTGGTTAGCTGCATTCAAAGTCCCTACAAATCTAAGAAATTGGATTCTGTGACTCTTAAGAAAAGAAAGTAGAAATGGCAGGTGCATGTGCATATATATCTACTTTTTTCCTAAGCCCCAAAAGGGAGGAAGTAGGGAAGATGGGAGAGAAGGCTGGGGAAGTCCTACTGAAAGTGCCTTATAGGGATACTCCCATCAACACTACCATTAAAAACATTTTTAAATCTCTCCAGGGTAATTTCTTCCTCATTAATCTCACCTTTTCTTCTCTTCAGATTTTTCTACAAAAGACCCAAATCCACAAAGCAAACAAATAAAATGTAATTTGAGTCCTCTTTAGGATCCAGGTTAGTTTACTCCTTCCCAAGTCCTCAGAGCTGCTTCTATCCTTGCTAATTAGCACTCCTGTAGAATGAAGATTCTTTGCCATGAAGCTAAGCATGAAACCCCCTTAGCCCTAGGCTTTGTCTGAGGATGAGTCACAGAAAGCACCTATGTAATTAACATAACACCCTAAGAATACTGACAGAGAGAAAGAAACTCCAGGAACTAGGACCAGATTATTATTCTGTTAATTATTATATAACACTGCTTTGTCAAAGGGCTGACTCAATTAATTGACATTGTACAACTTCAGTGGGTGTGTCCAACTTGCTAAAGTGTACACCTGAGGGGCAGGGAGCAAAAGTTCTGGGAAAGAGTAAGGTATATTCATTCTAAGGCTCACCTTTGCCCTTTTCAGATGGGAGGGACCGGAAACCTCAAGATTATCTGATTCTTACCAGTAGGATTCCTTTACAAAAAGCAAGAATCATCTTCCAGAGCAACCCAGAGTCCATCCAGACTCTGAAACCCCCTCATCCAACCCCTGCCCACCTAGTCCCTTTCAAGGACAACCCTTTACTAGCAGGGCTCCAGAGGACACTAACCTTGCCATGCTTGTGGTGTTTGTGCATCTTTTTATGAGCTTTCTTCATTTTCTTCCTCATCTTCTTGTCCATTATCATTCCTGGGCCTACCATGCCAGGAGCCATGGGGTTCACAGGAGGCATACCAGGGGCAGGTGGTGGGTATGGAGGAGGGTAGGGACCTGAGGGTTGATGTCCTGGATATCCTGGTTGTGGAACAGGATAAGGGGACACACCTGGAGGAAAACCTGGCATACCCTGGGGAGGTCCTGGGGGAGTGGGACAGGGACCAGGAGGAAAAGCCGGATTGACAGGTGGTGGATGTGGTGGATACCCAGGATTGGAACCTCCAGGGTACCCCAAGTTGGGGGGATGTGGATTTGGCCCTGGGTGCCCTGGTGGAAGAACCAGAGAACAAATAAATATTAGTATAACCCAAAACCTCTGACAAAAAAAGAAAGAAAAAAAAAAGATCGACTTTCTTACCTAATACTTAAAGGAAAATAAAAGGCAAGGGGATGGGAGGTTAAGCGAGAGAAACGTGAGTTGGGGAGAAAAAGGAAAACGTCCTGGCAGGGCTGGGGAGAAAGAGACAATGAACTCTGGAAAGCCAAAATTTTGGTAGCAGTGGGCCGAGGAGAACTTTGCTTTTGCAGGTGAACCAAGAGGCAGAGGCGGGGGACGGAGTGGGGGGGCTGTTAATACAAGAAAACTTCCTGTTGTGCGCCCATTGGAAAGTGAGTGGGCTGGGAGAGGAGATTCCCCCAAACACCTACCGGCGCTGGGATTCCACATATTCAGGTGTTTCCTCAAGCCTGAGGAGAAAGAAAAGAGGCAAAAAGCTAATGGCTCTAAGGCGGGTACTAAGGCGATTTAGAGCTGGAGCCCAACCTCCGGGTCCCCGCCTCGCCTAGGTTCGCCCACTTAGAAAACCACCGTAGCCCCGCGTAAATGTTTCTTTTCAGTCGTTCCTTCGCCCCCAATATCTACCGTATTCCCAGTTCCCTGATCTGGTTTCCAGGGCCCCTCCACCTTCACCTTCACCACCTGCGACCGCACCTGGAGATGTCTAACTCTCCGGAAGGAGAAACCGCGTCTGTCAGATCACCATCACCCTTTCTCTGGGCCTGAGTGCTGAGGACTTTAACCACCCAACCTTAAAGGCCCCCGCAGAGGTCCCCACTTCAGGCTAAGAGAAGGATCTTCTCCGAGGCAAAGTAAGAGGAAGGAATCTCAAGATCCTCCAAGGCTTCAATAAGTTGACACACCCCCTTCCCCCAAAGAAAGGGCAAATGGAGATCCTAGCTACCAACTGCAAAGGGACACCTGCCCCGGAAAAAGAGAAAATTGGAGAATCCAGATACCGGGTCACCTTCTCACAGTCGCCTGGGATCAAGATCCGTCCTCCTCCAGTCTCAGCTCACACTTCCTGGTCACCCCCACCCCATGCTTCGGCACCCGCCTCTATTATCACCTAATTGGTCACCCGGCATGATGATTGGAGAGCAGACTCGTCAATCGCTGAGGTCCTTTTAGACTAGGAGGAAACAGTTGCTCTCGAGGCGAGGCGGGCGGCTGGGCGAGCGGGGGATGGGGGGGGGGCGGAGCCAGTTGCCGGTCAAAGTCCCGGCGAGGCGGAGCAGGAGTTCTGTCATTGTTTTCTGAGTTCATATCAGTGGTGCAATACATTGTAATGTGACCACATCTTGCTAAGTGTTATCATGTAGAAATATTGAGAGCTCTAGAAAAGGACAAGAAGCTGTTGAATCCCAACCCCAAATCCCAATATTGCCAGCTCCCTCTTCTCCACTATGTGAAGCAAAGAAACATACTTGGGAAAAAACAGATCCTAATCTCTCCCAGGTTTCCTGTCTCACTTGCATAGCTCCCCCCCCCCCCCCCGTCTCTCCAGTTTACCGTGCCTCCTCTCCTTCAGTTTTCTCTCTCCCACCGACCCCCAAGGCAACATCACTAACCCTTTTGTCTCCCAAATACATCTAGAATCCTTCCACTTCTATCTTCCTCTCTCCCAACCAGCCATCATCTCTCCTGGATTGCTGCAATAGCCTTTTCTTTGTTTGTTTGTTTGTTTTTTAAACAACACAATCAACAAACTTGATCTAATGAATATGTAGAACCATAGACCCAAAACTTAAGGACTGTTTTTTTTTTTTTTTTTTTTTTTCAGTATTCGGGGTTGAACCCAGGACATCACATATACTAAAAAAGCACTCTTGGGGGCTGGGGATGTGGCTCAAGCGGTAGCGCGCTAGCCTGGCATGCTTGCTGCCCGGGTTCTCAGCACCACATACAAACAAAGATGTTGTGTCCGCCGATAACTAAAAAATAAATATTAAAATTCTCTCTCTCTCTCTCTCTCTCTCTCTCTCTCTCTCTCTCACTCTCTTTAAAAAAAAAATAAAAATTAAAAAAATAAACAAGCACTCTATCACTGAGCTATATCCCAGCCTTATCCTCTTGAAAGGGTAAAGTTTCTAAGCTGGAAAGCTTGAATTAAAATGTAAAAGATTAGGTATTATTAAGTTCCTCTGTTACACCCAGATTCCTGAGATAGTTAAGACAACGCCCTACTGACCATTCAGCCTAGGGCCCTGTGCAGTTTGTCACAGGGCCCGAACCAATCAGTTTGAATGTGTACCCAGTTTAGAAGTGACCAATCACCCCTGCCCAGCCTGAACTGCCAATGAATGAACTAATCATGTATCAGAGTTGTTGTTCAATTTTCCTGCGCCTCATGATGATTTGTTCTGATGTATGCAAAGCCCCCCACCCCTCCAAAAAGTGTACTTAAGCTCTGCTTGACCTCTACTCTGGGCTCTGGGCTGCTCTCCCTTCTTGAGTGAGCACGGAGCCCCAGCGGCTGGAACGAATCCCTAATAAATCCCCCTTGCCATTGCATGGAGCTAGTCTCGTGTGGTCTCTCCTTCTCTGACGCTTCGCCGGACCCTTACACTCTTAACCTTCATTTCTTTTTTCTTTTTTTTCTTAAAGTAGGGATTGAATCTGAGGGCATTTTACTACTGAGCTACATTCCCAACCACCACCCACTTCTCTCTCTCTCTCTCTCTCTCTCTCTCTAAGAGGATCACAACTTGGGGGGGGGGGGAGGAGAGGGAGGGGAAGAGAAGGAGAGAAGGTCTTGCTAAATTGCTGAGTCTGGCCTCAAACTTGCAATCCTCTTGCCTCAGCCTCCTGAGTCACTGGGATTACAGGCATGTGCCACAGTCCTGATA
Organism: Spermophilus citellus; assembly: GCF_964194105.1. Lineage (NCBI taxonomy): Eukaryota > Metazoa > Chordata > Mammalia > Rodentia > Sciuridae > Spermophilus > Spermophilus citellus. Next base: position 72,860,182 of record NC_138197.1, on the reverse strand, counting down.
ACCTGTTCAGTCTCCCCACACACAAACTTATTTTTGTACCAGGGATTGAATCCAAGGGGGCACTTTACCACAGAGCTACATCCTCAGCCCCAATTTGTTTTCTTTTTTAATTTGAGACAGGATCACATTAATTTTTTTGAGGCTGGCCTTGAATTTGAGATCCTCCTGTCTCAGCCTCCCAAATTGTTGAGATTATAGGCCTACACCATCTTGCCAGCTAGGCTCATTCTTTTTTTTTTTTTTTTTTTTTTTTTTAAGAGAGAGAGAGAGAGAGAGAGAGAGAGAGAGAATTTTAATATTTATTTTTTAGTTTTCAGCAGACACAACATCTTTGTATGTGGTGCTGAGGATCGAACCCAGGCCGCACGCATGCCAGGCAAGCGCGCTACCGCTTGAGCCACATCCCCAGCCCTAGCTCATTCTTGTTAAGCACACCGAGATCATAAATAAAAATCATTCACATTCTAAGGCAAGCATTTCTCAACTGAGGTAATTCAAATTTTGAAGAATTGTATAATACATACCATACTCTCTGACCAAAACAAACATTAAGCCCAGGGCCTTGAACATACTACACAAGCTCTCTAGTGCTGAGCTACATCCTCAGCCCTTTTTTATTATGCTTGTTAATTTTATTTTGAGAGATTCTCACTAAATTGTCCAAGATGGCCTTGAATTTGCTATCTATCCTTCTGCTTCAGATTCCAAGTAGCTGGAATTACATATATGGGGCCCTGCACTCTCATATGTTTTGTTTTGTGATATTATTGTTGTTTTGTTTTGTTGGAACTAGGAATTGAACCCAGAGAGAACTCCATCACTGAGCAACTACATTCTCAGCCCTTTGCATCTTTTGAGTCACAGTCTTGCTGTGTTGCCCAGGCTGGCCTCAACATGTGATCATCCTGCTTCATCCTCCAAAGTTGCTGAGATTACAGATATGCATCACCACGCCTGTCCCTCTAATTTTTTGTTGTTGTTGTTTATTTGCACCTGGAATTGAATCCAGGGGGATTTTATCATTGAGCTATGTCCCCAAACCTTTATATGTTGAGACAGGGTCTCACTAAATTGCTCACAAAACGTTAAATTGCCAAGGCTGGTCTTAAATTTGCAATCCTCCCAACTCAGCCTCTGGGATTACAGGCATATGTCACCAAACCCAGCACTCCCATGTGTTTTATTTTTGTTTTTGTTTTTAAATTTTTTTTGTTTTGTTTTAGTAGTCAATGGACCTTTATTTTATTTATTTATATGCGGTGCTGGTGCTGAGAGTCAAACCCAGTGCCTCACAACATGCTAGCCAAGCACTCTACCACTGAGCCACAACCCAGTCTACTACCATATGTTTTTAGATGAATTTTATTTTTATAATCATCTCAGATTTTCAGAAAAATTATGACAATAGTACAGAGAGTTTCCATACAATTCCCCTATTATAAACATCTTACAGGAGTGAAGATATGTTTGCTAGAAAATTAGTAAACCAGTTTCATGCATGTGTTGTGCCAGTGAGTATATGGGGTGGTGCTGGAGATTGAACCCAGGACTTCACACATGCTAAGTACACACTCTACCACTAAGATACACCCAAGCCCCAATGAATCAATATTGATTTATTAATGAAAGTCCATGCTTTATTCAGATTTATTTAGTTTTGGCTCCATTTCCGTGTTCCAGAACAACCTAATCCTAGTGTATCAGGACCAGCCTCAATGTACAGTTGGGTGCCCACAATTTGGATCATGGGACATGTCTATGAGCTTTATAATAGAAGTGACTCATTCCAGCTGGAGTACCTGATTTATCTTAAGCTAATATCAAAGAGTCAGACATATTCCCAGAGCCAGGATCAGGTTGTAAAGTTCCACATACCACACTAATAGTTCTATTTATAGTGTGCTTAAAAAACTATGCGGGAGGCTAGGCTAGTGGTGCAGGCCTGTAAGCCCAGAGACTCTGGAAACTGAGGTAGGAGGATCACAACTTCAAACCCAACCTCAGCAATTTAGCAAGGCCCTAAGCAATTCAGCAAGATCCTGTCTCAAAAAAATGGCTGGGGATATAGCACAGTGGTAAAATGCCCCTTGGTTCAATCCCCAGTACCAAACCAAAACAAACAAACAAACAAAAAGAACAAAAACTATGCAGGAAAAACCAGGTAGAACCAGGCATGGTGGCACATGCCTGTAATCCCAACAGCTTGGAGGCTGAGGCAGGAGGGTCTGGAGTTCAAAGCCAGCCTCAGCAATTTAGCAAGGCCCTAAGCAACTCAGTGAGACACTATCTGTAAATAAAATATTTAAAAAGGGCTGGGGATGTGACTCAATGGTTAAGCACCCCTTGGTTCAATCCCTTGTACCAAAAGAAAAAAACAAAACAAAACAAATTATCTAGAATTACACTGAGGCAGTCATAGTAGTTATAGCTCAAAACGTCAGCAGTCATGTCAAGCTGAATCATACAATCATTTTGTTAATCAGTTGTAATAGTTTCTCAGATTTTTTGTATTTGATGACCTTGATGGTTTGAGTACCTGGTCAAGTATTTTGTAAAATGTCTGTCAATTGGAACTTGTCTGTTTCTCTTGTGATCATAGGTGGATTTGTTTATCTAACATAGTCTATGCTCATCAACATGTTTGTACATTCCTTTGTACATTCATTTCTCATAATTTACAGGGTTTTCATAAAGATGATTTTTTTTTTAGACAAGTTCTCATTATATTGCTTAGGTTGGCCAAGAACTTCTAGATTCAAGCATTCTCCTGCCTCAGCCTCCCAAGTAGCTAGGATTACAGATGTTTTTGCCACTGCACCCAGCTTTTAAGAGCCCCCTCCCCCCTCCCCCTACTGGGGATTAAACCCAGGGGCTTTAACCACTGAGCCATAAACTCAGCCCTATTTTACATTTAATTTAGAGACAGGATCTTACTGAGTTGCTTAGGTAGTTGCTAAATTGCTGAAGTTGGTTTTCAACTTGCAATCTTCCTGCCTCAGCCTCCTGAGCCACTGGGATTATAGATAAGCAAGTGCCACCACTCCCTGTAAAACATTTTTAATGACTTGCTTTTTTTTTTTATTGTTGTTTTGTTTATTTTTATTTATTTATTCATTCATTTATTTTTCAGCACTGGGGATTGAACCCAGAAGCACTGTAGCACTGAGCCACATCCCCAGTCCTATGTAATTTTTTTTTAAAATTTGGGCAGGGTCTTACTAAATTGCTGAGGCTGGCCTCAAATTTATGATCCTTTTGCCTCAAACTTCTGAGTCACTGGGATTATCGAAGTGACTCAGAAGTGACTCACACCTGGCTCCCTTGCTTTGTTATCTAAAAGTTGTGTGACCTATGTGATTTTAGACACATTTCTGAACTTCTTGAGCCCTTGGTCTTCTCCTCTGTAAATGGTGTTAGCAGAATTATAATGGAAAATTAAAGTGGACTGTTAAGCAAAGGCAAGATGTAGTGTACATTATGTTTAAAGATTATCCAGAAAGTGGTGTTCAGCTTAGGTTGAAGTGGGAAAATAGGTACAAAAATAAATAAATAAATAAATAAATGAAGGAAGAACTTCTTTTCAGGGCTCACAAAACATTACCCGCTATTCTTTGCATCCCTTCCCTTGTCTCCCCACCATGCATCTTACATTTTTGCTATCCAAATTACCTGTGTTCTCTTTGTATACTGTATGCTACTACCCCTTACGGAGGCCAGGAATGCCCTATTGCCCCATGTTCTTGGGAAACTCCTGCTCAAGCAAGACCCAACTCGAGCATACCATGCTCTATGAAGTCCCCTGCTTAAGGCTTCCCTATTATTCCACCACCCTGTACAGAGCCTACAATATGAGCTGCAGGCTACTGAGCACCTTCAGGTACAGTGACCTCATTGTGTTCACTCTTCTTTCCCCAGTGCCCAGAAGGAGATCCATCACTTATCTATCTATCTTTCTATCTATCTATCTATTCATTCATTTGGCACTGAGAATTGAACCCAGGGTGCTTTAACACTGAACTACATTCACAGCCCTTTATCTTTTTTTATTTTTATTTATTTATTTATTTATTTTGGTATTAGGAATTGAACCCAGGGGAACTTAACCACTGAGCTACATCTCCAGCCCTTATTTGCAATCCTCCTGCCTCAGTCTTCTGAGTTGCTGGATTATAGTTGTGTACCACAGTATTCAGTGAGATACCACCATTAAAAAAAAAAAAAAAAAAACAAGTTCTAGTGGAGAAAGGAGAGAGAAGGGAGGGCCCAGGGTCACATGAAAGGTGGAAGGCCAAGGATAAAAATCTGGAAAGCTCGCTTTATTCTTTTTCCTGTGCACATCTACCACTATTCACTGGTCAGAACTGCTGTGAACCAGATGCCACAGAATAATCCCAGATTCAGCAAGTGGGAAAGGTAGTCATGAGGCAGCCCAAACAGGCACATGATCACATTTATGTTTACATGAACATAGATTCCACATAAACTGCTCATTTACACATGAGAACTAAGATAAAACTAAGGATTCCTGGAATCAAGGCCTTAATGAATACTGAAGTGACAGGCCCTCAGCTGAGGCCACAGGGGAGAATGGCAGGGGTAGGAGTGGAGGTACAGTCTTCTGGGCAGAGAGGTAGGCAGCCGTGTGTATAATTCTCTTGGAAGGGGTAGTCCTCCTGAGGATGGGCCAGGACAGCCAGGCGCTGCTGTACACACTCAGCTGTCAGTCGTGCTTCTGGATCAGCATCCCAGCAGTCTTCCAAGAGCTCCCTCAGTCCACCAGGGTCCTCGGAGGAATGAGGGGGAAGCAGGCTTGACCCTGGGATCTTGAGTAGACCCCAAGGTTAAAAGGCATCTTCCATCTTCAATGTCTACTACTCCTGTTTTTGTCTGTGTTTTGTTGTTGTTTCACTGGGCACTTTACCACTGAACTACACCCCCAGCCCTTTTTATATATTTATTTATTTTGAGACAGGGTCTCACTAAATTGCCAAGGTGGTCCTCAAACTTGTAACCCTTCTGCCTTAGCTTTCTAAGTTGCTAGGATTACAGGAGTGCACCACTGCACCAGCCACTCCTATTTTCTGTTTCTTTCCCTTCCTTTCCTTTTTTTTTTTTTTTTTTGCAGTGCTAGGTATTGAACCCAGGGTTTTGAACATGCTAAGCATGTGATCTATTACTGAGCTACCTAGAACTGACTTTTATTGGGTTGCATCAGAAATACAGATGTATGAGACACAACAAGAAGTCACTGGTTAGATTTTGGGTTCCAACATACCAGGGGAGGCACCTTCTTGGAAGCAGAGCCCAGAAAAGAAGCAAAGTCAGGGATGGTCTGCTGAAATGAGGAACAGGGCTAATTGATGGCAGAGAGTACAGAGAGACTTGAGCAGGAAAGTTGTGGATGGAATGGGGTGTATGAGACTTAGGGTGAAAGAGGGTCAACTGGGGACCTCTTTAGTTTTTCTAGTCTCAGAGGAACATGAACCAGGGAGTGGTGAGAGATGAGAGGAGACAGGAATAGATAGACTGGTCCTGGAAGAGAAGTCCTTGAAGCCCATACCCAGTCCCCAGCTGGCTAGAAGTGGCCTCTTACTGTAACAAAGGATATCCAGGTAGATGGGATAAAAGGGCGCCTCCTCTCCTCTACTACCAAGGCCCATAGCTCACAGGTGGTGGGAGTGCTGCCCAGTTCTGCCTCATAGGCCAGTTGGAAAGGTGATGGTCTGCCATCTGGGGGAAGGTACAAGGAATAGATGTAAGCTTGCCCTGAGGTGCCTCCCATGTAGTGAAGGCAGGGAAAGAAGGTCACAGCTTTCTGGAACCAAGTCAGTAAGCCTAGAAGGGGTGAGTGGGGCACCAGGAGTAAGAAATTTACCAGAGCTCAAATCTGGGCAGCGGCTCATGATCTCCCATAGAAGCAGAGCCAGAGAGTAAACATCTGCTCGCCGAAGGGCTGTGCCCCAGTCCTGGAGGTCCAGAGTCTTGTCCAAGAGTTCTGGCGCCATGTACCTTTGGGTGCCAGCCTGGAGAGCAAGGTGTGGAGGGCCAAGAATCATCTCTGTGGCAACCCTCATGGCATCCCTAATTCATGCAACATAATGCCCCCCACCATAGACTCAGCAATGTCCCTACCACTTCAGGCACTGCTGCATAGCACTACTGCCATAGTGATAATCACAATGCTACCACCATCATCCTGTCCCTTACCCTTACCCATAGTACTCACCTCCATGATGGTAGCTGGGCCTTGGAATTGAGAAGGAGCCCAGGCAGGGGACCCACTGAAACCAGGGAGCGCCAAGGCTAGGCCTAGATCTCCAATTGCACATGACCTGTCTTCCCGAATGAGCACATTCTGGCTGCTCAGATCTCGGTGGGCAATACCTGGTTTATACTGGCCTGTGAGAAAATCCAAGGTTGAAGAGATATGGGTCTTCCTCACTCTTTTGACCCAATCTTTCCCTTCCAAGCTAAGGGAAAATTGGACACAGTAGTGTGGTTCCTGACTCCCTTGACAGCCGGTTCACCCACCATCCTGCCAGCGTTCCTCATGCAGAAATGCCAGGCCCCGGGCCAGGGAGAGTGCCATCCGCAAGGAACTTCCCCAGTCACTGGTGTGCTGGGTCAAGTAGTGGCACAGAGAGCCCTGAGGAAAAGCAGAGAGAAGAGGGGTAACTGATAAATCCCAGAGAGTAGGGATCAGTTGACAGATCTCTTTCCAAACCTGCCCTGCAGACAGACACCCTGACAGGTCCAGACCAAGACAACAACAGGCAGTGGAGGAGTAAGAATGAGCATCAGTGAGATTGATGTGAAAAATAGTAACTCCAGTAGTTGGGACTGTAGTTCAGTGGCAGAGCACTTGCTTTGCATGTGTGAGGCACTGGGTTCTATCCTCAGCACCACATAAAAATAAACAAATAAAATAAAGGCATTCTGTCCATCCACAACTACAGAAAGGAAGGAAGGAAGGAAGGAAGGAAGAAAGGAAGGAAGGAAGGAAGGAAGGAAGAAAGGAAGGAAGGAAGGAAGGAAAGAACTTCAAGTCAACATAACTGAGTGCATATTGTGGCCCAGGCCATGTGCACTGGCCTCTGAAATCTTCATGATGACCTTACAAGGGAAGTATTCTGATCACCTCTATTTTACAGAGGAAGAACTTAGAGGAAGTTAAGTAAACTTGCTTAAGGTCAGTTGGTAAGAGACAAGTGGGGCACAGATCCAAGCAGTCTGACTCACGAATTACCCACTATTAACCACCACCTTATGCCAACTCAGAGAACTTGAAACAAAGAGAAGAGGAAAGTTATTCAGTGGCCTCTCTCATGAACTACCTTGCTTGAAGTGTCAGGTCTCTGTAGACATGGATAGGTACACCTGGTGGATAGGAGCAGCAGATAAGGAACTGGAGGCAAAGGAGCAATAGAGCCCCCCATTCAACAAACATTTTTGAGTACCTTTGGTATACCAGCAACTGTATTGAGACACCAAGGTAGCTCAGGGACAGGTGAGACATAATGATAACATATAAGCATAGAATGCAATAAATACCACAATGGGGAAAAAAAAGTGCCATAGATGTGAAGCAAAAACCACTAACTGTCTATGGGAAGTCAGACACAGTTAAAGGAACAAAAAGTGATTTTTGAGCAGGGTCAGGAGGAATATGGTCAAAGGGGGGACTTTCCAGAATTCAAGATCTCAGAGATAGAGGAGCTGTAGGGGCTGATAAAATCCAGGAAAGGACTACTGCATTTGGGCACCAAAACAGGTTAAAGAGGTTGAACTACAAGAGGAAAAGGACTTGGGTCATGGAGCTCTTACACACAGGTGGAAGAGTCCTGCTGTTGGGGTGAACAGGAGAAAAGCAACTCTAGAGTCACACCGATCCTGGGAAAATGACTTTCTTTCCTGAGCCTTTGTGGATAGTAATTCCTACCTCATAGTATGTGAATATTAAGTATGAAAATGTGTCTAAAGTGCTTAATACAATGCCTATTAGATGGGAAATGCTATAGAAACCAAAAAAACAATCCCAACCTTTAGTAAACTGACAAGGCCCAGTGTGCTCTGGCCTTTGCCTACTTCCCCCTCTTTATCCTGCAACTCATTGTTCTCCACCTCAGGGCCCTCCCTTTTAGATTTTAGTACATTTGACATATGACACTTATACCTCCAGTCTTTTTATCCACCCCCATCCCCACCATTGAACCCAGGGGCACTTTACCACTTTGCTATAGCCCCAGCCCTTTTTATTTTTTATTTTTAAGACAGGGTCTTGCTAAATCGCCCAGGCTGGCCTCCAATTTGTGATCCCCCTGCCTCAGCTTCCCAACTGGCTGGGATTACAAGTTTTTGCCACTGTATTGGGTGAGCTATTTCTTTAACAATGGTTTTCTTTTTTTCTTTTTTTTTTAAGAGAGAGAGAGAGAGAGAGAGAGAGAGAGAATTTTAATATTTATTATTTATTTTTTAGTTTTCGGCAGATACAACATCTTTGTATGTGGTGCTGAGGATCGAACCTGGGCCACACGCATGCCAGGCGAGCGTGCTACCACTTGAGCCACATCCCCAGCCTGACAATGGTTTTCTTTAAGGTTGGGAATATTAACTGTTTGGTTTCTCCCTTCCCTTATCTATATTTTAAGGGTTAAAAATATTAACATGAGCCAGGTGGGTGGTATACACCTGCAGTCCCAGCTACTTGGGCATTGAGACAGGAAAATCACTGTGCCCAAGAGTTCAGGGCCAGCCTGGGGAACATAGGGCGAGAGCCCATCTCAAAAAAAAAAAGTGTGCATTACTTGTGTAATAAAAAAGAAAAAGACAAGCCACACATGGTGGTGTATGACTGTAATCCCAGTGAAGGCTGAGGCAGGAGGATCGCAAGTTTGAGGCAAGCCTCTTCAATTTAGCAAGACCCTAAGCAACTTAATTAGATCCTGTCTCAAAATAAAAAAAAAATAAAAAGGCTTGGGGATATAGCTCAGTGGTAAAGTACTGTTCAATCCCCAGTTTTAAAAAAAAAATTGCTTTAAGGAAGAGAAAATCTAAAGCAGAAGAATAAGTGTATATAGCCAGTCCCCTGCCATGCAATCTCCCCCAACTCCACACACACACACACACACACACACACACACACACACACACACACACTCCTTAGTCCTCACCTTGGGATGCAATTCCAGTATCAGCAGGGGCCCAGAGGGCAGGGAGCCAGGGCACCCCTGGCCAGCAGTAATAAAGCGGACAATGTGGTCATGCTGTAGGCCTGGCAGCTCATACACTGCTCTTTCGGCTCGGAACTGGGCCACAGCCCTTGGAGGGAAGGCCTTGATGGCTACCAGCTCGCCTTGCAGCCTCCCGGCCCACATCACTGCGTGACTTCCTTCTTGGATTACCTAGTGGGAACACTGTGCTGGGTGCAGGCCTCCGAACTAACACCAGGGCCAGATTTTCTCCCCAGTACAACCTCCAGGAATGCCCAGAGGAGCCCTTCCTCCCTCCAGGGGGCACCTGGGAGAAGCACAGCTCTGGCAGCTCCGGCAGCTCCTCACTCCAGTCCCTGCCTGAGTTTGGCTCTGGCTGTGGCCCACCTTGCACTCTGTAGGCTTTTCGCTGTAGCAGGGCTGGTTGCAGAGAAGAACCTGAAGGTCAGGGTGTATAGGCATGGGGACAAGGGAAGGGGACTTTGCAGGAAGGAGTTGTCTGTGGAGGTCATGAAAGACAGTGTATAGAGATCTCAGGAATGTGGGGTCAGTGGTGACAAGAGACTCAGAGCTTGAGGGCAGTATCTTGGTCATAAGGGAGAGATGGGGCAAATTAGTACCCAAGATGATGCTGCTCAGTAGAAGCAGGAGGAGGAGAAGCAGTCCCAACAGCACCAATGCCATCCAGATGGACTCGCCTGGTCATTAAGGCAAGAACAGAGGTGGGTGAACATTGCCCCAAACTGCTCTCTGCACCTCTCCCCTGCTCAGAGAGCTTGCTTCTCAACCCACCCCCATCCTAGTCACAAGCCCCCTTATCTCTCTGTCACCAGGGCAACCAGCTTCCCAAGGCCAGGAGGAGGAAAGCTTAGGGAGGGGGTAGGGTGAGAACTAGACCTGGTTCTACCTCTCCTCTTTACCTGGGCCTCAGGATGGGGCTCTAGCCAGTAATTACCTGGGGTAGCCTGGGTACCCTGGGGGCCAGGAACCCCCAGGTTCCCTGGAGAAGGCAGATGGCTGTAATTGGCATTGCAAAAGTCAGTGCCACAGGAGCAGGTGAAGAGAGTGGAGCCAGGGCTGGGATGGGCTCGGGGACTCAGGTCACAGTGGAGGGATTCACAGCCTGGCTCATCACTGTCTCGGCATCCTGATGGGGTAGGATTAGGGGAAGAGTAGAATAGAAGGAACAAGGGAGAGGACAAAATGGGGTCTGGAATCAGAAAGGATAACTCCCTTCTCTGCGAGAAGCATCCTTCTATCTCACATAGGCTTTTCTTTTCCTCCACTATTTCCATCTCTCCCCTTCTCCCCCAGGACATTCCTGCCTCCCACCCTAACTATCACTTGCCATATACATTGCCATTCACCTTGCATTTCCACCTGGGCCCGGCCTTGGGTCAGGTTCCAGATCCCAAAGCAGCAGTGACTGTAGAGGCAGCGAATAACCCTGGGAGGCCCTGGTCCTGCATCTAGCAGCTCCCCCAGTGTCTTTGTGCTTCCCTGCACTCCAGGGGCCTCAAAGAACACACAGGTCCTCCTGTTTGGTGGTGCTGAAACCCAGGGTGGGGAAAGGGAAGGATTCAAGAAGGGTGTGAATGTAGGGGCAAAAGGATAGACAAAACATGATTTTCATTTCCCAGGGTCAGCAAAGCCACAGGGGAAACCCAGGGCAGCAGAGGCCTGGAACCTGATGCCACCACAGGGACACATGACTACCCTTCACCCTCACTCATCCAGCCCACTCACCACTCTTCCAAAGTGATGGCTTCTGCTTCAAGAGTCCCTTTTATTCACTGAGTGGGTGGAAAGATCCTGCCCCTCCCTATAGACACTCACCTTGTACAGCTGTAGGAAGCAATGCCCAAAGTCCCAATCTCCCCAGCATCTTGTTGAAGGATGGCAGCAGCAGGAGGAGGACAGCATAAGCCAGCACAGCTGCCCCAGAGCAAAGCTCCCTTCAGATACAGGGCACTATGGAGCTTCCAAGCCTTGAGTCCCCAACTCCACCCCCTCTGTCCTATCCCAGTCTCGCTGTGGGGGAGAAGGCTGCTGTGGGGGAGAGAGTGGGTATGAGGAAAACAGGGAAAGAAAGGGAGGAGCAGAGAACCAATCTCATATCCTCCTCTCTTTAGCCACCTCCTCTTTTCTCTGAAGAGCAGGAGGAGGGGGATTTGGAGGCCCAGCTGAGAATCCAGTGATATCTAACTACAAATCTCTGCCCTTTGCTGACCTTGGAAGAAGGTGCAGGAACCAGTCAGCCTTTCTCAGGCTAGAAACCAAAGCATGGTCAAATACCTAGAGCCATTTAGCTTTGCCCAAGATCCCCTGTAACTCATGTATTCAGGGCTCAGATCTACAGCTTCCTGGGCAGAGGGAGGCCTCATACCCCATACTAGATTTTACCTCATTTTTCAAACTCAAGGGTCAGAAAGTACATAAAATTTCTCAGAGTTAAAAAAAAATGACACTGAAAATAGTTACAATGGTTAATTTTTTATGTGTATTTTACCATAATAATAAAACAGCTGGGGATATAACTTAGTAGTAGAGCACTTGCCTAGCATATGTGAGGTTGTGGGTTCAATCCCCAGCACTACAAAACAAAGAAAGAAACAAAAATCACATGGATTCACACACTGAGCAAATTACCATTATTGAAGCAATTACAACTTTTTATTGAGCACCTACTATGTGCTAGGGTAGTTGGGGCTATGCATTTTACAATCATCTAATTCCCCCGCTGAGATGTTTATTATATCTCCACTTTATATAGACAAGAAAATTCAGTTTAGGTAAGTTGCCCAAGGTCAGTAGAAAACAGCAGAACTGTGATATGAACCTAGGTAATTCTGACTCAAAAGACCAGGCTCTATTCTTTGTATTATGTAATTCTGCCTGAAAACGAATACAAAATTCAGCAATGAAAAAATTTTCCATTAAATGCATACTTCAAAATTTGAATTTGGATTACTGAAAAAATATCCAGCATTATCTGCCAGCAGACCACTAATTAGAAGGTAGGTAGAGTACAGTTCAAACTATCACCACCAGAGGACAGCAGACATAGGACAAAGTCTGCGCTGTGGCAAGAAGGCAGAAAGTAACTTCTCTGATGATTAATAAACACAGTACACCTCCTATATGTATTAAGTTCTACGAATATAAAATATGAAGGGAGAATATAGGGTATGTAAAGAGCATGTCAGCAGGAGCTGGAAGAAGGTCAATGGCTTGTGTTGCAACAGACAGAAGGCCAACTCCACCAGATTCTTCCCCAAAGTATCCACAGTCATAGGTAATTATTTCCACAACTACGAACAGCTGAGTCCTATTAGATTTAGTCAGAGGGGATTGGTTCCCTATTTTTCAAGCTTTCTGCCCCCTAGTGGCTTCCTGGAAAGCTTGTCAGAATAAACTGGCTAGATGGGAAGGGGTGGGGTGGTGGTAAGTGTCTGAGTACTCTCTGAGCATGCTGAAGCCTTTCAGGAGGGGAGTAAAAGCTCCAATAATTGTGTAATAGAAGCTGGTAGAACAACTAGGACTAGAGACAGCTACTCATCCTTTCTTGGGCCCTTCTAAGAGCCTGTGGGGCTGTGCCAGTGAGGTCCATGAAATGTTGTGCTCAGTTCCAGCTATCTTCCTTCAGCTGCTCCAAGATGAGATAAGTCTAAGGTGGGGGTGGGGGTGGGAGTTGAAGATCAAATAACTTCTTTTGTCTGGTATGTCTCAGGAGGCTGTCTCCTCAGAGTGAGAGCAGGGTAAGGTTGAGACAAAAAGGTAGGCTCCTCAGTGAAAGCTTTAAATAACTAATCCTAAGGAAGAAACAATTGGTCAGGTTGACGGGAATTATACCTGCTCTGGGTAGTTAGGTTTTAAGAGTTGAGACAAAAATAAAAAGTGTAATAATCTGCTAGGTGTAGTAACACATGCCTATAAGCCCAATCACTTGGGAGGCTAAGGCAGAAGGATAACAAGTTTGAGGTTAGCCTGGGCAACTTAGTGAGATGCTGTCGAAAAATTAAAAAAATTTATAAACAGAATGTGAATGTAGTTCAATGGTTGAGTGCTTGTCTAGCATGAGCAAGGCCCTGGGTTCAATCCCTAGTACAATTAAAAAATAAAAGGGCTGGGAACATACTCAGTTGTCAAATCCTTGCTTAGCACTCAGGAGGTCCTACGTTCAATCACCAGTACTGTGGAAAAGAAAAAAAGAGGTGGGATGGTAGTAGTGGCAATAGTCTGTAACTGAGGAATTAGGAAGGTCCTAAAGGACTACCACATAGGAGTCAAAACTTTCTAGATTCCACCTAACTTTTTAAAACATATTTTTTTAAGTTTCAGATGGACACAATACCTTTATTTTATTTATTTATTTTTATGTATTGCTGAGGATGGAACCCAGTGCCTCACATGTGCAAGTGCTCCACAACTGATCTACAACCCCAGCTTCTACATAATCACTTTCATTAGGGCTCCCTGATTCAAGTCAGCAATGATCCAATAATTTACTTTTTTTTTTTAGTTGTTGATAGACCTTTATTTTATTTATTTTTATGCGGTGCTGAGAATTGAACCCAGTGCCTCACACATGCTAGGCAAGTGTGCTTCCACTGAGCCACACCCCAGCCCCCCAATAATTTACCTTTGATCCTACTGACTACAAAGTAGGCTGTTCCTTTAATTCAGCAGGTAGCTATGGATTTCAGTCTAGAAAAGGTTTCTGTTAGGTGCTGGGCCTAATAATTTCAGACAGAAATTATTCCTGCCCTTCAGGAATTCATAGTCTAGAAAGTCAAGCAGCTATATCAATAAGAAGCCAGAAAATTACGTGTCACACTAGAGATATGCCCCAAAACTGTTTACAAGAAGAAAGATCAAGTAATTATGCCTAAGACATAGAAGATAAAGTAAGAAAGATGCCAAGAGGGTTTCAGAGAAAGGGACATTTAAATCATCTTAAAGGTCAACAAAGGGCTGGGTATGTGGCTCAAGCGGTAGCGCGCTCGCCTGGCGTGCGTGCGGCCCGGGTTCGATCCTCAGCACCACATACCAACAAAGATGTTGTGTCTGCCTAGAACTAAAATAAATAAATAAATAAATTCTCTCTCTCTCTCTCTCCCCCTTTCCTCTCTCTTAAAAAAAAAAAAAAACAAACAAAGATGTTGTGTCCACCGAAAAAATAAATAAAGATTAAAAAAAAAAAAAAAAAGGTCAACAAAGGGGTAGAGGGTATAGCTCAGTTGCTAGAGTGCTTGTCTCACAAGCCCAAGGCCCTGGGTTCAATCCCCAGCACCAAAAAAAAAAAAAAAAAAAAAAAGTCAACATAATGATTTTAAGAGAGTGGTTGTTTAAAGCAAAGAGCAGGAGTGTAAAGGGCTGGGGTTGTGACTCAGTGGTAGAGTGCTCGCCTAGCACGTGTGAGGCACTGGGTTTGATCCTTACACCATATAAAAATGAAATAAAGGTATTGTGTCCACCTACAACTAAAAATTTAAAGTGTTTTTTTTTTTTAAAGGTAGATATATAAACACAAAGCATGCTGGACATGGTGGTGCATCCCTGTAATCCCAGGAGGCTCAGACAGGAAGATCACAAGTTTGAAGCCAGTCTCAGCAACTTTCCAAGACCCTATCTTACAGGGCCAAGGATATAGTTCAGTGGTAAAGTGCCCCAAGTTAGATCCCTAGTGCCAAACATACACAAGCATATATATTTAGCGACAAGAAAACAATGAGATTTGAGGCAGTAAATCAACATAGAGATATACTGGGACCATATTGGAAAGGTTTTCAATTTTATAACAAGGAGCTTAGACTTCTACTAAAAGCAAAGGATTTTAGGCAGGGGCCTTGTGGCAATGTAGAAGATGAATGACTGGGGCTTATGGAGATCAGTTATAAGACGTAACCAGTAACCAGAGTGAGCACTGGCTGGGTGCACCGGTGCACACCTGTAATCCCAGTTAGGCAGAATTAAATTCCAGGCCAATCTTGGCAATTTAGTGAGTATTTGTCTCAAGATAAAAAATAAAGGGCTGGGGATGTGGCTTAAGCAGTGGCGCGCTTGCCTGGCATGTGTGTGGCCCGGGTTCGATCCTCAGCACCACATACAAACAAAGATGTTGTGTCCACCGAAAACTAAAAAATAAATATTAAAAAAAGATTCTCTCTCTCTCTAAAAAAATAAAATAAAATAAAAGAGAGCTGGGATTGTAGCGATACGCAAACAAAACAAACATGAAACAACAAAAAACACTATATAGGTAAAATTGACAGGACTAGCAATTAAATGCATATGGGTAGACGAAAGGGAAAACTAAAAGATGATTCTGAAGTTTCAAGCATGAGTAATTAAGGGGCAGGTAATATTGTTAAGGGAGATGCAGAATACAAAGGATTATTTCCCCTTCTAACACACCAAGTTCATCTGCAGGATGTTTACATAAAATTGTCCAATAAGTAGGTTTTCAGGTCAAGACAGTCAGGGCTTGAGATTTGGGAGTCGATAACATGTATGTTAAAACTAAAGAATGGGGGCTGGGGATGTGGCTCAAGCAGTAGCGCGCTCGCCTAGCGTGTGTGCGGCCCGGGTTCGATCCTCAGCACCACATACAAACGAAGATGTTGTGTCCGCCGAGAACTAAGAAAAAATAAATATTAAAATTCTCTCTCTCTCTCTGACTCTCTCTTAAAAAAACAACAACAAAAAAAAACAAACAAACAAACAAAAAAAAAATTAAAGAATGGATAAGACTTGGGCTTGGGTTGTGGTTCAGCAGTAGAGCACTCGGGTAGAGCGCTGCACTGCTCTACCGCATGCGAGGCCCTGGGTTCGATCCTCAGCACCACATAAAAATAAACAAATAAAATAAAGGTTTTGTGTTCAACTACCAAAAAAAAAAAAAGTGGATAAGACTCTTTCAATGAGAAAGATAAAGGGGCTGAGGCTGTAGCTCAGTGGCAGAGTGCTGGCATAGCATGTGTGAGGCACTGGTTTCTTAGCACTGCATGAAAATAAACAAATAAAATAAAGGCATGCTGTCCGTACACAACTACAAAAAAATAAAACAAAAAAGAAAGCACATAAGACAGGAAACATCAACATTTAAGGGACAGAGGCAGAAGTGACTATTAAAGAGACTAAAAAGAATATTCAGACATATTGAAAGAAAATCAAGAACAGTATCAGTGTCACACTCTATGTGACAAAAAGCTTTAAGGTGCAGTAGTCATAAAGAGGCTGATAATTGAAAGATCACTGGAGCTGCCATCGGGTCCTGATGTTAATGAGAAAGATTCTGGTTAAGTAATTGGTGCTAACAAAGTGGCCTGAGGATGAATAAAGAGGAAAATGAGTGTAAACTGATTTTGCTAACTGAAAAATAAAAGAACTAAATCAGTAGCTGGAAGAATAAGCAGAAGTTTTTCAAAATGGAACATGCATAAGAGGATGACAAAAGGAAACCAAAGGATAGCCTGAAAAGGAGAAAGGTATCATTGAAACAAAGAACAAAAAGTCAAAGAAATGAGGTTGACAGCACAAGTAGCAGGGCTGGTCTTGCAAAGGAAAAATAACACTTCTCTACTAGGAAGAGAGAAAAAGGTTAAATTAGTGAAAATACAGATGTTTTTAATGAGAAGGATAGGAAAGTTTGAAGAAATGCTTCCATTTCCTCAATGAACTAAGAGGCAAATCATCTAATATAAATTAGGTCAGGATCCAGAAACTAGCAATCAATAGTGTTTGTCTTACTTGCCAAACTATGAAATCCTTGATGACAGGGACCTCCTTAAGTTTTTTTTTTATTAATACTTTTAACCTAACTTAGTACCTCACACATAGTAAAGGATCAATAGATGTTTACTATGAATAGATAACACAACTATTATGAGCTCTCATCTAACTAAGGCTGCAAAACCAAACCCATAAATACACACTCCAAAACAGACAATAAAGTCAAGTACTAAAATGTCATATAAGGAAAGCAAATGGCTGGGTTTACCCATGGTTGAGTGCTGACAAGACACAAATAGTAGAATAAGCAAATTAACTGAGAATCCTGGTAAACAACAGTTTAACAATTGACCAAATATTTGTTAGGTAATATAACAACACATTTCTTAGAAAGTAAAACTAGAGCCTGATGGAAAATTGGGAAAGTTGTCAGAATTTCTAACTTCAATTCAGAAGGCGCCAGAGACCAGATTTAAACAATACAGGGTACAAGAAATGCAAAGTATATCAGGTCTAGATCTTGGTTTCCAAATGACATTCTCCAATACAAGGAACCTTAGAGGATTAGGTGATCAGAAGGCAGGGGCAGGAAAAATACAAGATAAGCCTGAAGTATCTTATGTATCTGAAAGCAATAAAGTGGCAGGCAATCTGGCACACACCTGTAATCTCAACAACTCTGTAGGCTGAGGCATGAGAATCCCAAATTCAAAGCCAACCTCAGCAACTTAGTGAGGCCCTGTCTCTAAATAAAATATAAAAAAGGGTTGAGGATGAGGCTTAGTGGTTAAGTGCCCCTGGGTTCAATCCCTGGTACAAAAAAATAAAAAGGAAAGGAATGTAGCTCAGTGGTAAAACAACCTTCAATTCAATCCCCAGTGCACCCCCCCAAAAAAAGCAATAAAATTTAAAAAATTTGTTTACAAAAAATATGATCAACATGAATTCCCAGAGGCCAAAATTGGGTTGAGAAATTAAGTAATGTAGTATTAAATTATAATCCAAGTATAAGATAAATATACATGAATCCACACTAATATAAATGATGGTCTAATAAAAGAAGATGAAAATTCCTTACAGAATTCCAAATAACAGATACAGATAATGCCCCCTCTGAGGTAAAGCTTAATTTCCACCAACCCATTCAAGTTGGGCTAGTCTTAGTGATTCACTTACTAAGAGTAGGCAGAGAAAAAAGTTAACTTTATCATGCAGAAATCTGGCAAATATTAACATTGGTAATGTTACTTGCATACCATAGACACTATCATTGTGTTATGAGAATGGTATTTTACCTGTGGTATTCATTCAAAAACCATAAGCTGGGGCTGGGATTGTGGCTCAGTGATAGAGCACTTGCCTAGCACATGTGAAACACTAGGTTTAATCCTCAGCACCACATAAAAAAAATAGCTATTGTGTCCATCAACAACTAAAACAAACCAACCCCCATAAGCTAACAATGAGCAAAACATCAGACAAACCCAGATTGGGGGCTACATATAGGCTATCTGGCCAATATTCCTCAAGACAGACCAAGTTATGAAAAACAAGGAAAGACTGTCACAGAGGATACAAAGGATATGTGATAAGTAAATGCAATGTGTTACCCTAGAATGGATCCTGGAATAGAAAGAGGATATCAGTGGAAAAACTAATGAAACCCATAGTAAGAAGTTCAGTTCATATAATGTACCAATGTTAGCGTCTAAGTTTTGACAACATACCATGGTAAAATATCAGGAGGAGGAAAACTGGATAAGGGTAAAACTCTGTACTCCCTTTGCAACTTTTCTATATATTTTTTTTATTCTTTCCAATACTGAGGATTTAACCCAGGGACATTTTACCACTGAGCTACAACCCCAGTGCTTTTTATTGAGATAGGGTCTCACTAAATTACTGAGGCTAGCCTGGAACTTGCAATCTTCCTGCCTCAGCCTCCTCAGCTGCTGGGATTATTGGTGTGCACCATGTTCTGTAAACCTAAAATTACCCCTTTCCCAATGAAAAGAAAATTGTTCCAAAATAAAGACCATATTGGAAAAAAAAAAAGAGAGAGAGAAGGAGGAAGAGTTGGGGCTGCCCCTGTTTCTTTTGGCTAGCCTTGTTTTCCTTTTTTGCTTTTTTGTAGTACTGGGATCAAACCCAGGACCTGGCACAGGTGTTAGGCAAGAGCTCTACAACTGAACTATACTCCCAGCCCTTAGTTCTCCATTCTTCTGGGAAGTTGTGGAACAGTGACCTGATCATGAAACTTTACCTGGGATTGAAGTAGGGTAAACTTCACTAATTAACACATTCAGGAACACAACTGTTGTATATCTGGAAACATTTGCAGAGTTCAGAATATGAAGTTGTAACCATATTCTCCCCATTCCCCACCCTCTCAATACACCAGAGACATGGCTTTTTTTATTAAAAAAAACTTTTTTTAATTGGTTTACAAAGGAACTACAGACTACATTGAAACTAATCTTTGTACAAAAGGAGGGGGAAGAGCCCCAAAACACCCAGACAAAAGGTAGGGGGAAAAACAAGAAAGAAGATACAAAAGGAGCAGGAAGAAACTGAAAAACAAGAAATTAGCATCATACATACACAAGAGTAGGCTGGAAAAGAGCAAGATGATAGAGCATTAAAAGTATTTACCCACACAGCCCTGGTGATAATTGGTTTGGAATCAACAACGAACACACAGCATGAGATTATTAAGAAGTTTAAAAGGCAACAGTGGTATGGAGACTGGTTATTGCCAGTGTTAAGAGAGAGAAACTTGTTTTAGGCACCAGAGATTGAAGCACCACCCCTCGCCCCAGGATGATGACAGACTTGGGAAGAGGAGCAGGCCCTGGGACAGCTGCCACTGGTGTATAGAATATCAGATATTCTCCTCATATTCTTTTTCCCCTAGACTCTAGGTAAGGGCCATGCATGGGATGCCACTGGGAGAAAGGGATGATCAGAAATATGAATAGCTGCCCCTGTTGACATTGTTCAAGAGCAGTTAGTTACTGGCAAAGCTGGGTAGAGGAAGCCCAATCCTCCTCTGTGGAGAAGGCACAGAGTGATTCCTGAAGGCAAGAAATAGGAAAGCACACACCCAAAAACAGTGCCAGCTGGGAGGTCCCAAGGGGAGGTATCAACAAAGTCCTCACTACCTGCACCCCCAGCCAAACCCAACTTTTTTATTTTTTATACTGAGCTGGGACTTCAGAGAATTAAAGGATAGATCATGGTTAACCAAATGAAGGCTAATCCCTTCATGTAGACAAGGAAAGCTGGGCTGTTTGAAGGAGCAAATGGGAAAATACTCCTTTCTTGCAAATGAATGTTGTGGAGAAAATCTTTTTGGGTTTGTTAAAATCAAAGTGGAGAAGGCCTAGGGGAGGAATGAAGCCAGGAACTTCCCTTCTTTTCCTTTCCTGGTCTTCAATCTAAGGCAAGTGAGCCAAGTGTGGAAGAGGGAGTATAAATTTAAGCTTAAGGCTGCTTAATGTCTTCCTGGGGGCTGGTATTTATGGAAGGCAGACAAAGAAAAGAAATAGGTCAACCTCAAAGCTGGTCTGCTCATCCTCCTAGGTCTGCACCCCCGGAGTAGAGCCAAGACAGGCACCAGAAAGAACACAGTCTCCCAAACAAAAGTAATAACATGCCCATATTTTATCAGCAGTTCTCAAAAACAATGTTTTCCGGGGTTGGAGAAGTGCCATATCCTCCTCCCTTCCCCCAAAGCTACTGCTGCCACCTTTCATCATTGCACATAAATTACTGGCTCTCTTCTACGGGAAGATGAACTCTGAGATTTCACATTTCTCCTCCCAACCCCAAGAGGCTACACAGCTTTGGCTAAGGGGAAGGAAAATTATGCAAAGAGCCCCTTATCATTTGAGGCAGCCAAACTGTCCTCATTTCCTTGGTACCTGATCTCCAAAACTCTTTTGATCTGATCCCAAGGTCCAAAAGGCATCAGGGTATGTACAACTGAATGAAAACTTTAAGCATGTAGCACCAGGGCTCCCCCAAAGCATAATAGGGGCCTGATTAGCACCCCAGGAAAAAAACCTCAAAAAGTGTAAAAATTTATTGCGTCCTAGCAAAGATCTGCAGCTTCCAGTATTCACACAATGTGAAGATATTTAACAATACAAAATATATTCTGAAAGTCAAACACCTGCAGTTCATAGTGCTTTCTCAGATTTGTTAAAAAAATACAATGCTTAGTTTCCTATAAAGGATATACAAAAGCAAAAAATATATATATATGTATATAGTAGAAATAAATCAGCCATAGTAATTTACAGCTTTTGTCTCCAACCCGCCCCCAATCATAATCTTTACCCCATACTTCAGTCTATACTTTTTGGGATCAAAGGTTCTATTTATTCTGAAACCAGGCTGAGAAATATCCATTAAACTGCATTCTGCATAGCATCCAAAAACAGAGTGCCAGCTGGGAGGTCCCTGAAGGAAGATGGTGTGGGTTGTTACTTCTCTGGGTAAAAAGTGAGACAGTTAAGTGATAAGCAGATGAATGTGAATGGGCAACCTGAAAGAACAAGACAATGAGTGCTTTCATTTTACTAGTCCTGGTCATGCCCAACCCTGCAAGGTTTGGTCATCAAAAAAAAATTTTTTTTAAATCATGAAAATATGTTCGGAATATGCATGTCAGTTACATTAATTTCTGCTGGCCTAAAGTTCAGGAAAGGGGAATTTTCAGTAAAGAGCTCCTGACTCAAGGAATGTAACCACCTAACTTCTCCTGGAAAAGACTAAATGGCTTGCTGCTGCTGGGAGACAGAAGCAGAAGCTAATTCCATTTGTGGGCCAAACAAGATGCTGGATCTGAAGCTTCCTCTGTGGGAAAGAAATAGGATAAGTACAATGAATTGGATATAAATTCACTCATGGTAATGATAATGAACCAGCAACTTTTCACCCAAGAGAGAAACACCATCAAATAACCTCATCTAAAAGCTTGTAGTTCTCAGCATCAGTAAGCTAGTTTGCAGCTAATAATTTCATACTGGAGAAGATTCCATTCCTGGAAATGCTCTATGGAATAAAATACTGTATACTCCAGCATGTTAATTTGTCCCTTTCCTCCAAAAGATGCCAAAGAACATGATTACAGACATAAAATAACCGACTCTAAGTTCTGCCTTTCAGTGGGAATAAAGTGTGTGATGATGAACAGTCATGGATGACTTTTACTTCAGGATTCTTAATCCAATCTGGGTAAAGTTCCTTTAAATCGTTCCTGAGGGTTGATAACAGTATTGTCTTCAGAGAAAGGACCAAATGGATTGAACTATTGTTTAGAGTATTAACAGCTATTATATTTCAATTTAACAACAGCATAAAGTTACCCAAAACTTAATTAGAATGGATTTTATATAAAATGTATAGTAGAATCATAGCATCATCTACTGATAGCCAAGATAAAAAGATTTAAGTACAAGGACTCTGCCATAGAGCTGGATGATGGGTTTCACTTTCACACAAAAATAGTTTCTTCTTTAGAAAGTGCAGAATATCCCCCAGTCATAATTATAACTGATTTAGCAAAAGCAGAGAAATGACTTCAGGAACATACCCAGGTTTTAAGACAGATTTCTAGGTAATGGGCCTGAAAGGCATTTTGATCTGAATTTATTTTCCAACAATTTCAAATATAATTTCTCCTCTGTATGTAGATATATACAGGCACAAACACACAGTCATACACACAGTCATACACAAACACTTCTCTATCAGATCAAGGTAATTTTTTATTGTAGGTCTCTTTTAATATTGGCTAACAGAAAACCTATCCCCAACCTAACAGATAACACTCATACACACAGCCATTTCCACACTTCCTCACAGTGAAAAGCTCTCTAACAAGATACCAGAAGGTCAAGAGAGACAATGCTTTAATGGCTGGGCTTTGAGGACAATTCTGGTTGTATTTAAATCTCAGTGCCAAATGCACCAAGAGTTCCCTGCCGCTATAATTTTTGGATCAGTCTCTTCTGGAATCAGTCCATGGAGAAAGCAGGATGATTTCTCCCAATCTCTCCTATAAACCACAGTGGTAAGACAAGATTTCTTTTTGTTCTGGGCTATCATTCCCATGATCATGTGCTTCCCTTTCCCTTAGGAACCACCCAAGTACATATAAGGAAGAATTAAGGGAAAAAAATCATAAGAGCCACTGTCTTGCCACTAGCACATGCTCTGGAGTTCTGCAGAATGGAAACCTGAACAGATTTATTGGCTGATGTTCTTTAACAACACAAAAGGAAAGAAACTACAGGAATGTTCAGAAGAGGAAGTGTACTTCCTTTCAGAGTATGAACTCAGAAGCCCATACATCAAGGCTTAGAGCTACCTTGGAAGACAATGGTATCAAAGTCCAAATAACTCCCAACTATTCGTCACTTCCTCTTCTGAGCACATCTTTTTCCTATTGGAATTCCCTATTTATTTATTTGACTACTTTTTGACAATTTATATAAACAGATCACAGATTATCCTGTTTAAATGGTGTCTTATACAATTCCACAGAAAGACTTGCTTGATTCTTGATGCTTAGAGGAGCTAATGAAGGGAGATGCCTTTGACTCTCCAGCACCATGAAGGTGCCTGCGTCAGGAGTATTTTGAACATGCCCTCCATAGCTATCTCAAGCATCATACTAGGCTTCAAGGTTTTTCCATTCTGCTGCTGGGACTAAGGCTTTTAAAAGATTGACAGAAGTGCCTCATCCAGGGACCATTACCAAAAACAAAACATGAAGTGATTAGGTGAGAGAAGGGGAGATAGAAAGGGTTGAGTCAAGAAAGGAGTGCAAGAAGCTGATCCCAAATAAAAAGATAAAATTAAGAAAGGAAAAACATTATGTATGTATATATAAACTAAAAGCAGAGCATATAAATGCTTACTCTGGTGGGAAGCCAAGACAACATCTACAGAAAAGCTTGATGTGTCACAATAAGGCTCAGCCCTAAGGAAATAAGGCAATATATATATATTAAAAAAAAAAAAATGACCAAGGTATTTTGGTCACAGAATGGTCTCCTTCCTCCTCCCAGCCAACCCCTGTGAATGCATCTCTATATATCTTTATATATATATGCATATATATATATATATAATATAGAATCTGTTTTTTGTTAAAAAGTATTTCAATGATCATATATATTTATCAAGGCATGATGGCTTTAGGTAAGGGGGGGGGATCCATCATGGGAGAGCTGAGAAGGGGAAACGAAGGAATGGGAGACTTGGGTAAGAAGTATAAGAAGAAACTGGGATCAAACAAATGCTCATCAAAGGGTGGCACCAACAGAATTTTCACTGATGTTTCCCACCTGTAAGGAGGCACTGATGATACGGGTGGGTGTCAGAACCCCGTCTCTTCTTTGTATACATTCCCAAACTCTTCCCACCACCATGCATTTTAATGCCTCATGGCTCTCTCTCTCCCACATGTCTCTTGGACCCATGCTAACTTGCATCCCGGGGGTTGATGGGTATTATTGGCCCATAGGTCTCTTGCCCCGGGTGCCTGATCTCAGAAGCCATTGCCACTGATATTAATGGACTGCAGATCCGCCACCTGCATGACGTTGATGCCACTGTTGGCAAGACGGGCAATACCCTCAGGACAGATGGCCTCCATGGCTACCATATTGGTGGTAATAAGGGCTGAAGGGGTGGCAGTGCCGCTGCCTTCTGAACCTGCCCCACTGTCCAGGGGCAAAGTGCCCACACTCAGGGCTACACCTGGGCCTCCCTTCTTATTCTGGTGGGTCTTGATATGCTTTGACAGGTGATCACTCCTCATGAAGCGCTTAGGACACTCAGGGCAGGCAAATTTCTTCTCACCTAGATAAAGGGAGAGACAAAAGGTAAGAAGCTGACATGTCAGGAAGTGGAGATATCTTGCCTAATTTACTACCTTCAAATTACATCAGGTGCGGTGGCTCACACCTACAATTCAAGTAACTCAGGGGGCTGAGGCAGGAGGATTAAGTTCAAGGTCAGCCTCAGCAATTCAGGCCCTAAGCAATTTAGCAAAAGCCTGTCTCAAAATAAAAAACAAGCTGAGCACAGTGGGGCACACCTGTAATCCCAGGTGCTAGGGAGGCTGAGGCAGGAGGATCCCAGGTTCAAAGCCAGTCTCCATAACAGTGAGGTGCTAAGCATCTTGGTGAGACCCTGTCTCTAAAAATACAAAACAGGGCTGGAGATGTGGCTTGGTAGTTGAGTGCCCCTAAGTTCAATACCTAGTACCCATTCCAAAATTAAATAAATAACAAAAGGACTGGAGATGTAGCTGCATGGTAAAATGCTCCTGGGGTGATCCTCAGAACCATAAATATGTAAATAAACAAACAGATAAATAAATAATTACATGAGATAGAATAAAGTCAGCCTTGGAAGGTGACAAGAACATGAGCAACCTAGCAAGTATAGTTTCCTTTCTTGGGGAAGAAAAATAGATAAAGGTTGGTTAACACTGAGTAAAGCAAGGCAGAACTTAGCAGGAAAGTAGGCAGGACGAAGAGCAATGGGGGGGTTGTGGCTCAATGGCAGAGTGCTTGCCTAGCATGCAGGATGCACTGGGTTTGATCCTCAGCCCCACATAGAAATAAAATCAAGATATCATGTTCACCTAAAACTAAAAAATAATTATTAAAAAAAAAAAAAAAAAAAAAACAAGAGCAATGGGGGTCAGTGTTTCTCTTCAAAGTCAACTTAAAATCTAGTTTCTTCCATCTTCAAATTTTTTAGATCAATTCCAATTCCATTTATAGTCTACATATTCACTTCCACACATAAGTTGCTTGGAAATTTTAGCTATTTCACAGACATATCTTCTGTGTTTCCATTCTGTCCTATTACTATTTTTTTTTTCCCTAGGCTCTAGCTTACCTGTGTGAGTGCGTTTATGTCTCTGCAGCTCATCCGAACGTGTAAAACGTTTCCCACAATATGACCAGGTACACATGAATGGCCTCTCGCCTGTGTGCCAGCGCAAATGTGCCCGTAGGTGTGAGGTCTTGCCATATACTTTGCCACAGCCTTGAATGTGGCAAATATGCTGTTTCTTTTTGCCAGGATCACCAGAACCCCTGAAATTGAGAACACAACTATTATCATTCACTCTGAAGACTGAAATTAAAGAAGCATAAAATATTAACAGCAATAGCTATATTGCAAACCCCTTTTTTTCATTTTCTTTTTTTTTTTAAGTATGGGGATTGAACCCAGGGCACTTAACTCCTGAGCCACAACCCCAGCCCATTTTATATTTTATTTAGAGATAGGATTCTGATTAGTTGCTTAGAGCCTTGCTAAATTGCTGAGGCTGGTTTTGAACTCTCAATCCTCCTGCCTCAGCCTTCTGAGCCACTAGGATTATAGGCATGTGCCACCATGCCTAGCCCCAAGCCCTTTTATTTTTTTATTTATTTTTATTTCTTTTAATATTTATTTTTTAGTTGTAGTTGAACAGATTACCTTTATTTTTATTTATTTATTTTTATGTGGTGCTGAGGATCAAACCCAGCACCTTACACATGCTAGGCAAGTGCTCTACCACTGAGCCACAACCCCAGCGCCCCTTTTATTTTTTATTTATTTATTTTTTGGTACCAGGGATTGAACTCAAGGGCACTTAATTACTGAACCACATCCCCAGTCCTTTTTTGTATTTTTTTTTAGAGACGGGGTCTCACTGAGTTGCTTAGAGCCTTGCTAAATTGCTGAGGCTAGCTTTGAACTTGGGAACCTCCTGCCTCAGCTTCCAGAGCCACTGAGATTATAGGCATTCACCACCATGCCTGGCCCTTTTTATTTTTTGAGATGGGATCTCACTAGGTTGCCCAGGCTGGCCTCAAACTTGTAACCCTCCTGCTTCTGTCTCCAAAGTCCCTGAGGTTATAGGCATGCAACAGGACATCTGGTTTTAACCCAAACTTTTCTTCCTTCCTTCCTTTCTTTCTCTCTTTTGCAGTGCTGGGGCTTGAACCTAGAGCCTCCTGCATGCTCCACAGGTACTTAGTACTGAGCTTTAACCCCAACCTCTAAACTTTTATTTTTTAAAAAGATAAATCTAGACAGGTATAGCAGAGCATGCACATAATCCCAGCTACCGGGGAGGCTGAGGCAGAAGGATCACAAGTTCAAGACCAGACTGGGCAACCCAAAGAGACCCTATCTCAGGAAAAAAAAAGGGGGGGGGGCGGTGCTGGGGATGTAGTTTAGTGGTAAAGCATGCCTATGTTCAATCTCCAGTATTTAAAAAATAATCAATCTAGCAGATTCTGCTTCTTTTTGTTGTTATTTATTTTTTGGTACTGGAGACTGAAGCCAGAGGTGCTTTACAAATGATCTACATTTCCAGTCCTTTTTTTTTTTTTAATTTTTTAAATATTTATTTCTTTTTTAGTTCTTGGCAGACACAACATCTCTGTATGTGGTGCTGAGGATCGAACCCAGGCCGCACGCATGCCAGGCAAGCGCGCTACCACTTGAGCCACATCCCCAGCCCCTTATTTTCTTATTTTAAGACAGTGTCTAGCTAAGTTGCTTAGGGCCTCCCTAAGTTGCTGAGTTTGGCCTTGAACTTGTGATCCTCCTGCCTCAGTCCCCTTTAGGAATACAGGTGTGTGCCATCATGCACAGTTGATTCTGGTTCTTCATTGCCAAAATTCAAGTTTCCTCTCTACTGAATATTTGTTCTTTCCTGCTTTCTTGTTCCTTAATCAACTTTGTTGTCTATATTTTTTGAAAGAGATGATCGTTTGCTTGATGCAGCTGAGTCAGAAGGATTACAAACTCCAGGCCAGTCTCTATATTTAATGAGACCCTGTCTCAAAATAGAGTTGAGGGTGTAGTTCAGTGGTAGCTCCTAGGTTAAACCCTCAGTACCACCAAAAAAAGAGAGAGAGATGATCACTATTACAGTGATTTGTGATGTCTGAAGACATTTTCTTGTCTTCCAGAACTTAAGTCTCAGACCAAGCATTACCCACGGGAAATATTATTATAGTGGTATTTTTGGTTATGGACTCACCTAATGAGCAAAAAAGGGTCTGCCCATTTAAATACTTGGAGGGAACTTTAAAGAAAATGTATGGTTGGAGGCTGGGGATACAGCTCAGTTGGTAGAGTGCTTGCCTTGCATGCATAAGGGCCTGGGTTCAATCCCCAGAACCATACACAAAAAAAGAAAATGTACAATTGGACACAGTGGCCCACATCTGTCATCCCAACAGTTGGGGAGGCTAAGGCAAAAAGCTGAGGCAAGTTCAAAGCCAGCCTTAGCAACTTAGTAAGACCCTATCTCAAAATAAAATACAAAAGTAGAACTAGAGTTGTGACTCAGCAGTTCAGCACCCCTAGGTTCAAACTCCAGTACCAAAAAAAAGTAGTATTTTACAATTACAAAATTTTTCTCGTAGAACAGGAATCAAGAGCCAAATGGTAAAAAAATGAAACCCCAAAAGGTAACACAATATCACAAACTCAGCGGAAAAGGTGGATAGACTGAATAAAAGTTAAAACAGAAGAGGGCTGGGGATGTGGCTCAAGCGGTAGCACGCTCGCCTGGCATGTGTGCGGCCTGGGTTCGATCCTCAGCACCACATACCAACAAAGATGTTGTGTCCGCCGAGAACTAAAAAATAAATATTAAAAATTCTCTCTCTCCTCTCTCACTCTCTCTTAAAAAAAAAAAAAAAAAAAAAAAAAAAAGTTAAAACAGAAGAGAACAGCCAGATGTAGTACCATGTACCTATAGTCTTATCCACTTAGAAGCCTGGAGTAGGAGGACCGCTTGAGCCCCGAAGTTTGAGGCCAGACTGGGCAATATAAGAAGACCCTATCTTAAAAAAGGGGAGGGCAGGAATAGTGACACACACCTGTAATCCCATTGGCTTGGGAGAGTTCAAAGCAAGCCTCAGTAACTTAGCGAGGCCCTAGCTCTAAACAAAAACTTTAAAAGGACTGGGGATGTGGCTCTGTGGTTAAACGTCCCTTGTTTCAATCCTTGGTAACAAATAATTAAAAATTTTTTTAAAAAGAGGGGGAGGCATGAGGGATCAATGATCCCAATTAGTGCAATGTATGTTAAAACAAAAATGTAATTTTTCCTCCTATATGAAGTAGATCCCATGTTCCTCTCAGGAAACAGTTCTGAGGTATTTTTTTCCCCAAAATCAATTTATGACATATGCGATCCATTAGTGGGCACGGAGGAGATTTTCAAAAGGGAATTTTCTTGTGTTTTAACAGCACATATTATTACTAACAAAGGAAAAAAAAATAACAGAAATAAAATCACATTTAGGAGCAAATCAGAGATTTTCCTTCAAAAAATGTAAGTACGCCATGTGAAACTTTGTTAGAAGAAAACTGTGCTCTACTCAGTGCTTCTGACTTAGGCACATATGGCCCACTTTTCTATAATGCAGGATAAACAAGAAAAAAATTAATTTTCTGTTTTGGTACTTTCTTATTTTTATATTTTTTGTGCTTGCTTATTTAATGGAATAAAACTTTAAACAGTTTTTGTTTAGAAAAAGAAAAAAAAAAAAAGAAGTTTTATTGCTTTGCTAGCAAAGGGACTCCTGTCCCAGAGGCTGTGATTCTCCCCATCAGGGGCTAACAGATTTTTAATTTGTTAATTTATTTTTTTACTTTAATACTAGGGATTGAACCCAGGGGCACTCAAGACCTAAGCCACATCCCTACCCCTTTTTATTTATTTATTTTTATTTTTTTTTTAAAGAGAGAGAGAGAGAGAGAGAGAGAGAGAATTTTTTTAATATTTATTTTTTAGTTTTCGGCGGACACAACATCTTTGTTTGTATGTGGTGCTGAGGATCGAACCCGGGCCACACGCATGCCAGGCCAACGCGCTACCGCTTGAGCCACATCCCCAGCCCACCCTTTTTATTTTTTATTTTGATCCAGGATCTCACTATGTTGCTGAGGCTAGCTTTGAACTTTCGATCTTCCTGCCTCAGCTTTTCAAGCTGCTGAGATTACAGACATGTGCCACCACACCTGGTTGGGAATAGAATTTTAAAGAGCATTTAAAAGATACTACTTTCTGGGCTGGGGTTGTGGCTCAAGCGGTAGAGCACTCGCCTCACACATGCAAGACCCTGGGTTCGATCCTCAGCACCACATAAAAATAAATAAGTGAAATAAAGGTATTGTGTCCAACTATAACTAAAAAATAAATTAAAAAAAAAAAGAGAGGGCTGGGGATGTGGCTCAAGCGGTAGCGCGCTCGCCTGGCATGCATGCGGCCCGGGTTTGATCCTCAGCACCACAAACAAAGATGTTGCGTCTGCCAAGAACTAAAAAATAAATAAATATTAAAAAAAAAAAAAAAAAAGAGAGAGAGATACTACTTTCTGTTCTTTTTCAAAAACAGTGACTTCAAGGAAAAGAATAGTACTTAGAACTCACCAGAGGTAAATAATAGGTGCTACTGATGAAAAAATTTGTCAGAACTTTGCAGGATCTTTTAGATTCCCTGATGGAAGAATTTTCTTTTTTTAAAAAATATATTTTTTTGAGAATTTTAATATTTATTTTTTAGTTATCGGTGGACACAACATCTTTGTATGTGGTGCTGAGGATCGAACCCGGGCTGCACGCATGCCAGGCGAGCGCGCTACCGCTTGAGCCACATCCCCAGCCCCGGAAAAATTTTCTATCTGAAGTAAGCATGTTTTATTTTCAGTGAAAGCAATAGTCTGGGAATCTCATGATATTCACAAAACCACTGTAAGAAATCATTACAGGGTTGGGGTTGTGGCTCAGTGGTAGAGCGCTTGCCTAGCATGCATGAGGCACTGGGTTTGAGCCCCCATACCACATAAAAATAAGTAAACAAATAAATAAAGATACTGTATCCATCTACAACTAAAAATGTTTAAAAAAAAAAGAAATCATTACAGAAGGTAGGTTTTTCTTTGCTTTTCTACAAGCAATCTTGTTAAAATTATCTTAAAATAGACATTTGATGGTAATTATTATACCAGTTAAATCCATCTGATTTCCTTAACTCTGGGTGGAAGTGGAAACCTTTAAGTCCCTAAATTGTAAGAGTGAAGAATGAAAGATTAGAGCTGGAATCAAAGTCCCATAATATGGCTGGGTGTGATGGCACACACCTGAAATCCCAGAGACTCAGGAGACTGAGGCAGGAGAATCCCAAATTCAAGGCCAGCCTCAGCAATTCAGAGAGGCCCTAATCAACTTAGTGAGACCCTGTCTCAAATTGTATAAAGGGCTGAGGATGTGGCTCAGTGGTAAAGTGCCCTAGGGCTCATTCCCCAATAGAAAAAACTAAACAAGGGCTGGGGTTGTGGCTTAGTGGTAGAGCACTTGCCTAGCATGTGTGAGATCCTGGGTTCCATTCTCAGCACCATATATAAATAAAATAAGTAAGGGCTGGAGATATGGCTCAAGCGGTAGCGCGCTCGCCTGGCATGCGTGCGGCCCGGGTTCGATCCTCAGCACCACATACAAACAAAGATGCTGTGTCCGCTGAAAAAACTAAAAAGTAAATAAAATTCTCCCCCCCCCTCAAAAATAAATAAATAAATAAATAAAATAAGTAAATAAATAAAGGTCCATTAACAACTAAATAAATAAAAGGAGAGAGAAAAGAAATCAAGTTGTTAAAAAAAAAAAATTGCTAAGTCTTTTTTTTTTTTTTTTTTCTTTGCTAAGTCTTAAATATTAAAAAATTAACTCTCGGGGCTGGGGATGTGGCTCAAGCGGTAGCGCGCTTGCCTGGCATGCGTGCGGCCCGGGTTCGATCCTCAGCACCACATACCAACAAGGATGTTGTGTCCGCCGAGAACTAAAAAATAAATATTAAAAATTCTCTCACTCTCTCTTTAAAAAAAAAAAAATTAACTCTCTTCATTTTACTTTCTAGTCCATTAATTTTTCTTTATATTCAAGAGTCAACTGGGTAAACTTACCTTCCTTCACTGTCTTTACAGTAAGGGCAGGTGCATGCTTCTCTCCGGGTCCTCCGACCAGCTTGGGGTTGGGGATCTGGGCTGTTCTCTCCTTCTTCTCCACCTGCTGTGTCATCATGTATCCCATCACCACCAGCCCCATGGAGGCCAAGCTGAGCTCCATGATCACCTGAAATTAAGGGAGACCAGGGTCAACATGAGTAATTGATAGGTAATGACAGACACAGGCATCTCAATGACATCTCACATTCATTCACAACACTGTTTATTCAAGGATTTTTTGTTTTCCACCATTACTGGGGATTGAACCCAGGGACACTTTATCATAAAGCTATATCCTGAACCCTACTATTTTTTTATTTTGAGATAGGGTTTCCCTAAATTGCCCAGGTTGGCCTCAAACTTATGATCCTTCTGCCGCAGCCTCCTGAATAGCTGGGACTGAAGGTATAGTCCACTAAGCCTGAATCTCTTCAAGGTTTTGTTTTGTCTTCAGTACTGGGAATTAAACTATGATTTCAAAGATGTTTGTGTATGTATGTGTGCGTATGTGTGTGCATGCTTGCATGCTTAGTGCTAGGGTTGACCCCAGAAGTGCTTTATCACTCAGTTACACTGGCAGTCCATTCTGTTTTTTTTATTTTAAGACAGGGTCATACTACGTTGTTGAGGCTGAACTACAACTTGTGATCTTCCATTCTCAGCCTCCAAGTTGCTGGAACTGTAGGCATGCACAACTGTGTCCAACTCAAATACAAAAGTTAGGTATGAGAGGCTGGGGCTGTAGCTCAGTGGTAAAGTGCTTGCCTTGCATGTGTGAGGCACTGGGTTCAATCCTCAGCACCACATAAAAATAAATAAAGATACTGTGTGTTCATCTACAACTAAATAAATATTTTTTTTAAAAAATTGGATATGAGTGCCGGGCAAGGTGGCGCACACCTATAATCCCAGTAGCTCGGGAGGCTGAGACTCTAAGAAACTCAGTGAAATCCTGTCTCTAAATAAAAATATAAAAAGGGCTGTGGATGTGACTCAGTGGTTGAGTGCCCCTGAGTTCAATGCCTGGTACCAAAAAAAAAAGGGTATGAGGGCTGAGGTTGTAGCTCAGTGATAGAGTGTGTGCCTAGTATGTTGAGTCACTGGGTTCAATCCTCAACACCACATAAAAACAAATAAAATAAAGAATGTATGGAGCATGATATTCCCTTTCAAAAAAATTGGGTATGAGGTTAGAAATAATAATTTCAAATTTCATTTAAAAGAGGGGGGGTTGGCATATCATCATGTGTCTGTATTAATCCCAGTGTCTAGGGAGGCTGAGGCAGGAGGATCACAAGTTCATGACCAGTCTTAGCAACTCAGTAAGACCCTGTCTCAAAGTTGAAAATAAAAAGGGTAGAGTGACCCTGGGTTCAATCTCTATTACTTCAAATAAATAAATAAATGTTAATTTCACAAAGCAGGGGCTGGGTATGATGGCTTGTACCTATAGTTCTAGCTACATTGGAGGGCTTAAAGTAAGAGGTTTGCGTGAGCACAGAAGCTGGAGGCGAGCCTGAGTGGCATAGCAAGACCCTAACTCTAAAAACAGAAAAAAATAAATAAAAACATAGATTTTTAAAGAGAGATGAAATGCCAGCAAAGCTTCAATATCATACCAGAATTTGTTGCTTCCCCTTATTTCATTTTTTCTAGTACTGGGGACTGAA
Source organism: Spermophilus citellus (assembly GCF_964194105.1). NCBI lineage: Eukaryota > Metazoa > Chordata > Mammalia > Rodentia > Sciuridae > Spermophilus > Spermophilus citellus. The sequence continues at coordinate 72,826,522 of NC_138197.1, read as the reverse complement.
CTCAGGACCACTCTACTATTGAGCTACATCCCCAGCCCTTTCGTTTATTTATTTTGAGACAGGGTCTCCCTAAAAATTGCCAGGGTTGGCCTTAAGCTTGATCCTCCCAAATTACTCAGATTACAGGCATGAGCCACCACACAGGGCTCGCCTGTCTTTAATAACAATTTTTTTTTTTTTTTTTTAGAAAAAGAACAGTTTAATCTTAAAATGTGACATTGGTTAAGTTATGAAATATATTAAAGACTTTACTTTCCAAGATGAAAGTAACTAGAAAACCAGAGGCACAGTTTAATAACAGTCTTGCCCAGGCCAATGACTGCCTCTAGCATCAGTTTCTAAAACAGCCAAGGCGGGCTGGGGATGTGGCTCAAGAGGTAGCGCGCTCGCCTGGCATGCGTGCGGCCCGGGGTCGATCCTCAGCACCACATACAAACAAAGATGTTGTGTCGCCAAAAACTAAAAAGTAAATATAAAAAATTCTCATTCTCCCTCTCTCTCTCTCTCAAAAAAAAAAAAAGAATAAAACAGCCATGGCTGTTAAACACTTCTTTTTCCTCAAAGGGAAGAGGTGTGCTGAAGTCATGATCTTCCAAGAAGACCACCATGATAAGTCAAAACCCTAATCTCCTATGAGAAAGAAAGAAAAAAGAAACTTGGGCAATACTGAAATAAGGCCTCCTTGGTAACTTTAAAAACAGCTAGTTCTCATATAGTTACAAAGACACTGTAGGGATTTTCCTTCCCGATTCATATGATCTCTGAAATAATTTTAGGAATGCTGCATTCTTTTTATGGATACTGGGGACTGAACCCAGGGGTACATAACCACACATTCCATCCTCAGCCCTTTTCCTTTTTTTAAACTAAAAAAAGTTTTTTTAGTTGGAGATGGACACAATACCTTTATTTTTATATGGTGCTGAGGATTGAACCCAGTGCCTCACCCACACTAAGCAAGCACCCTATCACTGAGCCACAACCCAGCCCCCACCTTTTATTTTTAAAACTGATGATTTAAAACAGAATCAAGTATTTATTCTCTCTCCTACATTAGCTTTACCTCACAGTAACCAAGTAGTTGATACTGGGATGAATTTGGAGGCCATTCATGTAGTTTTTATATTTTATCATTTCTAGTTGTATGTTTCTCAGCAATTAATAGTACAATCTCTTTTATTCTCCCTTTTCCTTTCTAATTTGCTACCTCTAATTTACTTTGATTTTTCAGATTAATAAAATTACTATTATTTAAATAGATAAAGTATTACCTATTATGAAAACATCTGTTTCTGTTACCTAGAGAGGAGACTTTTATTTCCTCATTCGGGGCTGTATCCAGATACCTGATGTTTCTCTGGAATAAGTGATATGTTAATCAAAATTTCCTTTCAGCATGACTGAACACACAAATGCTTCATGATCTGAGATTCATTGGATTAAATCTAATGTGTAAAATGAAACATGTCCAGAAAACAGTGTGTCTTTAATGAGATGTATTTTTCAAATTCAGCTTTACTTTATTAATACTTACTGAATTAATGTTAAAACAATGTTCCTGTGGGGCCTGGTGTGGCACATGCCTGTAATCCCAGCAATTTGGGAGGCTGAGAAAGAAGGACTGCAAGTTTGAGGTCAGCCTTGGCAACTTGGCAAGACTCTGTCTCAGCAGCACATAAAAACAAATAAATAAAAATAAAGGCATTGTGTCCAACAGAACTAAAAAAAAATATTAAAAAAAATAAATAAAAGGTTGGTTTCCTAGACTCCTCTAAAGGTGACGAATAAGTTTCCCGAAAAATCAAGTTTGTTGAGATATATTTTACATATCATAAAATTTATCCATTACATAAGTTTAGAGTTCTCAACTGGGGCCATTTTGCTGTCTAGGAGACATCTGGTAGTATCTGAAGTCCTTTTTGATTTTCATGTCTGACATTCAGTGCTGCTAAACATTCTACAATGCTCAAGACTCCCACTCCTCCAATAAAACAAAAAATTACCTGGCTTAAAAATGTTGATAATGCTGAGAGAAACCATAATACAGACAAACACATAGAGTTGAGCAACCACTAATACAAACAAGATAGACGCAAGATAAGACTTTTTGTTGTTGTTGTTGTTACTAGGATTGAACAAAAGAGCTTAACAAACTGCAAACTCTACCACTGAGCTAGATTCCCAACCCTTTTTATTTTAAGACACAGTTCTGCTACATTGCCCAGGCTGGCCTTGAATTTGTAATCTTCCTGCCTCAGTCTCCCAAATCACTGGGATTACGGGTGTCTGCCACCATGCAAAGTGAAGCAAAATATAGAATATCTTTTTTTACTTGCATCATTCTGGGGATTGAACCCAGGGCCTCATGCACACTAAGTAAGTACTCAACCACTGAGCCACACATTCCTAGCCCAAAATATAGAACACTTCTATAACTTCAAATAGTTCCCTCATGACTCCTTGTATCAATTTGTTTTCTTTCTTGTATCAATATGACCCAGATTTAAATTTATTTGATGCTTCCATCCATTGTATTCATCCATGAGTTACTAACCTTATCAGATACTCAAATTGTTCCACACTTGGTCATAGATACATAAAATTGGCTGTGGAGTTCTTCTGACAAGACATTTCACATTTGATATTTATTATGTACTCTATATCTAGAATTAGGATTTTGTTTTTTTTTTAAGATTTTTGAAAAGATTTTTTTTTTTACCTTTATTTATTTATTTTTATGGGACGCTGAGGCTGGAACCTGGTGCTTCACAGGTGTCAAGCAAGCGCTCTACCAGTGAGCCACAACCCTAGCCCCAGTTTTTTTTCTTAAGACTGATTCTTACTATGTTCCCCTGGCTGATCTCTATAAGCCCACCTCAGCCTTTCAAGCAGCTTCAATTACAGGTATGTACCACCATACCTAGCTTTTAGAATCAGCTATTTCCTCAAGTATTCCCAATAATCCTAGTTTGTTTTCATAAGAAATTAGTGTTTTAATAACACATTTTCGTTCTGGGGTCATTTTTGTTACCTGATGATCCAGTAGATTCCACAGAACAGTGAACACACCATAGGAACAGTAAACAAATGCTATCTGCTGAATTTTTTTTTTTTTTGGTGGGGAGTGGCAGGGCTGGGGATTGAACCCAGGGCCTTGTATATGTGAGGCAATCACTCTACCAACTGAGCTATATCTCCAGCCCCCTGAATTCTTCCATGTAGATTGTTGGCTAGTATTTAAGTGTCTAATATGTTAATCCAATGACTTTGGCACTTAACAAACTGCCAAAATGTCTCAACATTGATCCATTTTTCCTTTCCTTCCTGATTGATTAGGTTTTTTTTGTTCGTTTGTTTGTCCCAGGGGTGCTTAACCACTGAGCTACACCCCCCGCCCTTTTTACATTTTATTTTGAGACAAAGTTTTGCTAAACTGCTTAAGGCCTCACTAAGTTGCTGAAGCTGGCTTTGAACTCTTGATCCTCCTGCCTTAGCCTCCCAAGTTGCTGGGATTACAGGTGTGTGCCACCACACCAGGCTTGAGTCACATCCCCAGCCCTTCTTATTTTATGAGACAGGAGGGTCTAAGTTGTTTTGGGTCTCAATAAATTGCTGAGACTGGCTTTGAACTTGCAATCTTCCTGCCTCAGCCTCCAGAGCTACTGGGATTATGGGCATTATCCCACTTATTTAATTTTACTGGACTATCTCAGTGTTGGCTGTTTTGGTTAATTTCTGCAGGAACACTTTGGGAAAGTTTTCTTTATCCCATGGTGTTGATTTGATTCCTTGGAGAGACTGTTCATTTGAATTCTAGTTTTGTTTTTTTTTTTTGCCTACATTTTTCAATTTTCCCTCTGTTTCTTTTATTTTCAAGCTCCCTTCTCTTCTACTATATGTAAATGTTTTTGTCTTTTTATTTTATTGAGGCATTATCTGTTTAGTTTCATCTTTAATATAGATACAGATATCAATATCTACATATTCATATCTATTTCTCTTTTTTTTTTTAATTTTTAAAATCGAGTCAGGATTCCTGCCTTCATTTTATTTTATTTTAAAGATAGAGTGAGAGAGAATTTTTTTAATATTTATTTTTTAGTTTTTGGCGGACACAACATCTTTGTTTGTACGTGGCGCTGAGGATCGAACCCGGGCCGCACGCATGCCAGGCGAGCGAGCTACCGCTTGAGCCACATCCCCAGCCCCAATATATCTATTTCTCTATACATCTATGTCTTTCTATATATAAATTTTTGCAGTACTAGAAACTAAATCCAGGGCTTTGCATACATTAGGGTGCTAGTACTCTACTACACAGCTATATTCCCTGGATCTTTTTATATTGTATTATGATACATGGGCTTATTAAATTGCAGGCAAGGCTCCAATTTATAATCCTCCTGACTCAATTCTTTGGAGTAGCTGGGATTACAGGTGTGTAACACCATATTCATTAATTTTCATCTTTATAATCAAAATAACTTTTTTTTTTTTCAAACCTTGGGATTAAACCCAGGGATGCTCCACTGCTGAGCTATGTCCCCAGCCCTTTTTTCTTTTTTTAAGTATTTTTTTTTTTAGTTGTCAATAGACCTTTATTTTATTTATTTATATGAGGTACTGAGAATCGAACCCAGTGCCTCACACCTCACACATACTAGGCAAGCGTTCTACCACTGAGCTATAACCTCAGCCCCCCAGCCTTTTTTATTTTTTAATTTTAAGAAAGGTCTTGCTTTTGCCTATGCTGACCTTGATCTCGAAAACCTCCTGCCTCAGCCTCCCACGTCAATCGGATTACAGGCATGCACCACTGAAAGTATGACTATACTGGGACTACCAAATATTCTTTTCTTTCTTTCTTTCTTTCTTTTTTTTTTTTTTTGTGGGGGCCATACCAAGGATTGAATTTAGAGGCATTTAATCACTGAGGCACATCCCCAGCCCTTTTTTGTATTTTATTTATGAGACAGGGTCTCATTGAATTTCTTAGTGCCTCACTTTTTCTGAGCCTGGCTTTGAACTCATGATCCTCCTGCTTCAGCCTTCCAAGCCGCTGGAATTATAGGTGTGTGCCATTGCATGGGACTACCAAACATTATTTTTTTTAGTTCTTGATGGACCTTTATTTTATTCATTTATTTTTATGCAGTGCTGAACCCAGGGCCTCACACATGCTAGAACTCTACTAATGAGCCACAACTCCAGCCCTGACCAAATATTCTTTTTTGTGTGTACTGGGGATTGAATCCAGGGCCTTGTGCATGCAAAGCAAGCACTCTACCAGATGGGCTATATCCCCAGCCCTCAACCAAATATTCTTGACTAAGCAGTTTACATCTCAATATGCCCTACTGATATTTGTGTCCTAATGTGTGTTGTGTGTGTTTTTCATTTTGTTTGTCCAACTGCCAGAACTATGCTATAAGGAGACAAGCAAGTCTGATGATAATATTTAAAATCAGACCACATAAGAACAGAGAATGGGTACCAAAGACATTTTCTCTGTTAAACAATGTAAGCCCTTATTCATTAGTAATGCGTATGCTCTATAAATATATATAACTGGTTTCTAAATTTGCTTCTTGTACATTATTCCTAATTACAGAGAGAATTATCAAAGCATTATATATTACACAGGTAATGTCTTTCTATATTCACATTTCAATAATCTTGGCCCCCTGAAACTAATAACCCTTTAAACCTTATCCCAAACAGCACCCTGTATGATGCGGATTTCATAAATGAAAGCCAGAGAAATACCTGTCAATTATTTACTGACTTTTTCCAGGTACATATACTAGGATCTGAAGTTTCAAATATACCATTCTCACTATTGAAGAGTTTATAGTTTACTAAACAAGAGAAAAACATAAAATCTCAACATAATGTGATAAATATTAACAAAGAAGGTATTCAAAGGATTTCTAGAACTGAAAGGGAAATGTCCCCAGTCAGGAAATTTAGAGGCTTCCTAGAGGAGCTGACATTTGGGCCGAACATAGGAGTTAGCTGGATGAAGAATGATGGCAAGGAAAGGATGGTTCAGGCAGAGGGAATATTTTGAGTGGAGTAATGGACTAGGTCTTGTAGGGCATGATGCATAGTGATGCACTTGAAGTAGAAGAAGAAAATGATAACAGATATGAATGCCAAAGAGTTACCATTAGGGCTAGAGATATAGTTCAGTGGTAGAATGCTAAACCAACATGAGCAAGGCCCTAGGTTCAATTCCTAATGCTACCCCTAAAAAGAAAAAATTAGCAGTAGATAGAAGACAAATAAAGAATTAACCCTTTTTTGGTGGTACTGGAAATTGAACCCAGAGCACTCTACCACTGAACTACATCCCTAGCTTTTTTTTTTTTTTTTTTTTGGTACTGGGGACCAAACTCAGAGGTACTCAATCACTGAGCCACATCCCTAGCCCTATTTTGTATTTTTATTTAGAGACAGGGTCTCATTGAGTTTCTCAGCTCTAATAAAAGAAGCATAAGAAAGGCTGGAGCTGGGATTGTGCCTCAGTGGAAGAGCACCTGCTTAGCATGTTTGAGGGACTGGGTTCAATTCTCAGCACTGCATATAGATAAATAAAATAAAAGTCCACTGGCAATACACACACACACGTAAATAACAGAATATTAAAAAAAAAAACATAAGAGATGAGGCAGGGGGCAGTGGTTCATGTCTGTAATCCTGAAACACAAGAGGCTGATGCCAGAGAATAGAAAGTTTGAAGCCAGCCTGACAATTTAGCAAGACCCTGTCTCACAAAAAATTTAAAAGGCCTGGGGGTGTAATTCAGTGGTAGAGCACCTCTGGGCTCAATACCCAGTACTAAAAAAAAAAAAAAAAAAAAAAAGAAAACTACACAACAACAGCAAAAATTTGCCCTGTGTACCTCCTTTTGGTAAATTAACAGTACTTTATAAATGTAAGAACTGGTTCATGTTGCTATAAAGGAGGTCTAGGTCCTTGACTGCCTAGGTCCTTGACAGGTATAATTCTCATCCAAGTCAAATTCAGTGTTTTGGTTTTAAAAAAAAAAAAGGAAGAAAGAAAGAAAAAGAAAACAACTGGTTCAAAAATGGTTAGTTTTCCTCAAGTACAGGGAAAACAACACAAAGGTAAAAAAGACTCCTACCAGTAGGTGTCAGTGTAACTAAGGGATAGATGTGACTTTTGAAACCCCACTTACTTCCCAGGCAAAAGTTTAAGACCATGCCCCACGCCCAAAAAATTCCAAAATACTTCAGAGGTTGATATAAGAAGATTCCAAGTTCCAGACTAGTTTAGTGAGACCCTGTATCAAAACAGAATAGACTGGGGATGTACTGAGTGGTAAAGTACCCCTGCGTTCAATCATAGGTACCCCGCCACAAGAAAAAAACAGAATGAGAGGGACACAAATTTAAAATTTTAAAATTTTAAATTTTTTTTTTCCGGCGGACACAGCATCTTTATTTTATTTGTATGTGGTGCTGAGGATCAAACCCAGCACCACGAGCATGCCAGGCAAGCGTGCTACCGCTTGAGCCACATCCCCAGCCCTTAAATGGTACCATTTAAGAAAGTGTAAGACATTTCAGATGTCTCTCCATGAAAACTAGATTTTTCCCCCAGTTTTGGTAATGCATCCTTACTAAATAGTATCTAAATTTATTATTCATCCTGAAACTAAAGACACAGACTGGTGTGATACAAATTCATTTAAATAAATAATAAATGCACACACACAAACTACAGAGAAAAAATAGGAGAGGCAAAATAGAAAAATACAGTCATTTTGCTTTAATAAACTCAGTATAGAGTAAAATAAACAGGGAAGTGATAAATATTTTGAACTTATTTCACACTTCCATTATTCCCCTGAATCAAAGGTGAGATAAAGCCAGGCATAATGGAGCACACCTGTAATCACAGTGGCTTGGGAGGTTGTGGCAGGAAGATCATGAGTTCAAAGCCAACCTCAGCAGCTTAGCGAGGCCCTAAGCAACTCAGCAAGACCCTGTCTCTAAATAAAATACAAAAAAGGGATGGGGACAGACCTCAGTGATACTGACAGAACTCAGTATCCCTGAGTTCAATCCCTGGTACCAAAAAAGAGAGAGAGAGAGAGAGGGGGGGGGGGGGAGAGAGGGGGGGGAGGGAGGGAGGGAGGGAGGGAGGGGGAGGGAGGGAGAGAGATGAACACAATTAGGGTTTGTTTTTGGTTCTGGGGATTGAACTCAGGGAAATTCTACTACTGAGCTACAATCCCTAGTCTTTTTTTTTTTTTTTTAATTTTTATTTTATTTTTATGTGGTGCTGAGGATCAAACCCAGTGCCTCAGGCATGCTAGACAAGCACTCTGCTTCTTGAGCCACAACCCCAGCCCCTCCCTAGTCCTTTTATTTTTTATTTTGAGACAGGATCTCAGTAAATTGCTGACACTGGCCTTGAAGTTGGGATCCTTTTGCCTCAGCTTCCTGCACTGCTGGGATTATAGGTTTACTCCACCTCACCTAGCTTTATAAAAAGGTTAATTTAACAAATATCTGGATTGTTCATATCCATCAAGTCACATTTTAAAATTACCAAGAGCTGCCCTTCAACAGATGAATGGATAAAAAAATGTGGCATTTATACACCATGGAATATTACGCAGCACTAAAAAATGACAAAATCAGGGAAATGGATGGCACTAGAGCAGATTATGCTTAGTGAAGCTAGCCAATTCCTAAAAAACAAATACCAAATGTTTTTCTTTGATATGAGAGCAACTATGAACAGAGTAGGGAGGAAGAGCAGGAAGAAAAGATTAACTTTAAACAGAGACATGAGATGGGAGGGAAAGGGAGAGAAAAGGGAAATTGCATAGAAATGAAGGGAGACCCTCATTGCTATACAAAATTACATATAAGAGGTTGTGAGGGGAATGGGAAAATAAACAAGGAGAGAAATGAATTACAGTAGATGGGGTAGAGAGAGAAGATGTGAGGGAAGGGGAGGGGGGATAGTAGGGGATAGGCAAGGTAGCAGAATACAACAATTACTAATAGGGCATTATGTAAAATTGTGGATGTGTAACCGACGTAATTCTGCAATCTGCATTTGGGGTAAAATTGGGAGTTCATAACCCACTTCAATCTAATGTATGAAATATGATATGTCAAGAGCTTTGAAATGTTGTGAACAACCAATAAAAAAAAAAAAGAAAAAAAATATTGTGTCCAACTACAACTAAAAAAAAATAAATATTAAAAAAAATAAAATAAAATAAAATTATCAAGAGCCTCTGATATTTAAAACTAATAATAAGAGAAATTAGGGCTGGGGATGTGGCTCAAGCGGTAGCGCGCTCGCCTGGCATGCGTGCGGCCCGGGTTCGATCCTCAGCACCACATACCAACAAAGATGTTGTGTCTGCCGAGAACTAAAAAATAAATATTAAAAATTCTCTCTCTCAAAAAAAAAAAAGAGAGAAATTACATATGCTGTAATTAAAATAGCACTATTGGACAAATCTAGGTTTGAACTCTGATTTACTACTTAGCTAAGTAACCTCTCTGAGTTTTAGTTTCCTCATTAGCAAAGAGGATATAATTATATTTCATAATAAAATTAATGTTAGCTAGGTGCAGTGGCCCACGCATGTAATCCCAGTGGCTAGGGAGGCTGAGGCAGGAGGATTTCAAGTTCAAAGTCAGCCTCAGCGAGACCCTGTCAATAAATAAAATACACTGAGGATGTGGCTCAGTGGTTGAGTGCCCCCGAGTTCAATCTCCAGTACCCCCAAAATAAATAAATAAATAAATGACAAATAAAAATATAAAGGGCTAAGGATGTGGCTCATCAGTAGAGTACCCCTGCATTCAGTCCCCAGTAATGAAAAAGAAACAGCCAGATGCAGTGGCACAAGCCTGTAATCCCAGCTACTAGTGAGGCTGAGGGGCAGGAGGACCACAAGTTCAAGACCAGCCTGGGAAACTTAGATAATCAAAATAATAAAGGCCTGGGAAAGTAGCTCAATGGTAAAGCAATCCACTGTCCCACAAATAATAAACAAATAAATAGAAAATTTGACAACTACCTGAATTTTGACAAAGGAGAAACAATACAATGTGGTAATATGTGTTCTGAGTATACAACGTTGTCTGGAAAAAAGAAGAAAAAATGTAGCTGTGCATAGTAACACAGGCCTGTAATTCCAGTGGCCTAGGAGGTTGAGGCAGGAGAATCACAGGTTCAAAGCCAGCTTCACAAATTTAGCAAGGCCCTAAGCAATTTAGCAGAAACCTGTTTCAAAAAAATTAAAAGGTCTGGGGGTGTGGCTCAGTGATTAAACACCCCTGGGTTCAAAAAATAAAGAAAAAAAATGTAATTAAATTTATGTTTTCAGAGATTTTTTTCAGGATAAAATATAGCAATTAGATGCTGTGTGATTTCAAAAATGAGAAAAATACTGGAGGAAAGTACAGAAGTTCATAATTTTAATTTTATTTTATCATGATTTTAATTTCTATCTTTTATACAAGTTCATAAGAAAGAAAAATATGGACTGGGGATGTAGCTCAAAGGTAAAGTTCTTACCTAGCACACATGAGGCCCTGGGTGGTGGTGGTGGAGGGGTGGAAGGGTGGAGGGTTAGAGTGGGAGGAAGGGGAAGAAGGGGAGGAAGGGGAGGAAGGGGGGGAAAGGGGAGGAAAGGGGGGAAAGGGGAGGAAAGGGGAGGGAGGGGAGGAAAGGGGAGGGAGGGGAGGAGGGGGAGAAGGGGGAGGAGGGGGAGGAGGGGGAGGAGGAGGGGAAGTAGGAGGGGAAGGAGGAGGAGGAGGAGGAGGGGGAGGAGGACAAGAAGAAAGAAAAATACTTAAAAACCAAGAATCCTAAGGCTAGGGTTGTGGCTCAGTGGTAGGGTGCTCACCTAGCATGCGTGAGGCATTGGGTTCGATTCTCAGCACCACAGAAAAAATAAATAAAGCAAAGGTATTATGTCCATCTACAACTAAAAATAATAAAAAACAAAACAAAAAAAAAAAAACAAGTATCCTACAGATTGCCTCACACTAACAATAGTAAGAAAATTAGTTTCTATAGTAGGGCCTAAAGAAAAATCAAAAATAGCAGCCATCTATGAATAAAGTTCTATGAAGGTTCTCAAAAACATTTAACACTTATTAACATTTATATAAATCAAAATAGAGCAAACAAAATCTATCAATCTAATACATTATCTTTTCATCTTCACTTTGTTTACAATTTGTACACAATAAACTTTAGCTATTTGTATTCATAACAGTTACATCTTCCACAGAAATCTGAATATTAAAGAAGCAATTTGTCCATCCATGCCATCCTGAGACCCACTGAAACGACAATTCAAATAGGCACTTAGATGCTGAATACCCCTTGATAATAGGCCTATTTAAGTCTATACATGAGTAATGCCCCTAGAACAATTATATAAACAGATATACAACAGGTGATATTTCAAACCCTCGCTATGTAAATTAGAACTTTTTTTTTTTGGCATTCGACCATTGAGGCACATCCCCAGCCTATTTTGTTATTTTATTTTTTTTTAGAGTTAGGGACTCGGAACTGACGTCATCAGACTGCGGCGGAGGAGATAACTTCATTGAAACCTGCGGCTACAGTGACTTCTTCCCTTCCCTTCTAATACCTTTCCTCCCAAGCATCAAATAAATTTATAGGAGTAAACAGTAACTCAACAGTCAAACAGAACAAGAAGTAACATGAGCAGCTTCAAAAAGCAAGGAAGAAAAGGAGTACAAACAATGCAGGACAGCCTAAATATTCAGGAGAACCTAGAGTCATCAGAAAAATGGTCATATGAAGAACTCAAGAAACACCTTAGACAGATGGAATGGAACCTTAAAGAGGATACAAGACAGCAAATTCAAGCAGCGAAAGAACACATTGAGAATGAATTACATAAACAGATAAAAGAAGAAGTTAAGCATCTTTATCAGGATAGAGATTATAAAAAATAATCAAACAATAATTCTAGAAATGAAGGAAACGATAAACCAAATTAAAAACTCAATTGAGAGTATCACTAACAGAGTGGAGCAAGTAGAAGCCAGAACGTCAGATAATGAAGACAAAATATATCATCTTGAAAACAGTCTAGCCAACTCAGAAAGGCTGGTAAAAAATCACGAGAAAAACATCCAAGAGTTATGGGATAACATAAAAAAACCAAACTTACGAGTCATCGGGATAGAAGAAGGTACAGAGATTCAAACCAAGGGAATGAGAAATCTGCTGAATGAAATAATTACAGAAAACTTTCCAGAAATAACAAAGGAAACAGATATACAAATTGAAGATGCATACAGGACACCGAGCACACAAAATCACAGTAGACCAACGCCAAGACACATTGTTATGAAGATATCCAATATACAGAACAAAGAGAAAATATTAAAAGCTACAAGAGAAAGGAGACAGATTACATTCAGGGGTAAACCAATAAGGTTAACAACGGATTTTTCATCACAGACACTGAAAGCAAGAAGGTCATGGAACAATGTATTTATTTCAAACACTGAAAGACAATGGATGCCAACCAAGAATTCTGTATCCAGCAAAATTAAGCTTCAGGTATGACAACGAAAGAAAAATCTTTCATGATAAACAAAAGTTAAAAGAATTTGCAGCCAGAAAACCAGCATTGCAAAGCATTTTGAGCAAAACACTACACGAGGAAGAAATGAAAAACAATAACCAAAACCATCAGTGGGAAGTGCCTCGGTAAAGACAGAGGGCGAGGGGAAAGATAATCATGGAGAAACAAACTAAATTTTTTTAAAAAAGGATGAATAATCAAACATGGATGGAAGTACAAACCATATATCATATATATATCAGGGTCTCACTGAGTTGCTTAGTGCCTCCCCATTGCTGAGGCTGGCTTTGAACTTGCAATTCTCCTGTCTCAGCCTCCCAAGCTGCTGGAATTACAGGCCTGGGCCACCACACCGGGCTAGAGGATACCTTTCTTAATGTGAATGCTAAACTTCACTTTGTCTTTTTTTTCCTAGTGCTGCTGGGGATTGGTCATGCTAAGCTCACACTCTACCACTGTTCTATGCCCCCATATTTCATCTAAATTTGTTCATATATTAATACAAAAATACTAAAAGTAGATACTCTCATTCATGCCTAGCACTGCAAAAACATGACTTTAAACTGCCAAGGACAACGTGACAAAAGGATAAATGATGTAAATGCTACTATAATATATGTATGGGTGCAGCTTGGTGTGGTGGTACACACTGTGATCTCAGCAACTTGGGAGGCTGAGGCAGTAGGACAGAAAGTTGGAGGCCAACCTCGGCAGCTTAGTGCAGTGGCACACACCTACAATACTGGCAGATTGGGAGGCTGAGGCGGAGGAGCCCAAGTTCAAAGCCAGCCTCAGCAACTTAGTGAGGCCCTAAGCAACTTAACGAGATGGAGACCCATTTCAATTAAAAATTAAAAAGGGGTGGGGATGCAGCTTAATGGTTAATCACCCGGGGCTGGGGATGTGGCTCAAGCGGTAGCGCGCTCGCCTGGCATGCGTGCGGCCCGGGTTCGATCCTCAGCACCACATACAAACAAAGATGTTGTGTCCGCCGAGAACTAAAATAAAAAATAAATAAATAAATTCTCTCTCTCTCTCTTTCTCTCTCCCCCCCTCTCCTCTCTCTTAAAAAAAAAAAAAATGGTTAATCACCCTCTGGGTTCAATCCCTGGTACAAAAAAAAAAAAAAGAGAGAGAGAATGAGCTGAGGATATAGCTCTATGGCAGAGAACCCTTCAGTTCAATTCCCACTAAGGAAAAAAATATTTTCAGTAATTTAAGTCTGGATGCATCTGAATTTGCTGCACCTTTCCATTAAAAATAATACAATGTGGGGCTGGGGTTGTGGCTCAGCAGTAGAGCACTAGCCTAGAACATGTGGGGAACTGGGTTCAATCCTCAGCACCATATTAAAAAAAATAAAATAAAGGTATTGTGTCCAACTACAAGTAAACAAAATATTTTTTAAACAACAACAAAAAAAACTCCAATACAATGTAATATGTCAGTATATTTACTAAGACAGCTCTTAGTATTTATTGAGACAGCTCTGAGTAGCCATTTGACTAAAGTAGATTAATTGCTACTACACCAAGTTGCTTGGTTGGCTACCTTGCAGTTTCCAAAGCATCTACATGAAGTAGAAATGAAAATATACATTGTCTGGGGTGAAACAACTGTCATTTTCTGAGTTTCAGATTATCACTGAATAACTCCAACAAAGGGAAACACTCTAAAAACAAGCCAATAAATAAAATAAAGATATTGTGTCCAATTACAAAAAATAAATATTTTTGTAAAAAATTTCAACTTTCTAGCTCCATCTTGAGCATATTTTACAATTAGACAAGACAAGAAAAGTCACCTGGATATCAGCTATAACAACATACTAATGATTTTGTCCCATTAGGTTAAGAATAGAAGACTCATAAAAAACCTCTTCAAGTAAAAAAACTTAAAATAGCTGGGTGTGGTGGTTCATGCCTGTAATCCTAACAGTTTGGGAGGCTAAGGCAGCAGGATACCAAATTCAAAGCCAACTCCAGGAATTTAGCAAGGTCCTAAGCAATTTAGGGAGACCCTGTGGTAAATTAATAAATAAAAAGGGCTGGGGATGTAGCTCAGTAGTTAAGTTATGTGCTCCTGGGTTCAATCCCTGGTACCAAGAGAAAGAAAGAAGAAAGAAAAACTTAAATGGTGGCATTTGCCTGCAATTCCAGCTAGTCTGTAATCTAAACTACTGGGGAGGCTAAGGCAGTAGAATCACAAATTCTAAGTCCAGTATGCGTGATTTAGCAAGACCCTCTCAAAAAAAAAAGGGTGGGGATCGTGGTTGGAGATGTATTATCTAGTCACAGAGTACTTGCCTACCATGGATAAGGACCTGAGTTTGATCCCCAATAATGGGGGGGGGCGGAGAAGGAAAATTAAATGGATAATGGGAGCTGGGCAGGGCAGGGCATGCCTGTTATCACAGCAACTCAAGAGGATAGCAAATTTGAGGTCAGCCTCAGCAACTTAGTAATACCTTGACTCAAAATGAAAACTCAAAGACCATGGAAGTGAATGTTGCTCAGTGGTAAGGCACTCCTGGGTTTAATCCCCAGTTAAAAAAAAAAAGAAGCAGCAGCCAGGTGCGGTGGCACACACCTATAATCCCAGCAGCTCAGAAGGCTAAGGCAGGAAGATCTCAAGTTCAAATCCAGCCTCAGCAAAATCGAGGTGCTAAGCAATTCAGTGAAACTCTGTCTCTAAATAAAAATACAAAACAGGATTGTGGATGTGGCTCAGTGGTCGAGTGCCCCTGAGTTCAAACCCTGGTACTGACCACCCCCCAAAAAAAAAAAAATTTAAAGTGGGAGGTGAGGATGTATCTCAGTGATAGGAACCAAGTGCTTAGTCTGAATAAGGCCCTGGGTTCCACATACACATACAAAAAGCTTAAAAATTTAATTTTGACTAAGAACACAATATGAAAACATGAAGGGTTTTGTTTTGGTTTTTGTTTGTTTTCTTTTGCAGTGCTGAGGATGGAACCCTGGGCTTCATGCATGCTAAGGCAAGAACTCTACCACTGAGCTTCACCCTAAGCTCTGGGATACATTTTTAAAGATATCAGAAATATAGTGAGGGGGCTGGGGATGTGGCTCAAGTGGTAGCGCGCTCGCCTGGCATGTGTGTGGCCCGGGTTCGAGCCTCAGCACCACATACAAACAAAAATGTTGTGTCTGCTGAAAACTAAAAAAAAAAAAAGAAATATTAAAAAAAAATTCTCTCACTCTCTCTTTATAAAAAAAAAAAAAAAAGAAAGAAAGAAAATAAATATAGTGGGTAGGGAAGGTAGGCACTGAAGGCAATTTCCAGTAAAACATGGAAAAGAAGATGAGAATAAAAAGAGAATCAAATTTGCTATTACAATATCTCAAAATGGATTTGATCCTCAGCACCACATTAAAAAAAATAATAATAAAAATAAAAGGTATTGTGTCCAACTACAACAAAATATTTTTTAAAAAGAAAAAAAACCCCACAATGTAATGTCAGTAGACAGCTCTTAGTATTTAAGACAGGAACTCTCAGGAAAACAGATTCTATCTTCCTAAGTGTAAAAAAAAAAAAGGGGGGGGGGGAGGTAACCTCCCCCAGACACCAGATGGCACAAACTGACCTTCAGGTTTTCAAAGTCTGATTATACAATTTTATTTCTCTTTTAACATCTTGCTTCTCTCTTCCTATGTTTTTATGACTCACTGATTAAATACTTCATTTGATTACAAATTAAATAAATTCAAACTGACCAATTTGGCTGTTACAAATTCAAATTCATAAAAAAGTTTATAAAGGGGCTGGGGGGGTGGGGGCACACGCCTATAATCCCAGTGGCTTGAGAGGCTGAGGCAGGAGGATCACGAGTTAAAAGCCAGCCTCAGCAACTTAGCGAGGCCCTAAGTAACTCAGTGAGACCTTGTCTCTAAATAAAATATAAAAAAAGGCTGAGAGTGTGGCTCAGTGGTTAAGTGCCCACGGCTTCACTCCCCAGGACCAAAAAAAAAAAGTTTATAAAGGGACTGGAATTGTAGCTCAGTGGAAGAGTGCTTGCATAGCACTTGTGAGACACTGTTTTGTTTCTCAGCACTGTATATGAATAATAAATAAATAAAATAAAGGCATTGTGTCCATCTACAACTAAAAAAAATTTTTAAATCCTTACAAAAAAATGTTTATAAAGAAGGTGTTGATTGGGGATGTGGCTCAAGCGGTAGCGCGCTCGCCTGGCGTGCGTGCGATCCGGGTTAGATCCTCAGCACCACATACCAACAAAGATGTTGTGTCCGCCGAGAACTAAAAAATAAATAAATATTAAAAAATTCTCTCTCTCTCTCTCTCTCTCTCTCTCTCCCCCCTCTCACTCTCTCTTTAAAAAAAAAAAAAGAAGGTGTTGATTAACCTCATCATTTGCGCTTCCTTTTCTTCTTAATTTTTTTCAAATATTCATTTTTAGTTATAGATGGATACAATATCTTTATTTTATTTTTTATGTGGTGCTGAAGATCGAACCCAGTGCTTCACGCATGCTAGGCAAGTGCTCCACCTCTGAGCCACAACCCCAGCCCCTTTTCTTACTATCTTAGGCTAAAAATATTAGTAACACTTCAAAATAAATGAACTATGTAGTAGAAAAAATCTATACGAATACTTGAAAAAGGCCTGATAAAACAGACCAATATAATAATATAAGGATACTGACCCTAAAAGTCAAAAGACCTTTAACTTTTTTTTTTTTTTTTTTGGTAACTGTGGCTTGACCCCAGGGGTACTTTATCACTGAGCTACATCCCAATTTTCACTTTTTTTTTTTTTTTTGACAGTCTCCCTAAATTGCTGAAGCTTGCCTCAAACTCTCAAACTTGCAATTCTTCTGTTGGAGAATTTCTGTCTACAAAACTGCTGAGATTAAGGTGTGAACCACTGTGCCAGGATCTCGGTCACTCTTGGAAGCATCAGTGACCTTGTAGGTAGGCTTAATAGTCCATGCTACTCAAGAGACTAAGGCAAAAGGACTGCAAACTGGAAGCCAGCCAGGGCATTGTGATGTTGTTCAGTGGTAGAGCACCTGCCTAGCATGTGTAGACCCTATGTTCCAATTCCACTACTGCAAAATAAAAAATATGTTCCCAGGCCCAGTGACACGTCTGTAATCCCAGTGACTCAGCACTGCATATAAATAATAAATAAATAAAATAAAGGTATTGTGTACATCTACAATTAAAAAAAATTTTTTTTTTAAATCCTTAAAAAAATGTGATTTTTAAATCCTTAAAAATTTGTGATCCTCCTGTCTCAGGAGGCTGAGACAGGAGGATCACAAATTTCAGGCCAGTCTCAGCAACTTGTCAGCACCCTAAACAATTAGGTGAGACCCTATCTCAAAATAAAAAATAAAATAAGGGGCTGGGGATGTGGCCCAAGGGGTAGCGCGCTCGCCTGGCATGAGTGCGTCCCGGGTTTGATCCTCAGCACCGCATACAAACAAAGATGTTGTGTCTGCCGAAAACTAAAAACTAAATATTAAAAAAATAAAAAATTTTAAAAAATTAAAAGATAAATAAAAATAAAATAAAAAAGGCCTGAAATATAACTCGTATACCTCTGTAACCTAAAGTAGCCCTGGATTTAATCCCCCTTACCATACAAAAAAGTAATTGAATTTTTAAAAAGTAATTGAATTTTTCTCTACCTTATGCTCTGTCAAATGAGAATAGTGGAGAGGAGGACTCCTCTAGCTTAGGCAACCTTCACTCTAAGAGCTACTACCATGGATGGTCTGGTTGAATTGTACCAAGTTTGCAAAAAAACTTCTTTTTTTAAAAAAAAAAATTTTAAGTTGTAGATGGACAAAATATCTTTATTTTTATGTGGTGCTGAGGATAGAACCCAGGTCCTCACGTGTGCAAAACAAGCGCTCTACCACAGAGCTACAATCCCAGTGTGCAAAAAAACTTCTTAAGCCATCAAACCAGGATCACATTCAATGAGAATGCATTGAATAATTTGAGAAGAGCCATCTTAATAGCATTTAACTTAATTTAGATTATTTGTCTTTAAATATACTTTCCTATGAAAACCAGTGTTGTGCTCTTTTTAATTTTCAGATACTTACAGACTTAACTGTTTCTCTCATCTCTTAAAGGGTCTTGACCTTGGTATTTTATATTTTAACTCCTTCAAAGTAAATATTACTTATTTTGTATATAAGTGGGAGGCAGATCCACAGAAAATGAAACATGCAGATCCAAACTTGTCAAACAAGTAATACTGCTCAGTTTCTATAAGTTGTTCAGAATGTAAACAATGTTGAAGCAAAAGTACAAATTCAAATTACAGTCAGCTTTGCCCCAATTCTAAAAGATTCACTTAAGGGCTGGGGTTGTGGCTCAGAGGTAGAACACTTGCCTAGGATGCATGAGGCACTGAGTTCGATTCTCAGGACCACATAAAAATAAAATAAAGGTATTTGTCAACCCACAACTAAAAAATAAATGTTTAAAAAATAAATAAATAAAAGATTTACTTAAAAACTTTCTACAGAACCAGACATAGTACCACACGCCTATATCCCAGCAACTTGGAAGGCTGAGGCAGGAAGGATCACAGGTTCAAAGCCAGCCTCAGCAATTTAGCGAGACCCTGTCTCTAAATAAAAATATTAAATAAGGGCTGGGAGGCTGGGGTTGTGGCTCAGTGGTAGAGCACTTGCCTACCTCGGCACTGGCATGAGTGAGACACTGGGTTCAATCCTCAGCACCACATAAAAATAAATAAAATAAAGGTATTGTCTGTCTACAATAAATAAATAAATAAATAAATAGGGAGGGGATGTGGCTCAAGCGGTAGCGCGCTCGCCTGGCATGCGTGCGGCCTGGCTTCAATCCTCCGCGCCACATACAAACAAAGATGTTGTGTCCCCCGAAAACTAAAAAATAAATATTTAAATAAATAAATAAATAGATAGATAGATAGATAGATTAGGGCTAGGGAAGTGGTTCAGAAGTTAATCACCTCTGGGTTCAATTCCAGATACAAAAAAAACAAAACTTTATACAGAAATGTTTTTGAGGGCTTCTAAAGGAACCAATTCTTAAAATCAAGCATAGCATTAACAATATAGTCAATGTATGACTAGATAAATTTTCTTCTTTTTGTGATACTGGGATTGAACCCCTGGCCTAACTGGATTTGAGCATGCTAGGCAATTACTCTACCCACTGAGCTATATACATAGCCTTTAAAAAAAAAAAATTCATTTTGAAACAGTCTCTTTAAGTTGCCTAGGTAGGCCTGGAACTTTCAATCCTGTCCCAGCCTCCTAAATAGCTGGGACTAGAGGTATGAGCCATGGTACCCAGCTAAATAAATATATTTTTAAATAATCCTTCAGCATACCAAGCCCTACTATAAACTGCTAAATGTTAAGAGAAAAGGGGGCAGGAGTTGTGGCTCAGTGGTAGAACATTTGCCTAGCACATGTGAGGCACTGGGTTCAATCCTCAACACCACATTAAACAAATAAATAAATAAAGTTATACAATCAACAAAAAATATATTTTAAAAAGAGAAAAGGATAGCATTATTGTGTCACACTTTCTATAAGAGACATGAAAAACGATGTGCTTATTTTTCAAACAACAAAAGGGAAAAAAATCAATTATCTAGTAATGTTGACAGATATGCAATATGTAACTTCCAAAGCATTATATATTACAACCTTTCTACATAAGTTCACCTTACATTTCATAATATTTCCAAGGTGGGAAAGCAAAACAATTAGAAGCAAAGAAAGAACAAAACTAAATTAGTGGCACATTTATATGCTACTTTATGAAACGGAACAATTAAAAGGAAAGGTGATTAAAAAATTGGGGGGGGAGGGCTGGGGATATAGCTCAGTTGGTAGCATGCTTACCTCACATGCACAAGGCCCTGGGTTCAATCCCCTGCACCACAAAAAAAGAAAAAAAAAGGGGTAGCACAGTGTGATGGTACATGCCTACAATCCCAGGTTAGCCTCAGCACCTTACACCCTATCTCAAAAGAAAAAATCAAATGGCCTAGGAATGTAACTCAGAGGTAGAGTGCTCCTGGTTCAATTCAATCTCCAGTATTGAAAAAAAAAAAAAAAAAAGGTGGGATAAGAAGGCTGAGGCCTGAGGATCAGACAAGTTGAGGAGTTACATCCAGGTCAGCCTGGATGATGGAGAGATCCTATCCCCCACCAAAAAAAAAAAAAAGAAAGAAAAAGGAAATATGAGATCAGAAGATAACTACAGTCTTCTGAAACACTAGGCACCCTTGTACTCCTGTTATTTAATTAAGAACTAAAATGGCCACAGTGCACAAGGCAATGTTATTTAACAATGACGTCATTCAGAAAAAGTCAATGGAATGAATAAATAGGAGCAACTGAAAATGTCTAAAGACTGTCTTCTTATATTCCACTGAATTTTTTTTTTTTTTTTTTTTTTTTTTTTTTTTTTTTTTTGGTACGGAGAATTGAACTCAGGGGCACTTAACCACTGAGCTACATCCCCTGTCCTTTTTATTTTATTTTTTTTTTTTTTTTTTTTTTTTTACACAATATCTTTATTTAGTTTATTTATTTATATGTGGTGCTGAGGATCGAACCCAGGGCCTCACTCATGCTAGGCAAGCGCTCTACCACTGAGCCACAACCCCAACCCCTCCTTTTTATTTTTTAAGACAAGGTATAGTTAAGTTGCTTAGCGCTCACTAAATTGCTCAGGCTGGCCTGGAACTTTTGATCCTCCTGCCTCAGCCTCAGCCTCCGCTCTGTAATTGTGGATTACAGATGTGCTTCACCAATTTTCAAATAAATAGACACCAAGGTTTTAAAAAAAGATGTTTTCTATTTAAACTGAAACTTACCATTTAAAAAACACTACTATCACCCTAAGAAACAAGTTTAATATTAGAAAACAAAGAAACATAAAAATTTGATGCTATATTTGATAAAGTATATTACTTTAAAAAACAAAAGTGTCACATGTGACTTTTTGCAATAAAATGATAATTTTGAGTACATTTTAATCATCTAAACCTTACTTATTACTAATGTTCATAAGCACTAGTCTAAAGAACACTTTTTAAAAAATTAGATTCCAGCAATCTGACCCTAAGTTTAGTGACACTGTTGGCAAACCAATCCTGGTATCACATTCAACTAGGAGAAGACATTTTCCTGACCCCAATAAAACCAAGCAGATGTGAAATTCTTACTTTTAGTGCCTGAAATTTGCTTCTTGAGTGAATTACAGCCACCAAGGAAATATGTTCTAGTCTCCTGCCAAAGCCCAGCCCTTCATTCTTTATTAAGCAGAACTCCCAAGAAGTCATCCAAATTTAAGTCTTTCAAAGCTACCACCCCTCAACCTAGGGCAAAAGTTTTTTAGTACTTCGCAATGACTGAGGGAAAAAAATCTAAAGCTTTAAACCCAGGAGAAAGTCTATAAGAGTAAGACTACAAAATGAGAAGGAGAAAGTCCATAAGAGTAAGACTACAAAATGAGAGTAAAAGGATGCTAATAAAGAGGAATAGGTGTGTTTTTTTTTTAAATATTTATTTTTTGGTTGTAACTGGACACAATATCTTTATTTTATTTATTTATTTTTATGTGGTGCTGAGGATCAAACCCAGGGCCTCCCACGTGCTAGTGAGCGCTCTACAGCTGAGCCACAATCCCAGCCCCAAATAGGTGTTTTAAAAAAAAAAAAAAAAAAGCCAGATGCGGTGGCACACACCTGTAATCTCAGTGGCTCCTGAGGTTGAGGCAGGAGGATAGCAAGTTCAAAGCCAGCCGCAGCAAAAGCAAGGTGCTAAATAACTCAGTGAAACCCTGTCTCTAAATAAAATACAAAATAGGGCCAGGGATATGGCTCAGTGATTGAGTGCCCCTGAGTTCAATCCCTGGTACAAGAAAAAAAAAAAAAAAAAAAGCTACTGATGACTTAAAAAAAAAAAATACAACTAAGAGCATAGATGATTTCACTCTCTGGAAACTATATTCAGTTAACTAGGTGGTCCTGTCCTTACTACCAACCACCAGGGACAAAGCCATGAAAAACACAGGAACACAGAGATAGCTGATTTGTTTTGGTTCTGACTTTGTGCCTTTACTCACGTATTCCACAAACAGAAAACAGGATAAAATTCAAAAGGAAGGCTTAAAGATTTTTAAAAGATGATTTCTAAAAATAATAAATGTATCCTCATGCAGTGGCACATGCCTATAATCCCAGCTACATGGGAGGCTGATGCATAAGAATCAAAAAGTTCAAGACCAACCTGGGCAACTTAGATCCTGCCTCAAAATTTAAAAAAAAAAAAATGTGAACCCCATATAGGCTGAAGTCTTCCACAACCATATAATAATACCTCATTTTGTAGAGTGATTATCTCATTTCACATTATTTCATATTTCATGTGCCTTTTTTTATTTTTATTTTTGGACGGGTACCAGGGATTGAACTCAGGGGCATTCAACCACTGAGCCACATCACCAGGCCTATTTTGTATTTAATTTAGAGACAGGGTCTCTCTGAGTTGCATAGCACTTCATTGTTGCTAAAGCTAGCTTTGAACTCGAGATCCTTCTGCCTCTACCTCCTGAGACACTGGGATTACAGGTGTGCACCCAGCTATTCATGGCCTTTTATTGTCAAGAGATTTAATTTGTTCCTGTAAAATAACAATATATCACAGAAGTGGGTAAAATGTGATATTTTGTAGCAGTCCAGCAAGAGTAGAAAAATTTGATTTCAGGGACTTTTTTTTTTCATTAAGAAACAGACATTAGGGGTGGGGCTGGAGCTCAGCGGCAAAGCACTTGCCTGGCAAGTATAAGGCACTAGGTTCGATCCTCAGCACCACATAAAAAAATAAATAACTAAATAAAATAAAGGTATTATGTCCATCTACAACTAAAACTATTAAAAAAACTTTTAAAAAAATAAAAGAATAAATTCATTCCCTGGGGGCTGGGATTGTGGCTCGGAGGTAGAGCACTTGCCTAGCATGTGAGAGGCACTGGGGTGGATCCTCAGCACCACATAAAAATAAAATAAAGATACTGGGTCCACCTATAACTAAAAAATAGAAAAAATAAAAAGAGTAAAAGTCCCTGGGGACTGGGATTGTGGCTCAGTGGCAGAGCACTTGCATAGCATGTGTGAGGTACTAGATTCGATATTCAGCACCACATATAAATAAATAAAATAAAGGCCTGTTGACAACTAAAAATTTTTTTTAAATAAATAAATAAATAGAATAGAATAGAATAGTCCGACAACCACTAGGGAGGCTGAGACAGGAGGATCCTGAGTGCAAAGCCTCAGCAAAAGTAAGGTGCTAAGCAATTCAGTGACACCCTGTCTCAAAATAAAAAGGGCTAGGGATGTGCCTCAGTAGTTAATCGCCCCAGCATTCAATCCGCAGTACCAAAAAAAAAAAAAAAAGACAAGACAGTTAGTTGTAATAGATGAATTCTTAGATCCCTTTCAGCTCTAACTTTCTACTCCAAGATCTCCAACTCACTAAGAAAATTTTATTGTCTCATTAAAGCTCAAAATGTAGTCATTTTAAATATACCACATGAACTGAAAAAAGCTAGAGAACTCATGCAGACTTTTCCTCTCAAGAGTTTCCAAAATTGCAGCAGACAGGAAACATGATTGCTTAATTTGTTAACCCGACTTATATAAGAACCAATCCTTGAAAAAAAACGAACCAGGCTAAATGGAACACTATAACAAATACAAACAATTCACAAGCACACATATATTCCAAAGTAAGTAGAATTTTGGTGGTATTAAACTGTTTTCCAAAATAATTTTCATTTATCATAGGAGAATATAAAAATGTATATGGTCTGGGCCGGGGTTGTGGCTCATTGGTAGAGCACTCACCTAGCACATGTGAGGCCCTGGGTTAGTTAGATCCTCAGCACCACATAAAAATTAAAAAATAAATAAAATAAAGGTATTGTGTTCAACTACAACTAAAAAATACATATTTAAAAAAAAGATTCAGTAAAAATATATATGGTCTAAGCCCAGTGCAGTGGCACATACCTATACTCCCAGCTATTTGGGAGGCTGAGGCAGGATCACAAATGACGAGCCTAGGCAATTCTCCCGTCTCAAAATAAAAACTAAAAAGGGCTCAATGGTAGCTCATAGGTACAGTGCCCCGGAGTTTAATCCTCAATATATTAAAAAAAAAAAAAAAAAAAAAAGTGGAGAGGGACCTGGATATAGTGGTACATGCCTATAATCCCAGTGACTCAGGAAGCTAAGGCAGGAAGATCACAAGTTCAAGGCCAGCCTCAGCAATTTAGTCAGGCCCTAAGCAACTTATCGAGACCCTGTCTCAAAAATAAAAATCAAAAGGGGGGCGGGGAGGGGCACTGAAAATGTGGCTCTTGGATTACAGGAGTGCACCACAGGGCCCAGTGGTAGAGTGCTTGCATGGTACGAATGAGGTCCTGGGTTTGATCCCCAGCACCACAAAAAAGAAAGAAAAAGATAAATTCTCAATAGACTTTAATCTTATTTTGTGTGTATGTTTTTAATTTCAAACTAACCAACAGTGCAACAATTCAAAATGAAAAGACTTAACTATTAAGCCAGGTGCAGTGGTACATACCTGTAACCCCAATGACTCTTGGAGACTGAAGTAGAAGAATTGCAAATTCAAGGTAAGCCTCAACAATTTAGCAAGGTCCTAAGCAACTTAGTGAGACCTTATCTCAAAATTAAAAAAAGGCCTGGGAATGTAGCCTTAGGTTCAATCCCCAGTACCAAAAGATAAAATGAGAAAGACTAAATATTGTGGTCAACTGATTTAATATACATTACAATATATATCTCTTTCTTTTAATGCTGTTATTCCTAACCCCTCTCAACCCTACCTCCCTACTCCATTCCTGACCTCACTCCTTTTCTTTCTCCTCCCTCTCCAAACATACATGGTATTTTCAAAGCAGTCTAAGAAGTTATTCCCTATCTAGGAAATTAGCAGATTAAATCTAGGAAGCTTATTTAAAATATATTTTAGTGTGAGGAGAGACAGTTCTTTTTGTTGTTTTGGTATGAAGGATTGAACCCAGAGGTGCTCAACCACTAAGCCACATCCCCAGCCCCACCACTTTTTTTTTTTCACACAGGGGATTTAACTCAGAGGCACTCACCACTGAGCCACATCCCCAGCTCTATTTTGAATTTTTTTAGAGACAGGGTCTCACTAAATTGCTTACTGCCTCACTTTTGCCAAGGCTGGCTTTGAACTTGCAAACCTCCTGCCTCAGCCTCCCAAGCCACTGTGATTACAGGTGTGCGCCACTGCACGTGGTCCCAGCCTTTTTTTATTTTTACTTTGAGATAAGTCTCACTAAATTGCATAGGGCCTCACTAAATTGCTGAGGCTGGCTTCTAACTTTTGATCCTCCTGACTCAAGTCTCCCCTAGTCTCTTGGATTACAGGAATGCACCACAGGGCCCAGACATTGTTACTTTTCTAATTCATTTGCCTAAATGATTAGTCCTTGAGAAAGTGTTACCCCCAAAAGGTTCTATTCTCCCCCTACCTTTTTTTTTTTTTTTTGGTACCAGGGACTGAACCCAGGGGTGCTTAACCACTAAACAATATACACAGCCTTTTTATTTACTTTGTATTTGGAGATAAGGTTCTTGATAAATTGCTTAGGATGTCACAAAGCTAACACTGGCTTTGAATTGGCTATCCTCCTGCCTCAGCCTCCCAAACCGCTGGGATCACAAGTGTGCACCCGGATTCTATTCCCTTCTTTAACTCAACAGTTTCAATTAAGCCGAGAATTACTTCCTAATAAGTGCAAAAGATTGCCTGGCATAGTGATACATGCCTACAATCTCAGCTACTCAGGAGATTGAGGCAGGAGAATCACAAGTTTGAGGTCGGCATGGGTAACTTGGGAAGTTTGTCTCAAATGAAAAATAAAAAGGAGAGTTGGGGGTGTAGCTCAGTGGTAAAGTGCTTGCCTAGCCTGCACAAGGCTCTAGATTCAACCCCTAGCACTACAAAAGTAAATAAATAAGTTAGAGTGGTTTTTCAAGGCCACCATCACCTATTGCCCTTGTAATGGTCCTTAGTTGGGTACAACAGTGCATACCTTAAGCCCATCAAGACCCCCAGGAATGTTATCCAGACCCTGTTTCAAAATAAAAAATAAATATTTTTACCACTGGGATATAGCCCAGTAGTAAAATGCTCAAGGTTTAATCCCCAATACCAACAAGAAAAAATAAAATGAAAATAAAAAGGGATGGGCATGCAGCTCAATGGTAGAATGCCCCTGGGTTCAATTCCAAGTGACACAAAAACAGACAGATGAACGCAAAAGACTGAACACCTTACCTGGGGCATTTGCTATAGCCAATGGCAGGCCTGGAAGTTGGTGCACTTGAATTCCTGAAGTACCCAGTGCACTGAGGTTAATGGTTTGGAGGCCCGGCATGGAGGAGAGCTGAGCAGCATTCACAGTGACAGTGCCAGCAGGGATGGAGGCAGCTGAGGCAATGGGTGTAAGGGTGGTGTTGCTGCTGCTGGTCTGCCCCAAGGAAACACCCTGCATTGGGGCCAAAGTGATTGTCTGGGCCTGTGGGTTCTGAACTTGGAGATTCTGCAGCTGAAGAGTTTGCCAACTGACCTGTCCATTGGGCCCCACTGTTGGTGTCCGGATGATGATGGGGCCAGAGTTTGGAACAGCCTGAAGCTGGAGGTTCTGGAGGGTTTCCTGGGAGATAGCTTGAGTTGTAAAGGTCTGCCCTGACAATGGTGCTGCTTGGAGGGCCTGAAGAGCCTGTCCCCCTTGAACTAACTGAGGCTGAATAAGAATTTGTTGTTGCTGTGTCTGCTGGTTTTGTTCTCCCTCTTTTTGCTGACTTGCTTGCAGTGAGCCTCCAGATGTCTGGTTCTGTTGGATATTCAAGGCATCAGATCCCTGTAGCCCACTAACCCTCTGGGGTGTCTGGCCTTGAGAATTGGTCCCGGATGATCCGCTGGTGGTAAAGTTCATAATTCCCATGTTGCTGGTGGTAGTAGTTGTTGAGTAGCTATTGGCATTAGTGAAAAAGGAGCTGGAACTGGCTTGTGATGACACCAAGCTGGCAGAACTGATGGCAGTCCCTGAGGTGACAGGCTGTGAGCCACTCTCCTGGGACCCAGAGCTGCTAATCGTGACGGCCTGAGAGCTGGGAGTCAAGGTAGCTGCAGAAACACTGTTGACAGGTAGCAAGGTGATATTTCCATTCAAGGCCACTGGTACATTGGTCACATACTGAGTCTGTCCTGAGAGCACATTATTAGCCAGGCCTTGGAGGGGTACAGCCTGCTGGAGTAAGTTTGGCATAGCAGCAATGATGTTGCCTCCACTTCCTCGATTTGTGATGATCTGCTGGTTTGCACCTGGTATGATCTGTATTTGACCAGAACCATCCTGCTGCACTTGTGCCCCTGTTGCAGCAAATTGCAGCTGCTGCCCATCAACGGTTTGGAACTGTGGGATTACTTGATATTGAATGTTAGGCATCACTCCAGGTAGTCCTGTCAGAACTTGCTGGTTCTGTAAGTTGGAGGTGGCAGCCACAACATACTGCCCACCAGAAACCGTGCGATTCTTGGAAGACTCACTGCCACCGCTGCCATTGGTATTGTTTCCACTCTGTTCCTTTGAGGTAGGAGTAGCCCCAGAGGAGGAAGAGATGATCTGCCAGCCATTGGCACCCTGTGAAAGTTGTGTGGCTGTGAGGTCAAGCTCACCTGTGCCCCCTGACTGGCTTGGACCCTGGGAGTTGTTGCTGTTTTCATTGGGTGACTCAATTCTGCTGCAGGTTGCTGCCAGCAGAGCCAAAGGGGATGGCTGGGATTCCTGGCCAGAAAATAGAGGAGAGGAAAGGAGTTAGTGACACCTAGCTGCTAGCCTAGGGGGCAATATACAAAAAATAAACAGCAATGCAGCACAATATTAAAAAAAAACAAAAAACTGGCCTATATTTGGGGATGGGGGTATAGTTCAGTGGTAGACTGCATGCCCAGCATGTCTGAGGCCCTGGATTCAATCCCAGCAGTGCAAAAAAAGAAAAAAGAAAAAAGAAAAAAATCCAAAAAACCCTGACCTATAGGTATTTCTAAAATTCTCATCCTTAGGGAATCTCCAACTCACTTTCCTCCCTAAGCTTACTTCTTTCTATAAAATTAGTTTTTTTTCCTAAAATGTTTTTCTATGAAGATTAAAGCAATATCTAAGAATATTTAGATCCTCTCAATACCTTCCCCATTTGATAATCACTCACCTGCCCTCCTCCTCCTCCTCCTCCACTGCTGCTGCTACTGCCTGTGCTGCTGCTTCGAGTCTGAGAAAAGGCACCACCACTATTTCCATTGCCCCCATTATTGCCACCAACTCCTTTTTCAATCTTCACCACTGCTGTCATTTCATCCATGGAGTGATCTTGATCTAAAGATAAAAGATAAAAAACTTAAAGTGGGAAGAGGGAATAAAGAAGGGTAAAGCCTATTAAACTATGATGAAATCAGTAATGACTAATAGGAAGATGAAAGTCACCAGTACAAATAAAACGGATCTGGAAAGGGGAATCCTAGAGCCTACAGGACATGAACTAGGTTCAGTGATGCCAAAAGCAAGTCTCAATTTCCCCATGAACAAAATTAAACTCAGAAAATACTCATAAAGTGCTTTGGGGATAGGAAATGTGAAGAGTGGTAGACAATGCTGAAAGAGTTTCAAAATAATAAAAAGTATCCTGGGGAAAAAAGGAGGATAGGTAAGGCAAAAATCAATATGTGGGTGGATAGAAAGCTTGCTAAAATTAGAGTTAAAAGAGATGGAGAAAGAAAAATACAAGTATAAAAAACATTTGTGAATACTAGCAATGGGCTAAAGGGGTCTAAGGGTTAGAAATCAGAAGGTTTCAGGACTAGAGGGCGGACCCTAGAAAAAAAGGGCGGTTTCGGGGTGAGGGGCGTGGAAAGGGCGGGACCGCGAGGGGGGAGGGGAACTTACCGGGTGGGGGTGGGGGGGACGGCCTTGGGGCAGGCAGCGACCAGAGGGCGGACCAGGGAGGCGGTTGGCTCGGGCGGGGCCTGCACTGCTCGGGCCGCCCCCGCGGCGCCAGCCCCTGGCGGGAGGAGCCTCAGGCGGGCGGCCCAGAAGTGGGGGGTAAAGCCCGTCCCCCGTGGCCGGGGCGGGCAGGGGGCGGGCGAGGCCACGCTGCCCCCTCCCCCGGGGCGGGCGGCCCATCCCCCTCCTCCTCGGAGGCCCCGCCACTGCCCCTTCTCCCTCCCTTCCCTCCGCCCCGGGCGGGACCAAGGCCGCCGCCGCCGCCTCCCGCCCGCCCCCCCTCACGGCGGGGACCGCCCGGTCGGCCCTCGCGCGCGCCCCCTCACTACCCTTCCACCCCTAAACTTGGAGTGGACTCATCCTTACCGCTCATGGTGGCAGCTGAGGGGCGAGCTCAAGGGGGTCCTGTCCGGGGGGGTGGGGGGGGCCAGGAAAAAACGCGGACGCTGACGAGGCAAGCGAACCTGGACCGGACAGGGAGGGGGGGGTAAAAAGGAGGGAGTAGCGCGCCACAAGCCCGGCCTTGGCCCCGCCCCTTCGGTACTGCCCCGCCCAATGAGGGAGGGGGAAGGGAGGGACTAGCAGAAGAAAGGCGGGCAGATTCCCCAATGGTAAGACTCGTTCCTTCTCTAAGGCGTGTAAGGCAAAGTTGCGTGCCTGGTGTCCGCCCAAAAGAACCGCCCCCTCAGTTTGAAAAACCAATGAAAGAGGCAGGAAGTGAGGATGGGTGGAAGCTAGAGATGATAGGCTTAGAAAGAAACCAGTTAATTACCAGGCGGGCTCCCTGAGAGATAGGGATAGGGAGAGCACTGATAGAAATGACAGAATAACGACCAACCAGAATCTTGGACGTGCCTCGGCAAAGTCCTGGTTGGGAGGAGAGTAAAAAGTAGGTAGCAATAGCACAGGATGGAGCTGATCTAAACCAATCAGAAATCAGGCGGGCAGTCAGGAATGTTATGATTGGATTAACACTGAAAAGAGAAGGAATACGACGCATATTGACATAAACTAAAAACCAATTGAAAGCCGAATCAACTCTGAGGGTAGGAACTTGGAAAGAGCAAAGGAGAATTGGCCTCTCCCTCAGTTATTCAGCCCAATGAAGGAGCAAAGTAAGTCTGGTACCGCCTCCAAAAGGCCTAATAGGCGTTACTAGAGACGCCCATCATGAGGGAGGGAACAGGGCTGTGCCAAGAGGATCCCGTCGCCATATTGACTCTCCTTAAGGGAAGTCTTTACAGTCATTATGTGGTACCCTTCACCAGGGTTCTGCAACTCAACAAGTGTCAGAGCCAAGACCTTCGGCGCGCGCAGTCCTGCTTCACCGCTCGGGCTCGTTTAAGTATTCACTTAACCGCTCTCAAAAAGTACCTCTCGAGTCTTAACCTCCTCCTCGGGTAGGCAGACAGGCTGGCAGATACCTTTCAATGTGGGTGTAAGCCCTGCGATTGCGGGCGGGATCAGATGTGGTGACAGCGCTCACAAACTGAGTTAATACTGAAATGCCTAGTATGCAAGATTATTGTAAGACTCCAACTAACGCCATTTTATTAAGCTCTCCCAGACTACAGGCGCTAAACACTAAACTTCTCGCTACTTAACTTTTCAAGAGCTTGTGTTTGAGGCTACAGTGCATTGGAGAACCTCCTGGAGTCAAGATCTCCTGAGCCACTTCCTCCCCCACCCCTAGTTGCAAATACCGCCTAAGTATGAAGCAACAGAACCCGAGTTCCTGCTTTTTGCAATCACAGAGGTTAAAGGAGATTTTGCCCGAGGCACCTGAATCTCTGGTTTCCATCTTGCCTCCTTTATGCTTGTTTTAGTGGAGGCAGCCTTGAAGTCTTGTCAAATGACAGTGTCACTCCCATTACCATTTGTACCTTATATGCTGTCCTTTCATTACCTACAGTTCGCTTCATTATATGTTCTCATGTTTTAAAATCTGGATTTCCTTCTAAAACTTTTTATAACCCTTTGAAGGTAGGAACTGAGACCTCTGCCTCTTTGGGCAGGGCCTAGAAAAAATTTAAGTGAAGCCAGCACAATGGTGCACACCAGCAATCCCAGCAACTGGGGAAGTCAAGGCAGGAGGATCCCAAATTCCAGCTCTAGCTGAGCAATTTAGTAGGACCCTGACTCAAAATTAAAAGATAAAAATAGCCAGGCACAGCCTATAATCCCACCCTCCCAGAAGACAGAGGCAGGAAGGTCACAAGTTCAATTCCAGCCTCAGCAATTTAGCCAGACCCTGTGACATTATGCAAAATAAAAAGGCTGAGCATTTAGCTCAGTGGTAAATCTCCTCAGTGTTCAATCCCCAGGACTGGGGGAAAACTCAATTTCTTAGACTCCCACCCCAAACCTAATAAATCAATCAAAAACTGGGGTGGGGCTTGAGAATATACATTTTTAAGTAGCCCAAGTGATTAGTCTTAAGCAAGTTTAAGAAACACTAGGGAAGAAACTGGAGAAAAGAAACTTCCTGCAAAGAAGAAACTGTATTACTCATCTTTGTAAACCAAGCTTTGAAGATACTAACAGCTGTTGGTGTATTCAGCAATAGACCACACCTAAACTTGCTAGGGGGTGTAGGGGAAAGGAGCCAACTCTGGAATAAACATTTCATATATATTGTCTAACTTAATTCTTTCTACAGATTTAGGAGATTTATGAGACTGGGAATATAGCTAAGTAGTAGAGCACTTACTTGCCTAGCGTGTACAAAGCCTTCTGTTCAATCCCCATTGCAAACAACAACAAATGGGGGGGGGGGGTCATCCCCTTGTACAGAGGAGAAAATAGGCTAGACACTTTAAACTATGATTGATCTATATTTATTTCCAAAGCTTGTAATTTTTCTATGGTTCAGTGCTAGTCTATGACTGAATGGGAACTATAGTTTTGATTTTATTCCAGGTACTGAGAAAAAAAAGCCTAGATTTAGACTAAAAAATTCAATAGCCATCGTCCTATTTACAATCCTTTCCCTTCACTCCTTCAGAAAAAGAATTCAGCCCCTGACCACTGAAGGATATCCTACACATAGGCTAACGTATTGATAGGCCATGAGAGCATATGAATAACGTGCTCTCTCTTGCTCAGTTCTTCTGTAAAAACCTGAACAAGAGCTGGGCACAGTGGCACACAGCTGTACCAGCGGCATGAGAGGCTGAAACAGGAGGATCAAGAGTTCAAAGCCAGCCTCAGCAACAGGCACTAAGCAACTCAGTGGGACCCTATCTCTAAATAAAATACAAAACGCCAATAACATTTTCATTTTGTATTCTCAAAGCCTGGCATATAGTTGATACTCAGTAAATACTTGCTTTTTTGTTTTTGTTTTGTGGTGCTGGAGATTTAACCCATGGCTTCACACAAGCTAGGCAAACACTACTGCTGAGCCCCAGTCCTCTCCACTCCCAGTAAACACTGCTACCATTCAAAGGAAAGCCTAGTCTTAACATTCCCGAATAGGTCTGCAGGTATTACAATACTAACAACTGATTCTCAGCATTCATTTGATTGCATATACAAGTTAAATATTCCTAATTCCTAACTTTGAAGGCTTTCTTCAGCTGTCATCACTTTCCCAGTTAGCAATCTGATAAATTAGCATATACTGAGAAGGTTGAGGTAGGATCACTGCTTGAGCCCAGGAGTTCAAGACCAGTCTAGATAATATAACAAGACTGACCTCACCTCAAAAAAGTGAAAAATAGGACTGGGGCTGTAGCTCAAGGGTAGAGTGCTTGCTTAGCACTTGTGAGGCACTGGGCTCCATCCTCAGCACTGCATAAAAATTAATAAAATAAAAGTATTGTAAAAAAATTATTTTTTAGATGTTGATGGACCTTTATTTTAGTCATTTATTTATATGAGGTGCTGAGAATCAAACCCAGTGCCCTACACATGCTAGGCAACTGCTCTACCACTGAGCCACAATCCCAGCCCCATGGGAAAAAAATCTTAAAAAAAAAAAAAAGTAAAGGGGCTGGGGATGTGGCTCAAGCGGTAGCGCGTTCGACTGGCATGCGTGCGGCCCAGGTTCGATCCTCAGCACCACATACCAACAAAGATGTTGTGTCCGCTGAGAACTAAAAAATAAATATTAAAAATTCTCTCTAGGGCTGGGGATGTGGCTCAAGCGGTAGCGCGCTCGCCTCACATGCGTGCGGCCCGGGTTCGATCCTCAGCACCACATACAAACAAAGATGTTGTGTCCCCCGAGAACTAAGAAAAAATAAATAAATATTAAAAATTCTCTCTCTCTCTCTCTGTCCCTCACTCTCTTAAAAAAAAAAATCCTCTCTCTCTCTCTCTCTTTCTCTCCCCTCTCTCACTCTCTCTTTAAAAAAAAAAAAAAAAAGTAAAATATAAGGGCAGGGGATGTAGATCAGTGGTAATGTTCATCTAGCATGGACAAGAATCTGGGTTCCAGCTGGGCACACTGGCGCATGCCTGTAATTTCTCCGGAGGCTGAGGCAGGAGGATCACAAATTCAAAGCCAGCCTCAGCAATGGCAGGGTGCTTCGCAATTCAGTGAGTCCCTGTCTCTAAATAATATATAAAAAAAGGACTAGGGATTTGGCGCAGTGATTAAGCAACCCTGAATTCATTCTCCGGTACCAAAAATAGGAAGAACCTGGATTTCATTCCCAGCATCACAAAAATAAATAAATTGTAAAAAATTAAAATATAATAAAATATACAGATGATCATCCCAAACCCTTCTACACTGTCATTCTCATCATTGTAATCTTTCTTGTTCATAAACTCTCCACTACAGCTATTAAGTCCAAAGTAGACTGAAATTTCTTATCTGTCCTACTTACTATAGGATAAAGGAGGTTAGAAAAGAAAATCCTTTTTTTTTAAAGAGAGAGAGGGAGGAGAGAAAGAATTTTAATATTTATTTTTTAGTTTTCGGCAGACACAACATCTTTGTTTGTCTGTGGTGCTGAGGATCGAACCCGGGCCACACGCATGCCAGGCGAGCGCGCTACCACTTGAGCCACATCTTCAGCCCCAGAAAAATCCTTAAAAAAAAGAAAAAGAAAAGAAAGTCCTTGCAGAAGCAGTGGTGCACTGCCTGCAATCCCAGCTAATCAAAAGGCTGAGGTAGAATTCAAGGCCAGCCTGGGTAATTTAGACTCTGTCTCCAAATAAAAAGGCTGGGGAGGGCTGGGGATGTGGCTCAAGCGGTAGCGCGCTCGCCTCACATGCGTGCGGCCCGGGTTCGATCCTCAGCACCACATACCAACAAAGATGTTGTGTCCGCGGAGAACTAAAAATTAAATATTAAAAATTCTCTCTCTCTCTCTCTCTCTCTCTCTCTCTCTAAAGAAAAAAAAAAAAAAAAAGCTGGGGATATAGCTCAATGGTAGTGCCCCATGGGCTTAACCACCAGTATGGCAAAAAAAAAAAAAAAAAATTGAAGGGAAGCCAGGGCACACACCTGTAATCTCAGCAGCTCTAGAGGCCTGGAGGCTGAGACAGGAGGATCACAAGTTCAAAGCCAGCCATCAGCAATAGCAAAGTGCTTAGCAACTCAGTGAGACCCTGTCTCTAAATACAATACAAAACTGGGCTGGGGATGTGGCTCAGTGGTTGAGTGCCCCTGAGTTCAATCCCCAGTACCAAAACAAACAACAACAAAAAAAAAAACCTGAAGCAATCTGAGTTTCTATTTGAGAAGCCCAGAACTTGTGAGGAAATCCAGGATAGTCTTTATAACTTTTATTTATTTATTTTGTGCCAAGGATTAAATACAGGGGCACTTAACCACTGAGCCACATCTCTAGCCTGTTTTTTTTTTAATTTGATTAATTTATTTTTTTGCGTGTTGCTGGGAGATTATGTGTTTGCCTTATGCACGTAAGGCAAGTACTCTATCATCATGAGCTATATCCTCAGCCCTGTTTTTTTTTTTTTTTTTTTTTGAGACAGGGTCTCGATAAATTACAGAGGCTGGCTTTGAATTTCCAATCCTCCTCCCTCAGCCTTGGGAGTTGCTAGGATTACAGGGGAGCCTCACAGCACCTGACTATAATATATAAATATATAGCATTTTAAGTTGTTGATGGACCTTTATTTTATTAATTTATTTTTATGTGGTGTTGACAATTGAACTCAGTGCCTCACACATGCTAGGCAAGCACTCTACCACTGAGCCACAACCCCAGCCCCCTGGCTATAACTTTTGTGTGTGTGGCTAGGGATTTGAGCTAGCCCCCAGCCCTTTTTCCTTTTTATTTGTAAACAGTATATGGCTAACCTGCGGAAGCTGGCCTTGAACTTGTGCTCCCTCTGGTATCAGTCTCCCAAGTCACTGGAATAACAGGTGTGCACCACTGGGCTACAGTGGCTGGATTAGTCTTTATAATTATTATCATTATATAAGTGACTCAGTTGGTACTTTTGTTTCCTTATCTGAGTAGCATTGTGATTTATGCCTGCCTAGACTCTACCTAGCACTAGAAAGGCATTCGATTCTTCTGTAACCAGCTTGTGGCTCTGGTGAACTTGAAGTTCCCAGAGGAAGAAAAAGGTGGGAGAGTAGGGCACTGTTGTGCAGGCCTATAATCCCAGTGGCTCCAGAGGCTGAGGGAGAAGGATCTTGAGTTCAAAGCCAGCCTCTGCAAAAAGCAAAACAGTAAGCAACTGAGACCCTGTCTCTAAATAAAATACAAAATAGAATACAACCAGAGATATGAAAAATTGTGCTCTATATGTGTAATATGAATTGTAATGCATTCCACTGTCATATAAATTTTAAAAATTAATAAGCTTTCTTTAAAAAGAAAAAAATACAAAATAGGGCTGGGGATGTGTCTCAGAGGTGAAGTGTCCCTGAGTTCCATCCCTAGTACCCCCCACCCCCCCAAAAAAAAAGGTGGGAGAGGGGGAATAAGAGTTGGGTTTATTTATTTATTTTTTTATGGTGCTAGGGATTGAACCTTATGCAAGGCAAGCACTCTCTCAACTGAGCTATATCCCCACCCCAAATTAGAGGTTTTGTGTGAAGACTGGGTAGCATGGTCTAGAACACAATTTAGAAAAATAAAATAAAATAAAAATAAAAACACAATTTAGTTATTGTGGGAGATTAACTGTGACCCAAAATTCTCGAATATTCTCTCTTCTGAAGAGGGATGTCCAGGGGCTGGGGATGTGTCTCACCTGGCATGCGTGCGGCCTGGGTTTGATCCTCAGCACCACATACAAAGATATTGTGTCCGCTGAAAAAATATTAAAATTCTCTCTCTCTCTCTCTTAAAAAAAAAAAGAAGAAGAAGAAGAAGAAGTCTGTCCTGACTATAAACCCAACCAAATCTTCCAAGCTTGAAGATCCTTTGCCTAATAAAAGCAAGGGTAGTCTAAGGCAGGTGAGAAAGAAATTTGGGGGTTCCACTGTCTGCGTTCTTGAGAACTAGGAAAGACAAGCTCAAGGAATCTGGCCTAGGCCCCCAACAGAGCAAAATGAGAACTTCTCTGAACATTTAAATCTGACTCCTAGGGATTCCAGTTTGGAACAAATACATAAACAAAACGTTTCTCTTCCCCAAACACCCAACCCCCACCCCCCACCCCCGCAGGCTCCTCAGGGGTCGCCGGCTCACCACACCTGGGAGGAAAGGGGTACTTAATGTCAATTTAACCCTCACCGCACACGCACCCGGACTCCCACACCCCAAGGGTGACCGGGTTCCTGACTAGGAAACCTAGTTAAAAAAAAAAAAAATCTTCTTTTAACCAAAGTTGAAGCAGTTTGTTTCTCCTGCCCCTCCTGAGACAAGTAGCCCTGAGTCCTCCCCAGATCCCAGAGTTGACAGAACGAACGACGCCACCCCAACTCCCACTTCCCACTAAAGGAGAAAGGTCCCCACAGGTCTGGACACCCACGGCACAGGTTGCAGGCAGAATGACAAGCGCAGTGCGCCGGGGGCCGCCTGGTTTCCCTCTCCTCCCGGGCCACCCTGGGGGCGGGCGGAGGGCCGGGCTGCGGGAGGAGGGAGCCGGATTCGTAAACAAACCCGCCCGGGCCATGAGGTGCCCAGAGGAATGGGGTGGGGTTTGCCCGCCTCTGAGGCCCAGCGGGAGCTGGATGACGGGGATAGGCTGGGCCCGGCCTCTCCACCCCCAGTTTCCGGTCGGGTGGGCCATCTGGCTGTCCCCAACCGCAAACCCCTCCTTCCTGCTTTGCCCTCCCTCGCTGGAGCCCGTGAAGCCAGCTGAACTTCGTGGAGGCCTGACACCTGACTTTTCATCTCTTCTTCCTCTCACTGCCCGGGGGAGAAAGTTCTCACTGCCCCGGGGAGAAAGGCTGGGCGGGTGGGTGGTTCCTCTGAGGGAAAGGCCTTGAAACACCACCTCGATTTCGGCTAGGAAGCTGGTGGAGAGAGAAAGGTGGGAGAGGGCAGGAGCTTCACAGACTTAGGCGACCCAGAGACACCGGGTTTCCCCGGCGCCGCGTCTGCCTAGATTGTTGAGAGAGGTGACTCTCCCTGCCGGCTTGCTGGGCGCTCAGCTCCCTTCCCCGCAGCTGCTGCCAGAGGTGCTGGACAAAGGTCCCTGGGATTCTTCCAGGAAGACTGGCTCACTCACAAGACCAATAACCAATGCCTGTAAACATTATGTCATCCTCTTCTTATGATTAGGAAATAAATTCGGAATTTACGAAGTGTGCCCGAACAAGATCTCAAGACTTCCCGCCTCCATTCCTTCTCTGTAGTATTTCCCCAAGTGTGGGGCACACACCATCATTAGAATTGGAATATTTCTGATGTGTAGTGTTTGTGTATGTGCGCGCGCGCGCGCACAGTTTGATTTTGTTTTCCTGGCCCAGGGGATCTCCAAACTAAAGCCTCACACATAGTAGACAAGCTCTCAGTTACTGACCTACACCCCCAGCCCTTGTTTTGTAATGTTTTAGGAGCCAGGCTCTTGTTATGTTGTCCAGGCTGGCCTTGAAGTCCTTCATGGGCACACTGTGACCATCAAGTTCTCTTCAACCAGTGCTCAAGGAATCTTCATGCCTCAGACTCCAGAGTAGGTGGAACTTCAGGCACTGGCCACTGTACCCAGCATGTTTGTGTTCTTTCAATTACTTTTAAAAATAGAACTACATATTCAACCTGTAATTTTACAGATTATTGTTAGGATAAAGAAAAATAATAGTATACTATGGAAGAAGCTGATATGGTAAAGAAAAAATTATGAAGACAGAATGTGAATGATTAAACTTTGAGGAACTACCACACTACACCATCTTATATGTCATTAAGTCTCAGAAAGGATGAGAGGGAAGGAAAATTCCTTCATGAGGGACCTAATCTTGAAGTTCCTTTCTGCTCTAACATTTGGAAGTTTTAGAGCAATCAGAAAGTATTTTGAGGGAGAGAAAAGGGAAATTGCATGGAAATGGAGGGAGACCCTCATTGTTATACAAAATTACATATAAGAGGTTGTGAGGGGAATGGGAAAATAAACAAGGAGAGAAATGAATTACAGTAGATGGGGTAGAGAGAGAAGATGTGAGGGAAGGGGAGGGGGGATAGTAGGGGATAGGCAAGGTAGCAGAATACAACAATTACTAATAGGGCATTATGTAAAAATGTGGATGTGTAACCGATGTGATTCTGCAATTTGTATTTGGGGTAAAAATGGGAGTTCATAACCCACTTCAATCTAATGTATGAAATATGATATGTCAAGAGCTTTGTAATGTTGTGAACAACCAATTAAAAAAAAAAAGTATTTTGAGGGGCTGGAGATGTGGCTCAAGCGGTAGCGCGCTCGCCTGGCATGCGTACCGCCCGGGTTCGATCCTCAGCACCACATACAAACAAAGATGTTGTGTCCTCCGAGAACTAAAAAGAAAATAAATATTAAAAATTCTCTCTCTTGGGCTGGGGATGTGGCTCAAGCGGTAGCGCACTCGCCTGGCATGCGTGCGGCCCGGGTTCGATCCTCAGCACCACATACCAACAAAGATGTTGTGTCCGCGGAGAACTAAAAAATAAATATTAAAAATTCTCTCTCTCTCTCTCTCTCTCTCTCTCTCACTCTCTCTCCTCTCTCACTCTCTCTTTAAAAAAAAAATCTCTCTCTAAAAAAAAAAAGTATTTTGAGCCGGTTACAGTAGCCAACACCAGTAATTCCAGCGGCTGGGGAGGCTGAGGCAGGAGGATCATGAGTTCAAAGCTAGCTTCAGCAAGGTATTAAGCAACTCAGTGAGATCCTGTCTCTAAACAAAATACAAAACAGGGCTGGGGATGTGGCACAGTGGTCAAGAGCCCCTGCGTTCAAAAAATTTAAAAAAAAAATAGCTGGGTGCAGTAATAGACTCCTGTAATCCGAGCGGCTTGGGAGGCTGAGGCAGGAGGATCACAAGCTCAAAGCCAGCCTCAGCACTAAGCAACTCAGTGAGACCCTGTTTCTAAATAATACACAAAATTGGACTGGGAATGTGACTCAGTGGTTGAGTGTTCCTTAATTCAATCCCTGGTACCAAAAAAAAAAAAAAAAAAAAAAAAAAAAAAAAGTATTTTGGTGGGGTGTAGCTCAGCCCTTTTTGCCCAGCAAGGCAAAAAACAAAAATAAGATTTTAAAGTGGGAACCAGAAGCCAGAGAACAAGAAAAACAATTCATAGAGAATTTTCCCCATCCCATACTATACACAAGATCCAGAGGTGAAGAGGAAAGTATCTTGCTTTCTACAGTGGAAAGTTCAGGATAGGGTGAACAGGTCTAGTAAGGGTCCCCCCCCCCCCCCCCCCGCCCGCCCGCCAACTCCCTACCCCAATCTAGGTACCCAACCAGCGGGATTAAAGGAGGACTCACCTTTTGCCACCCTGCACCACCCTATGGATAGAGATAATTGGTATCTCTATCCCTAGGACTCTGCTCAATCCTGCCCAGAATCTGAACCAGTCCACACTGTGGACATCAAGTTCTTTCAACTAATACTTCTCTGAATGCTGACCTCAACCCTAACCTCAGCCCACTCTTTCCTACAAAAGCCAGCAGTATCAGAAGTCAGATGAAGTCAGAGCTCCACTTCCAGGCTCATAGGTGGTTGCTGTGTAGGCCCCTCAGTCTTAACCTCCTCCACAGCTTCAGAAACTGAATCAGACAACCTGACATTATATGTATTATGTGGTCCTGATGTAGTACACTAGGAAGAACACTGCCTCCCTCACCTGACAAATGTTCTTTCCAAAAATATTGAGCCTAAATCTAGGCAAGTCTTTAGATCTAATAGCCAGTTTTCAGAAAATACAGGGACCAGAGGAACAAGATAAGTGAAAACACAGAGGCAAATCAGAAAAATCTGAAAGGTGGAAGATTCTACAGGGAAACTGCCTGTTTCTTCAACAAATCAATAGCATGGAAAAAGGGAAGGAAGAACTGTCCTCATTTGTAGTGGGGGAGGTGTGGAGAGCAGTACTGGGGTTGGAACCCAGGGATCTTTACAGTAAACTACATCCCCGGGATTTTTTTTTTAATATTTTTTTAAGGAGAGAGAGAGAGAGAGAGAGAGAGAAATTTTTTTTAATATTTATTTTTTAGTTATTGGCGGACACAACATCTTTGTTTTTATGTGGTACTGAGGCTCGAACCCGGGCCGCACGCATGCCAGGCGAGTGTGCTACCGCTTGAGCCACATCCCCAGCTCCATCCCCAGGATTTTAATTTTTTTATTTTGAGACAGGATCATGTTAACTTGCTCAATTGGCCTCAAACTTGGATCTTTCTGCCTCTGCCTCCCAAGTCACTGATTTTACAGGCAAACACCACTGCTCACATTTTTGTTATTTCCATACTGGGGATTGAGCCCAGGATCTCACATTTGGTAAGAGCTACATCCCCAGCGCGCTCCCGCTCTCTGTCTCTCTCTCTCTCTCTCTTTAGTTATTGATTTGTTGATGGAACTTTATCTTATTTATTTATATATGGTGATGAGAACTGAACCCAGTATCTCACACATGCTAGGCAAGTGCTCTTCCATTGAACTAGGACCCCAGCCCTTTTTCTTTTCTTTCTTTCTTTTTTTTTTCTTTTTTGTTTTGTTTTTTTTTTGGGGGGGGGATGTACCAGGGATTGAAATCAGGGGCACTCAAATCACTGAGCCATATCCCTGGGCCCTATTTTGACTCTTTTTAGAGACAGGGTCTCACTGAGTTGCTTAGCACCTCGCCTTTGCTGAGGCTGGCTTTGAACTCACCATACTCTTCTCTCAGCTGGGATTACAGGAGTGAGCCACCACACAGGACCTCAGTTCTTTTTATTTTATTATGAGAGAAATTCTCCCTAAATTGCCCAGACTGGCCCATGAATTTGAGATCTCCTGCCTCAGCCTCCAGAATAGATGGGACTACAGGTGTGCACCACCACCTTCCTGTAGCTCTGTGGTAGAACACTTGCCAGGTATTTGTGAGGCCCTAGGTTTGATCTGTAGCACTGCAAAAATAAATAAGACATAAGAGATAAAATAATCACATGAATTTTAATCCCATTTTGAACAAATTGTAAAAAGACTTTTGAGACAGTGGGAAAATGTGAACACAAAATGGGTATTAGATGATATTAATAAATTATTGTTGGCTGGGTGCAGTGGCACACATGTAATCCCAGCAGTTTAGGAAGCTGAGGCAGGAGAATTGCAAGTTCAAAGCCAGCCTCAACAACTTAGCAAGGCCCTACCTAAGCAACTTAGTGAGACCCTGTCTCTAAATAAAAAATAAAAAGGGCTGGGGATGTGGCATAGTGGATAAGCAGCCCTGGGTTCTATAGCACCAAAGGACTGTGTCAGAAACAAACTTCGTGGATTAGCTCTGCATAGCTTTTTATTCAAGAACAAAGTGATGCTTCTGATGGACCCACTTTCCTGGTGGAAAATGAGCCTCTGGCCAAAGGAGAAGTATGGGCTTATATAGGTTACACTGAGAGGTGACTTAATTAATGAGCATGTCAGTATGGGCACTCAGGAATTTGGGGTCTGTTTTATTGGGCAAGATGGGAGGAGGTCTGGGGTCAGTGGTCAGTATCTGGGATTTATCTTACTGGGCCAGATGGAGGGCCTGGGGGTCAGTGGTCAGTATCTGGGATTTATCTTTTACAGATCCAGATGGAGGGTCTGGGGTCAGTGGTTGGTATCTAGGGAATGGATTTGTTTAGAGAAGGATCAATGCTTTGGTCTCTTCACAGAAACTGTCATTTTAGACTTGATGGATATCTCCTCCCTGGGGGCCTGTTTTGTCACTGGGAAGGAATGTACTGGGAAAGAATACATGTATTGCCTTCTCCCTCATTCCCTCTCCTGGGCCACACTATTTTGGGGTTTGTTATTTTTCATATCCAATAGGTTCAATTCTTGGTACAAAAAAAAAAAAAAAAAAAGAAAGAAAGAAAGAAAGAAAGAAGGAAAGAAGGAAAAAAGAAAAGGAAATAAAGGAATTATTGTTAATACAGGGAGCATAATAGTATTGATACTATATAAGAAAATGTTTTTCTTATTAATACATATTAAAACATTTAGGGCTGGGATTGTGAATCAGAGGTAGAGCACTCGCCTAGAAGGCATGAGGCCTTAGGTTGGATCCTCAGCACTACATAAAAATAAAATAAATATATTGTGTCCACCTATAACTAAAAAACAAATAATTTTTTTAAAAAATTAATTTTTATGTCATAATGTCTGTAAATTATTTTTAAATACTTCAGAAAAGAATAACTGACCTAAACATGGCATACAATAATAACTGTTAAGTCTAGTTGATAGGCATTTCAGGTTCATTTTCTCATCAGGATATATTGGGAGGTGATAACCAGGGACTCCACTTAACATTTTTTTTTTTTTTTTTGGCGGTGCTGGGGATTGAACTCAGGGCCTTGTGCATGTGAGGCAATCACTCTACAAACTGAGCTATATCCCAGGCCCAGTTAACAATTTTTAATTTACAGTTAACAATTTTTAATTTTAACTAATAATTAAAGTTCCCACTGGCTCCATTCTTCTTCTACACCCCCATTGTGAGGCCTATGGTCTCCTTCCTTTCTGCTGAAATTCAGCTCCTTCTCAGATTCTTTCCTCTTTCCTCTTGCCACATCAGCCTTTGGCACAATGCCAAAGACATGCCACTTCTTGCCCTACATTTTAAGGTTTGGTGGTTCGAGGAGGGAAGTAGAAGCTGGCTTCGCCCCCACAGTGCCTTTTATTTTATTTTTGCCTGTTTCACCCTGGACGGGCTCTTCATTATTTTTTTTTCACTTTTTATTGGTGCATAATAGTTGTACATATGGATGGGATTTGCTGTCACATATTT
The DNA here is from genome assembly GCF_964194105.1 of Spermophilus citellus. NCBI lineage: Eukaryota > Metazoa > Chordata > Mammalia > Rodentia > Sciuridae > Spermophilus > Spermophilus citellus. Next base: position 72,782,426 of record NC_138197.1, on the reverse strand, counting down.
GTACATGCACACAATATAACAATATAATTTGTCCAATATCACTCCCCAGCACTTCCACCTTCCTACCTGCCTCCAACCCCTTGGTCCCTTTCCTCTACTGATCTCCCTTTGATTTCCATTAGATCCACCCCCACCTTCCTTTTCCTTTTTCTTCTCTAGCTTCTGCATATGAGAGAAAACATAAGACCTTTAAACTTAAAAGTTTAGGGCCTGGGGTTGTGGCTCAGCGGTAGATGCTCTCCTGCAGGTGGGAGGCCCTGGGTTCAATCCTCAGCACACATAAAAGTGAATAAATCAAGTAAAGGTATTGTGTCCAACTACAACTAAAAAATAAATATTAAAAAAAGCCTTAAGTCTGACTTTATTTCACTTAACATGAGAGTCTCTAGTTCTATGCATTTTCTTGCAAATGCCATAATTTCATTTTTCTTTATCACTGAATAAAACTCTATTGTGTATAATACCACATTTTCGGTGTCCATTCATCCATTGATGGACACTTAAGCTGGTTCCATTGTGAATTGGGATGCTATAAACATAGGTATGTAGATATCACTGTAGTAAGATTCTTCAAAGTAAATACCAAAAAGAACATAGCTAGGTCATGTGGTGTTGGTGTTTCCATGCCTAGTTGTGTTTTTTTTTTTTTTGTTGTTGTTGTTGTTTTTGTTTTTGTGGTACTGGGATTGAGCCCAGGGGCACTTAACCACTGAGCCACATCCCTAGCCTTTTTGAATTTTATTTAGAGACAGGTCTCTGAATTGCTTAGGGCCTGCTAAATTGCTGAGGCTGACTTTGAACTCTCATCCTCCTGCCCAGGGGCACTTAACCATTGAGCCACATCTCTAGCCCTTTTTTTGTATTTTACTTAGAGACAGATCTTACTGAATTGCTTAGGGCCTTGCTAAATTGCTGAGGCTGACTTTGAACTCTCAACCTTCTGCCTTAGCCTCTGGAGCCATCTGGCCCATGCCTAATCTTTTTTTTTTTTTCTTTTTTTTTTTTTTTAATATCTGTAGTGCTGAGGATGAACCCAGTGCCTCAGGCATGCAAGGCAAGCACTCTACCACTGGGCTACAACCCCAGCCCCCATGCCTAATCTTTTAAGGAGCCTCCAATTGATTTCCATAGTGGTTGTACTAATTTAGAGTCCCATCCAGTGTAAAAGTTTCCTTTTCTCCACATCCTCTCCAGCACTTATTATTATTTGTATTCTTTTTTGTTTGTTTTTTGAATTTTTTTGGTGCCAGGGATAAAACCCAGTGGGGATTAGCCACTGAGCCACATTCCCAGCCTTTTTTCTTTTGAGAGAATCTTGCTAAATTGCTTAGGGATTCACTAAGTTGCCATGGCTGGCTTTATTGTTTTGGTTTTTTGTACTAGGGATGAACACAGGGGCATTTAACAACTGAGCTACATTCCCAATCGTTTTTATTTTTTATTTTGAGACAGAATCTTGCTAAATTGCTTAGGTCCTCCCTAAATTGCTTAGGCTGGCTTCAAAGGCTCCTCCTGCCTCAGCCTCCCCAAAACGGCTGGGATTACAGACATGCACCACTGGTGTCGCCCAGTTTAGTATACTTGATGACTGACTGACATTCTTTTTTTTTTTTTTTTGTACCTGGGATTGAACTCAGGGGTACTCACTATTGAGCTACATCCCCAGCCCTATTTTGTATTTAGAGACAGGCTCTCACTGAGTTGCTTAGCACCTTGCCATTGCTGAGGCTGTCTTTGAAATTGTGATCCTCCTGTCTCAGCCTCCCCACCTGCTGGGATTACAGGAGTGTCCCATTGTGCCCAGCATTACTGCCATTCTGATTGGTGTGAGATGAAATGTCAGTGTGGTTTTGATTAGCATTTCCCTAATTGCTAGTGATGTTGAACATTTTTCATGTATTTGTTGGCCATTTGTATTTCTTTCTTCTGAGAAGTGTCCATTTAATTCATTTGCCCATTTATTAATTGGGTTACTTTTTTTTTTTTTTGGTGAAAATTTCTTGAGCTCTTTATATGTTCTAGATAGTAATCCTCTCTCAGAAGAGTAACTAGCAAAGATTTTCTCCCATTCTGTGGGTTCTCTCTTCATAATCTAATTGTTTCTTTTGCTGTGCAGAAGCTTTTTAATTTGATGCTGTCCTAGTTCTTAACCCTTGGCATTATTTCCTGAGCTTTAGGGTTCCTATTGAGAAAGTTATTGCCTGTCACTGTATTCTGAAGAATACAGCGACCCTATGTTTTCTTCTAGGAGGTGCATATTTTCTGGTTGAAGTCTTAGATCTTTGATCTATTTGGAGTTGATTTTTGTACAGGGTGAGAAATAAAGGTTTAGTTTCATTCTACATATGGATTACCACTTGTGCTAGCATCATTTGCTAGAAAGGCTGTCTTTTCTCCAATTTTTTTTTTTTTTTTTGGCACCTTTGTCAAGGACCAGATGACTGTATCTATGTGGGTTTGTCTCTGTGTTTTCTATTCTGTACCAATGACCTATTTGTCTGTTTGAATGCCAGTACCATGCAGTTTTTGTTATTACAGCTCTGTAGTATAATTGGAAGTACAGTGCCTTCTTAGAATATTTCTAAGTAGTGGTAATAGGACTTGGATGAGACCCTTCCCCTGTCTTATAAATAGCATGTTCAATACTGAATGAAAGAAAGTCAGCATTTTTATACTTTGGCCAATTCAGAAAAAGAAAGGACTCAAGAAAAGCCAAGTAATCCTCCCTGGAGCAGGTTTCCTACCAAGGATGGAGAACTTAATAACTTCCAACCCATGTGACTGTTTCCACCCCCAGCATTCTCTACTTTTTAAAAAAAAAAAAAAGAGAGAGAGAGAATTTTTTTTAATATTTTATTTTTTGGCAGACACAACATCTTTGTTTGTATGTGGTGCTGAGGATCGAACCCGGGCCACACGCATGCCAGGTGAGCGCGCTACCGCTTGAGCCACATCCCCAGCCCCCATTCTCTACTTTTCCTACCTACATCCCAGACCAAAACCAGTCTCTCCACTGATGTTTATTCTTTCTTTTCTCTTTGCACTAGGGATTGAAACCAGGGGTGCTTAACCACTGAGTCACCTTCCAGACTTTTAATTTTTATTTTGAGACAGAGTCTTGCTAAGTTGCATAGGGTCTCACTAAGTTGCCAAGGCTGGCTTTGAACTTGCAAGACTCCTGCCTCAGTCTCCTGAGTTGCTGGGATTACAGATTATGCACCACCATGCCAGGATCTTACTTTTCCTTTTTTTCTGGTACTGGGGTTGGAAGCTAGGGGCACTATATAAGAGAACTAAGCCTCTAGCTCTTTTATATATATATATTGATTGATTGATTGATTTTTGCAGTACTGGAGATTAAAACCAAAGGTGATTCACCACTGAGCTACATCCCTTGTCCTTCTTATTTTCTTTTCAGACAGGGTCTCACTAAGTTGTCCAAGCTTATCTTAAACATGTGATCTTACTGTGCCAGCCCCCTGAGGTGCTAGAATTAAAGGTGTGCACCACTGTGCTTGGTCACTGACTTTCTTTCTTTCAGCATTGAACATGCTATATATAAGAGCACTGGGCATAGAGGAAGATGAAATGAGGGAGACATGGTTCTGCTTTAAGGGGATCATGGCCTAATGGAGGAGAAGATTCATACATAGCTGATTATTAATATCCTGTTTTACCTGCAGGGAAGGAGATGTATATACCAGTGAACACATTTTCAGGGAAATTATATCCAGTTTTCTCCCCAGCAAACTTCAGCTCCATCTTCTAACTGCCTCCACCCCCCTCACAGCATATGTAATTAGTCATCAGGTTCCATCAATTTTATTCCATAAACATCTCTCAGATCCATCCCCTCATCTTTCTCCATGTCACTAGTCACTGCATTAGCATCATTGCCCCCCCCCCCACCATTGCTACAATGCATTCCTAAGCTCCAGGTTGATCCTCTTTTTTTTTTTTTTTTTAAAGAGAGAGTGAGAGAGAATTTTTTAATATTTATTTTTTAGTTCTCGGCGGACACAACATCTTTGTTGGTATGTGGTGCTGAGGATCGAACCCGGGCCGCACGCATGCCAGGCGAGCGCGCTACCGCTTGAGCCACATCCCCAGCCCCTGGGTTGATCCTCTTTATGTTAGGGTCTATACTGTGGCCTCAGGGAGCCCCTTCTCCCCTTCCCCTTCCCCTTCCCCTTCCCCTTCCCCTTCCCCTTCCCCTTCCCCTTCCCCTTCCCCTTCCCCTTCCCCTTCCCCTTCCCCTTCCCCTTCCCCTTCCCGAGGGGGGACCAGGGATTGAACTCAAGTGCATTTAACCTCCTAGCCATATCCCCATTTTTATTTTTTATTTTGAGATAGGATCTCAATAAGTTGCTGAGGCTGGCTTTGAATGCAAGATCCTCCTACCTCAGCCTCTGACTGCTGGAATTACAGGTGTGAGCTGTGGCTAAAGGTAATGCTTCTGAAATAAAAACATGGCCATTTCATCTCCTTGCTTCACATCCTTCAGTGACTCTCCACTTATTCTTCATATATATATATATATATATATATATATATATATATATATATATTACACACACATATATATGTTTAGTTGTAGATGGACACTTTTTTTCTTTTTTCTTTCTCTCTCTCTCTCTCTCTTTTTTTTTTTAAATGGAGCTGGGGATAGAACCTAGGGCCTTGTGCATGCAAGGCAATTATTCTACCAACTGAGCTATAATCCCAGCCCCTTAGATGGACACTTATTTTTTATTTTTTTAGTTGTATATAGACTCAATGCCTTTATTTGTTTTTATGTGGTGCTAGGATTGAACCCAGTGCCTCCCACATGCTAGGCAAGCACTTTATCACTGAGCCACAACCCCAGCACCCCCATTTATTCTTCCCAATTTCTGTAGGCTTCCAGAAAACAAAAAGTGAGGTCTTTGTTTTTTTTTTCACTTATCTTTATTACCTCTTATTTTGTTTCTGTTCTTTTATTGCTTGAGATGGGAGTCTTACTGTGTTGCCCAGGATAACCTTAAACTTCTGGGCTCATGCAATTCTCCTGCTTCAGCTTCCAAAATTATCTGGAGAGACTAGAGATTTAGCTCAGTTGTAGAGTGCTTGCCTCACATGTGTGAAACCCTGAGTTTAATCCCTAGGACTACAAAAAACAAAACAAAAACAAAAAACAAAAAACAAAACAAAACAAAAAAAACAAAAGAAAGAAAAGAAAAAAGGAAAAAAAAAAGCTGGAAGCACATAATGGGTCACTACATAGATCTTATCTTTATTATCTCTTACAACTCCTTGTGTATGTATTTGCTGGGATTGAACTCAGGGTTTCTCATGTGCTAAGCATGCATATACACCACTGTTGAGCTATTCTCCTAGCACTGTCTTTCACAATTCTTAAAAGAAGCTCATAGCAGGTGCTCACTAAATGTGTGTTAATTTATGGAAAGAATCCAGACCATGCAATGCAGCCTCCCATCTGGGAAGCTAGGTTTATTCTTTCTTTCTTTTTTTTTTTTTTTTTTTTGTCTTCTGGAACTAGAGATTGAATTCAGAGTTGCTCTACCACAGAGCTACATCCCCAACCCTTTTTATTTTTTATTTTGAGACGGGTCTCCCATGTTGCTGAGGCTGGTCTTGAATTTGTGATCATCCTACCTAAGCCTCCCTAGTATGCATGCACCACCATGTCCAGCAAAACTTATTCTTGTTGATGGTGAAGGAGGTACTACGCATCCATGTTCTCCAAAGTATATCTGCCTTACTCCTTTCCTCCCAACCTTCTCCCACCTTTTCCTTCCCCCACCTCATTTCCTGTATATCTCCTATCTCCTTAAAATTTCTTTTCCTTCTTCCTTCCTTCCTCCTTCCCTCCCTCCTTCTCTTCCTGCCTTCCTTCTTTTCTTTTTTGGCACTGGGGCTCTTTACCACTGAGATATAACCCTAGCCCTTTTTTATTTTTATTTTTTAGGGGTACTCAGGGGCACTCAATCACTGAAGTACATTCCCAGCCCTATTTTGTATTTTATTTAGAGACAAAGTCTCACTGATTTGCTTAGCCTCACCATTGCTGAGGCTGGCTTTGAACTTGAGGTCTTCCTGCCTAAGCCTCCTGAACCAGGATTCCAGGTGTGTGCCACCATGCCTGGCTTTTTTTTTTTTTTTTTTTGAGACAGGATCTTGCAAAGTGGCTGAGGCTGGCCTGGAATTTATGATCCTCCTGCTTGAGCCTCCCAGTTGCTAGGAAAACAGCTGTATGCCACCATGCCTGTCTTGATCCTTCAAATTTCGATGCAATGGTTACCTTCTCTGGAAAGTCTCCTGAGGATTGAGCTGGGTGTTGCTTCCCTGGTGTTCAGCATTTATAACTGCCATGTGGCAAGAGGTGAATTTTATTTATTTATTTATTTTTATGTATTGAATTTTTATGTATCATCTTGCTGTTATTCTGTGGTCATTTACCTTTGTCATTTTTATGGACAAAGAATTTAGGGAGGGGGGATGGGAATAGGAAAGACAGTAGAATGAATCGGACATAACTTTCCTATGTTCATATATGAATATACCATCAGTGAAACTCCACATCATGTACAACCACAAGAATAGGATCCTAATAGATCTTAAGTTATACTCTATGTATGTATAATATGTCAAAATGCAGTCTACTGTCATGTATACCTAAAAAAAAAAAAAACCAAGCAAACAAAAACCCCTGAAGCTCAAAAAAATTGCTCAACTAGCAAGGGATGTAGCATGAATTCACACCCTAGTCTCTATGACTTCCCAGGTGATATGCTTAAGTGTCTCCAAGTGTCATAAAAACATAATCATTTACCAGGCTCTATTCCACAAAATTGCACACTTCTGTTCAGTATAGTATGCTTCTAGCACATCCCTGGCTCACAGTAAAGGTGCAGGAAATTCTTTGGAAAGCAGGCAGACAGGTGGAGCAGGAAATACACAGGCACTGATGAATTCCGGCCTGAGAGCAGGATACCTTTGGACCTTTGATAAGTGCTTTGCCTTCTCTAGGCCAAGATTGTGGGAAGGGCTAGAATCAGTATCATAACCCTGGGACTTTTCCTTATCCCAGCCCTTGCATCAGCCCTGAGAGTTCTGCGAACTGCCTGATGTAGAAAGGTACTGCTCTGGCACTAAGTTGGGAGCCCCAGGGTAATAGGTGAAGTCTTGAGTAGCTCACTGCTTCCACCTGCTGGTACTGAGAAGTATTGTTCATTCTCATTTCTCCAAGCTGTGGATCTAGTGAAGATCTCTTTTGGAAAAGGCTAGAAGCTCTCTGCATACTGTCCTTAGGCAGAAGGGTTTCTTTCTCTGGAATTCCTTCTCATTCTCAGCAGATCCTGACATTCCTGCTATTCCAACACACTGAGCTGAGCCATCAAAGACCATCAAAGATTCTAAGCTCTTAAAAGACTGAAGGGGCAGTTGGGATTGTAGCTCACTGGGCTCGATCCTCAGCACCACATAAAAATAAAATGTTTATGCTTCTAGAATAAATAAAAATAAAAAAGGCATTGTATCCATCAACAACTAAAAAAGATATATATATATATATATATATATATATATATATATATATATAAAAGAAAAAAAAGACTGAAGGGATGAGTAGGGGCAACTAGCTCAGTGGTAAAGCATTCACCCAGCACGTGGGAGGTCAATCCCCAACACCACAAAAAAAGAAAAGTTATGGCACACACCTCTACCAGAATGGCTTTGAGACAGAAACAGTACTGTGAGCCAGTTGTGGTGGTACATGCCTGTAATCCCAGGGACTCACTCAGGAGGCTAAAGTAGGAGGATCCTAAATTCAAATTTGTACTGAGCAATTTAGGGAGAATCTGTCTTAAAATTAAAGGGGCTAAGGCTGGGTGCAGTGGTGCACGCCTGAAATCCCAGCAGCTATGGGCGCTGAGGGAGGAGGATTTTGAATTCAAGGCCAGCCTTAGCAAAAGCAAGGCACTAAGCAACTCAGTGAGATCCAGTCTCTAAATAAAATATAAAATAGTGCTGGGGATGTGGCTCAGTGGCCCCCTGAGTTCAGTCCTCAGTAACCCCCCTCAAAAAAAAAAAAAAAAAAAACATTACAGAGGCTAGGAATGTAGCTCAGTGATAGAGCTACCATGTGGAAGCACTGGGTTCAATGCCCAGTTCTTGGAGGGGGAAAAAATATCAGTGTTTGTGTTTAAGTTTTTATCTGAAACAAAGGGCTGGATGGCTGATGTCAGGATGCTGGGAAACCATCTCTTCCATGTCACAGCTCTGCTGAGTGCCTAATGTCTATGCCCCAACCTCTCTGCATCTTTAGTTTTCCTCTTTGCAAATCAAAACAGTTCTCATTCTCACTCTAAGAAACAACTCCAAGGAAGGATCTCAGAATGGATGTGACAGGGCTAGGGATGTGGCTCAAGCGGTAGCGTGCTCGCCTTGCATGCGTGCGGCCCGGGTTCAATCCTCAGCACCACATACCAACAAAGATGTTGTGTCCGCTGAGAACTAAAAAATAAATATTAAAAATTCTCTCTCTCTCTCTCTCTCTCTCTCTTAAAAAAAAAAAAATGGATGTGACACTGTCTGTTTTTCTCTTTCCCAGACTGTTCTTGAACTCCTTTCATGGACTCAAGGGATCCTCAGGCCTCAGCCTCCCCAGTGCTGGGGACCACAGGAAGGCCACTATACCTCATTCTATCTTGTTCTTCTTCTTCTTCTTTTTTTTTTAGTGAAGTTTAAAAATTGGGGAGTGGTGAGCTGTTATCAATGAGACCACAAGTCTCCATGTTCCCTGGCTCTCTGTTTTCTCCCAAGTTAGCTTGGTATTCTTATTCCTCCTCCAGGCGCCCAGAACTCCCTGCAGCTCACATTCTTGCCCTCTTTGTCCCTCTCTTTGGCTGCCATTAGTGAATCCACTGGATACCATATACTTCTCTAAAAATCTGGAAGTAACTAGAAAGTGCTCTAAATGTAGCACCCAAGGAGAAGCATCCTATACTTTCCTCTACCCTGCTGCCCAGGATCCTGGAGAGGGGAGTCAGGCTTGACTGTCAATCAGAAGAGGAACAGGGCAATTGGTGTTGTGTGGTAGGGCACATTAGATGTACTCTGTCCCTTCTGTTAAGGCCTCCTTAACAGAGGAATGCCTGTCCTCTCTAAGGCCTCCTTTCTGCCCTACCCCAGTTCCAAAGAAGACCAGGGCCCAAGGAGACTTTGAAGGGGTAAGGTGTTGGGTGGAGAGAGTATGATCATATCTATGTATATGATGACTTTGATTCCTAAAACCTGGCCCTCATGGTTCCTGTGTCCCCAAGAATGCCCATGGTTGTCTGACTGGCATGTGGTGTATGCCTGTGTCAGCCTTTGTGTGACAGGGCAGGGGCTCCCTGTGGTGTGCATATGTGTTGGGAGGGGGTGATGATGAGAGCCTGGCTCCCTCTTCTCCTCCCCCATCCCATCCCTGCTCCCATCTGGCCTTGATCAGCCTGTCCCTGGGGAGGGAGCCGCGGTTTCGGATACAGGAAAATGTTCCAGGAAGCGGCCACTGTGCTGAGCCCTGCTCAGGCTCCCCCAGCGGAAATTGTTCCAGGAGGGAGGGGGGAAGGGAGTATGGAGATAGGATTAAGGGAGGAGGGGGTGGCTCTTGGCTCCCCTCACCACAGAATAAAGATGCAAAAATTGATGGGAAGCTCAGGTCAGCCAGAACCCTGGATGCGGCTGACTAAATAATTTAATGCAGGATAACTGATAGCCAGAAAACGAGGGTTCCCTCCTCTGTTCTCCTCTCTCTCTCTGTTTCTCTCTTTCTCAGACTGGTCTTGAACTCCTTTCGTGGGCTCAAGGGAATCTCAGGCCTCAGCCTCCCCAGTGCTGGGGATCACAGGCAGGCCACTATACCCCATTCTATCTTGTTCGTTTTTTTAGTGAAGTTTAAAGGTTGGGATCTGGGTGGTCCTTGAGTGTTCCTTTTCTAGCTCTATTATCATATAGTCAAGCTAGGGACCAGGACACCTGGGTCTTGTCTGAAAGTGGTGTGGCTTGGGGGAGAACGTCATTGGATTCAGACCCTTCTCCCCACTGAGGGGGCTTTGAAGCTTGGATCCAGGACTGGGAGGGCTGCCTAATTGGGATAATGGAGGTTAATGGGGCGCCTGGAGGGGGTGGCCATGCTCCTAGATCAAAGAGGCCAGCTCTTCCCAACCACCACAGCTGGAGGTCACAGCTGGAGGGGGAGGGGCAAGGACTTGGGGCCAGCCAGCAGGGGGTGCTCTGGCCCGGGAATGCCATCACGCGTCTCTGACCCCTTCTCCTCTTGGAGCTGCTTTTGACTAGAGAGCGCTTCTGGGGAACGTGGGATAAAAGAACCGAGGAGTCTTGCGATTCAGATTCCTCTGTGTGGAACGATGGGACAGAAAAGGAACACGAGAGGCTGGCAGCCTGAGGTCAAGAGAATGTCAGCACCGTCGGGACCTCGGGAACTGCAGGGCCCAAAGGCGGAAGCCTTAGATCCAGTCTCTAGAAAACCAGGACTGGGGAGGCAGGACTCCCATCCCGGGTTCAGGCTGCTAAGAAACAACCGGGCTGGGCAGCTGGGGGCGCTGGCTGGGCGGAGGGAAAGGGGCACCGGAGCTCCCCCGCCGCCGCTCCCCCCTCCCCCGGGTTGGCGCTCCCTCTCGGGCTCTAATCGGCGCGGCGGCCGCAGCGGGCAGAGTCAGCGCCGCCAGTCTCCGGGACGCGACTCCCAGCAATTGTGGTCAGGACCGCAGATATGCAGCTGCCTCCTGCCCGGGCGCCTGGCCCGGCCGGCCCCGCCCCCGCCCCGCCCCCGGCCGGCCCGCCCGCCCCTCGGCCTGCTGGCCTGGCGGGGACATTGAGGCAAGACAGAGAGGCGGGGTCTCTGGCAGGGGTGAGCACAGCCCAAGCAGCAAGAGACCTCCAGCATCCCTCTACCTCAGGACCCGTCCATCTCGGGGAACCTATCTCCGCAACAGTTGTTGCTGGGCGCTGAGGCCCCCAATCCGACTTTTGCTTTAACCACGTGCCTTGCTGCAAACCTCCACGTTGAAAAAGTCAGATAGTGCTTTGAGATCCAGGGGGGTGTCCAACTGAGGATGTGTGGGGAGGAGGTGGTAGCGGTGGTGTTCAAGTCCCAGGGACGTACTTATTAACCTAGGCAGTGGAAAAAGGAAGGGTGGGGATGGCTGTCCCAGGAAGGCTCCTTAGAACTTTCTGGCGAGTCCTCATTGGGGAGGAGAAAAGGAGGGAATGGGAAAGGCCAGAATGGGTGACAAAGAGAAAGGCAAGCATTTGGGGAGGGATTAGAGCAGAGTACAGTGGGGTCTTCCTGGGAGACTGGGGGCGAGGTCCTCAGATAATACACTTGCCCTTCACCCTATTGACCAGAACCAGAGGCTATCAAGCACCATTCTCAGAAGCAGTTACCTCTAAAATATCCACATGTAGGCCCACCTTTCATATCTAGTCAGGCACCAAATTCTGTCTACATTTCCCCCGAAGTATCACTCCTTAATTTACTTCTCCTCAATTCTCTGCTGTTGCAGGGCACATCTCAGCTCTTACTTGGACTGCTGCAACATTAGTCAACTTGCCTCCAATTTTGTCTTCTTCCAAACCATGACAATACTAATGTTCCACCATTTATGGAACAATTACTAAGTGGCAGATCTTGTGTTAAGAGTTCCACATGCATCTGCTGGGCATGGTCACACACACAAATCTTTAATACCAGCTACTGGGGAGGCTGAGGCAGGAGGATTGCAAGTTTGAGTCCAGCCCAGGCAACTTTGTAAGAGCCTGTCTCAAAAGTCAATCAATTGGGCTGGGGATGTGGCTCAAGCGGTAGCACGCTCGCCTGGCATGCGTGCGGCCCGGGTTCGATCCTCAGCACCACATACCAACAAAGATGTTGTGTCCGCCGAGAACTAAAAAATAAATATTAAAAATTCTCTCTCTCTCTCTCTCTCCTCTTTCACTCTCTCTTTAAAAAAAAAAAAAGTCAATCAATCAATCAATCAGTCAATCAACCAACGTGGGGTAGAAACCCCTGGGTTCAATCCCCAGTACCAAAAACAAATGAACAAACAAAACTACACGTGGGGGCTTGGGTTGTGGCTCAGTGGTAGAGTGCTTGTCTCTCATGTGTGAGGCACTGGGTTCGATCCTCAGCACCACATAAAAATAAATAAATAAAGGTATTGTGTTTGTCTACAACTAAAAAAAAAAAAAAACTTTTAAAAAACTATATGTTATTTCTAATCTTTATAACAATATTGGGAGGTTACTGTGTTACATTTCTACAGTACTACAGTAGAGAAATCATCTTAGGCATCAAAGGTTAAATAGCCTCCCAAGTTTACTAAATGTCAATTTATCTAGAATTGCCTGAATGTAAGCCCCTATATCATTCTCCTCTCTGTAGCCAGGGTCATCTTTCTTTTTCTTTTCTATGGTAAAAGTAAAAACTGAAACCAAGGGCACTTAACCAATGAGTCACATCTCCACCACCCCCCCACACCCTTTTTTTTTTTTTTTGGTACTGGGGATTGAACTCAGAGGCACTTAACTACTGAACCACATCCCCAGCACCCCCCACCTTTTTTTTTGTATTTTATTTAGAGACAGGGTCTCACTGAGTTGCTTAGCACCTCACTTTTGCTGATACTGGCTTTGAACTCACAATCCTCCTGTCTCAGCCTTACAAGCCAGTGGGATTACAGGCATGTACCACCATGCCCAGTGCCAGGCTCATCTTTCTAATATACACATGTTCCCATATGTTGCCTATAGAATCAAGTTCAGACCACTTGCATAGCTGATTAGACCTCCATCAGCCTCCATTCTGTGCTGCAGTCACACTCATTTATCAGCATCTTAAAAGTGTTGTTAATCCCTTATACCTCTGGGATATTGCATATATTCTTCCCTTAGTCTATAAGTCTTTACCTGGCTCTATTTATTTATTTATTTATTTATTTATTTATTTATGTACCAGGGATGGAATTCAGGGGCACTCGACCACTGGGCCACATCCCTAGCCCTATTTTATTTAGAGACAGGGTCTCACTGAGTTGCTTTTTGCCTCACAAAGGCTGAGGCTGACTTTGAACTCAAGATCTTCCTGTCTCTGCCTCCCAAACCACTGGGATTACAGGCGTGTGTCACCGCCCCCTGGCTTGGCTAACTTTAATTTATCTTTCAGTTTCTTTTTGTAGTTGACTATCCCTTCTTCCAGGAGGCCTTCCTTGAATCTCCCCACACTATCTTAGATTCACTTTGTCTCTCATTAACATGGAGTACCTTACTCTATCCAGATACTCCTCCCTCTTTTATGTTAGTTACTAGTTAGTGAGGCAAAGGGCTGGATCTAGCTTGGTCATGGTTGCATGCTGCAGTCTAGCCTTGTGTACTGGACACAGAGTGGAAGCTTTCTGAGCATTTGTGAATTAAGGATGTTCTTTTTTTTTTAAATTTTTTTTTGGTGGGGGGAGGTATGGGGTATTGAACTCAGGGGCACTTAGCCACTGAGCCCCATCCCCAGCCCTATTGCTTCCAAGAATTGGAGCAGGTCAGAGAGAGCAGGGAGAGATATGTATTTAGGGTTTTTGTGGGGGCAGGGTACTGGGTACTGGGTACTGAACTTAGGGGTGCTCTACTACTGAACTACATCCCATCCCTTTTTTTATTTTTGAGACATTATCTTGCTAAATTGCCCAGGCTGGCCTCAGACTTGCATCCCTCCTGCCTCTGCCTCTGCCTCCAGAGCCGCTGGGATGACAGGCATGTACAACTGTGCCTGGCTGTATTTAGGATTTTTTTTTTTTTTTTTTTTTTGAGAGAGAGATTGAACTCTCAAGATCACTTAACCATCGAGTCACATCCCCAGCCCTTTTTATTTTATTAAAAAAAAAAAAACAACTTTTTTTTTTAGTTGCAGATGGACACAATACATTTATTTATTTATTTATTTATTTATTTATTTATTTAATGTGGTGCCAAGGATCGAACTCAGTGCCTCACACATGCTAGGCAAGTGTTCCACCTTCAAGCTACAACCCCAGCCCCTTATTTTTTTTTTTTTTTTAATTTTGAGACAGGGTCCTGAGTTGCTTACGGCCTTGCTAAGTTTCTGAGGCTGGCTTTGAATTTGTGATCCTCCTGCCTCAGCCTCTTGAGTTACTAATATTCTAGGCATGTACCACACACCCAGCTATATTTAGGATTTTGAAAGATCATTCCCTTGGTTTGTTCAGTCCCATTCCTAAGGATAGAAGGTGTTATTGGGACTCCAACATCCCATATTCTGTTTGTTTAAAGAGCCTAATATATTTCAATATCATATTCCAGCATATCTTTTTAATATAGGGACATTTCCTAGAGATGACCAGGGTCTTATTTTATTTTTTTATGGTGAGAACTGAACCCAGGGCTTTGCACATGCTAGGCAAATGTTCTACCACTGAGCTACATCCCCAGTGTTCCAGTGTTTTTTTGTTTCTTTCTTTTTTTTGTACTGGGATTGACCTCAGGGGCACTCAACCACTGAGCCACATCCCTTAACCCTATTTTGTATTTTATGAAAGACAGGTTCTCACTAAGTTGTTGAGTGCCTTAATAAATTGCTGAGTCTGGCTTTGAACTCGCAATCCTCCTGCCTCTGCCTCCTGAGCTTCTGGGATTATAGGCCTGTGCCACTGCGCCTGGCTCTTTTTTTTTTAAATACAGGGTCCTGCTAAGTGGTCTAGGCTGGCCTTCATTTTATGCTCTTCCTATCTCATCCTCCTGAGTAGCTGGGATTACAGGTATGCACCACTGTCCCCAGCTAACCAGTCTTAATTCATTGCTAACCCATGTGAGCCACCAAGTCAGGGTAGGCTCCCTTGTTCCAGGATTAGACCTCAGTCTTTCCTTTCCCTCCACTGTCCTTTCTGTCCCCAGCTGTCTTGTTCCTTCCTTCTCCTTTCATAGCACTTCTCTTTCGGATTCTGCCTCTCCTGAAACTGCTGTATCATCATCTTAGGGCTCAAATGTCAACAAAGAAGACTGAGGTTCAGGGAAGACCGGAGCCAGGACTGCCTTGCGAGCTTGGTGCTGGAAGAGGGGATGGCAAGATTTAGAGAGAGTGATGGAGTATGCTTGTACATTCAAATGTGTATACATATTTGTGGGGGTGGGGAGCTCATTTTCCAAACTGTCATATATGGCACTTATCAGCCTTGTCTTCCCTGAGTCCTCAGTTTTGTCTTTTACAGTTCAAGTTGCCTGAACCCTAGGCTGAGAATGCTGGGTCAGAGCATTGAGTAGTCTCCATTTTTTTTTTCCCAGTAGGGGTTTAACTCAAGGATGCTTTACCACTGAGCTGTCCTCCCAGTTCCATTTATTTTTTATTTTGAGACAGGGTCTCTCTAGGTTGCTGAAGTTCTAAGTTGCCCAGGGTGGCCTTAAATTTCTTTCTTTTTTGGTACCAGGGATTGAACTCAGGTGCACTTTAGGATTACAGGTATGCACAATGTCAGCATTGAATTAATACTGGTTAGCTGGGGACAGTGGTGCATACATGTAATCCCAGTGAGTGAACCACTGAACCACATCCCTATTTTGTATTTTATTTAGAGACAAGGTCCTACTGAGTCTCTTAGTGTCTCGCTGTTACTGAGGCTGGCTTTGAATTTGCAATCCTCCAGGTTCAGCCTCCGGAGCCACTGGATTACAGGCATGCGCCCAGTGCTGGCCTTGAATTTGTGATTCTCCTGCCTCAGTCTTTCACACTGTTGGGATTATAGGCCTGTGTCACCATGCAGTCTGCATGTCTTGAGACCACAAGTAGATGGCCTGAACCAAACAAGTTTCCCTGGTCACTAGGCCCATTGCTTTTGGAGAACCTTACCAGATCAGCAACTACTCTCAGGTCCCTTGTCTATATCTCCACCATCTCTGTTTTCCCTTGTTTCTCCCCTTGTCTTTCTGTTTCTCTGCACTCAGACTTCTTTCTCATCTCCTGTATGTTCTCTATTATTGGAGTCATCTCTGGAGATGAAGGCTGGGCCTGGGTGCATGGGGGGGTAGTGGCCAGACTCAGGGCCCGGGACATGAGTGCAACTTTCCAAGCTTCTCTTCCAGGCCCCTGTGGTTGGGGAGCTCCACAGAGGGAGAGATGAGTCAGCAGGGCCGCAGAACTGGCCTGGGTGGGGGTGGGCATGCTGGGATTCCCCAGGGCCAAGGAGTTCGCTGGGGCCATCTGAGTCTCTGAACTCTGGTAGATGTGGAGGAGTAAAGGATCAAAGGTACCCAAAGGAACACAGGAGGTACCTAAAATAGTAGGAGATGGAGGCAGCAATTTGTAGGACTGGCAATTGTTCTCACATCACCCTCATCCCCAGGTTCTTGTAGGGAGAGGGGTTCCTAAATTAGGAGTTCACAGGAACTGGGTATGATGACACATGCCTGTAATCCCAACTACTCAGGAGGCTGAGGCAGGAGGATCACAAGTTGGAGTCCAACCTCAGCAATTTAACAAGACCCTATCTCAAAATAAAAAGGGCTTGAAGTGAAGCACATCTGATCCCCCAGAATCACAAATGAAACAAAACAAAATATCCCAAAAAATAGTCCTTAGGAATTTCTCAAGCAGTAAAGTTATGGTGATAGGCCAGTGTGTATGCAAGTGACATTTTTCTGTGGGTAGAGCTGTATGTATTGATAAGAGTATGTGTGTGGAGGGCTGGGGTTGTGGCTCAGCAGTAGAGCACTTGGCTAGCATGTGTGAGGCCCTGGGTTCAATCCTCAGCACCACATATAAATAAATAAAATAAAGCTGTATGTAATAAATGTATGTGTGGATTCATGAAGTATATTATGTAACCATTAGTTTGTATGTGCTTGTACATACAATGGTGTGTGCCTTTTTATAATTAAGGATTAAAAGGCTTGAGGTAGATATTATGTGTATAGCATATGTATGTATCAGAGTGGTATGTACATGTCACGTGGGTGTCTGCATAGTTCATATATGTGAATGAGTTACCTAGCATGTGTGCAAATGTATGCATCTGAACGCATGTCATGTCACTACTGTGGAGGAAAGATCCCTCCTTCCTCACCCATGTCCTCTGTCCACTCTTTTGATTAGGCTCCTTCTGAGGGCCCTAATCCAAGGGGATCCATCCTTTCCCTTGATGCTTTATAAGTTTGTCTACCCTAGACAGACTCACCAGTGAACAGCAAGCAGAACCCCTGAAATAGAGATTGACACATACTGTAATACATACCTGATGAGTGACACATTCAGACATCAGTGGGTGAGGAAGGAGGGAGCTTTCCTCCAGGGTAGCGGTTAGAGGTCTCTCATTCTCCCAAGGTTTTGCTCTCTCTCTACTCCCACTGACCTTTCCAAAAAGATCCAAAATCATTAGACAGAATGAGGTAGGTTCCAGATTCAACTCCTATAGCCTAGAAAGCCCACCCTGATTCTCCCAGGGGAGGGAGAGAAGGGAGTGGTCTCTGCGGTTCAACCCAGTCCTGGCTTTGGGAGATCAGAAAGGTACTATCCCACCCCTTCCTTCAGGGGCGTCCATCGCTGGGAGCTCAGTGTCTGGGTGGCCATGGGTGGAGGCTGAGGGGCCCCTAGGGTGGTGGGGGGTGGTGGATAGAAACCAGATGCCTAGGGGGTTTATACTGGAAGGACCAGAGCCGCAGCCTCTACCCGCCCCTGCCACATGGCGCCTCTGCCTGGGCTGCCCCACCCCCTGGAAGCCTGGGCTGAGGGAGGCCTGAGAGGGTGGAAGTGGGTCCTTGGTAAGGGATTCCAGTTGCTGCCCCTACCCCCTACGCACTGGGGAAGTAGGGTGGGGAACAAGACCCAGGAATACCAGGACCTCAGCTCGGCTGCAGTACTATGTTTAAAATGGGTGTGGAAGAAGTCAGAAGCCAGGACCTAAGGCAGGCGGGACTGAGGGCTACAGAGGGTTTTGGGCAGCCACTCTGCCAGTCTGGTGCAGAACTTTGATGGGGGTCATGGTCAGTCCAGGGGCTAACCTATTGGGGTTGTCACATCAAGGGCTCTGCTTCACATTCCCCAGGACCCTGCTCCTTCTTTTTCTTTTCTAGCACTCTTTGGGTTTGAACACTTTTGCCACTTCCCCGGTAGGATTAAGGGTTACTAAAGCCCACAAGGGAAGTAAAGAAGGTTGATCCTTCTCCTAATCTCCTTCCCCAGTCCTGTCCTTCATTTCATTTTTTTACCCTTAAAAAAAGAAAAAACAAAAAACAAAAAACGATTTTCAGTTGTAGATGGACACAACTCCTTTATTTATTTGTTTATGTGGTTCTGAGACTCGAACCCAGGGCCCCACACATGCTAGACAAGCACTGTACCACTGAGCCACAACCCCAGCCCTACCCTTTTTCTGTTTCCCTTTCAGTCTTTTTTTCTTCTCCAATCTAGTTTGAGCACCAACCCCCTCTCACACCTGCTGTCTCAGATTTCTCCCCTGCCTCAGTTTCCTGCCTGATCTAACTGGTTTGCCTCTCTTCTATTGGCAATACAGCAATTTCTCTAATGCCTGCCTTTCTTCTCCCAACTTCTTCTTCTTTTTTTAGAGAGAGAGAGAGAGAGAGAGAGAGAGAATTTTTTAATATTTATTTTTCAGTTTTCGGCGGACACAACATCTTTGTTTGTATGTGGTGCTGAGGATCGAACCCGGGCCGCACAATGCCAGGTGAACGCGCTACTGCTTGAGCCACATCCCCAGCCCTTCTCCCAACTTCTGATCTAGGGACCCTAGAAATCCAACTAGCACCCGAGGCTCAGGCTAAACTACCCCCCCAACCAGGCAACCAGGGGGAGACAGCAAGGTCACAGGGACACCCCACCACGGGCACTTCCTCTAGGGCAGACGGGTGGGGTGGCCCATGTAATCATCGGACACAATTATGTGCTATTTATACTCCCTCCCCGCCCCCCCACCTGCTGGCTACTTAACCCTCCACCTCCTCCAGACCTGGCCAAGCCTCTGGCTATTCCCCTGTCCTTTTAAGCCATTGTCTCTCCATCTTTGTTCCTCTTTTAGTTTTTTTTTTTTTTTTCCTGCTCTCTCTGGTTCTTCCAAAGCCACATATCTGGTCTTCTGTTTTCCTTTTCCCTCTTTCTTAAGCCTTTTGATGTCTCTTCTGATTCTCTTGGACTGTATCACTTGCTCTTATGTCTCTTGGTCCTTCTGTGTTTCTCCTTTTGCTTCATTGCTTTTGTCTGAAGGCCACCTGGTTCCTAACCCCTTCCTGCAAAGTTGGGCTCACAGGATTCCTTGTGGGGAAATACATCCTACCCTGAACTTGGTTCCCGCTTGCTGCTTAAGCTGCTGTGTACCCTCCCTGGACCTCTATCTGCTCCTTTCACCTCTGAGCTTTTTCCTTGGAGAGCTGGGAGTACAAAAGAAGCACGGAAGTGGGCCCTTAGGAAGAGAAAGTGAGGAAAGGAAGGAAAGTGGGGGAAGACAGGCAGGGGTGGGAGGGGACCCAGGGTTATGTTGGAGAAAAAACCTGCCTAACAACCCCTGCCAGGTCCCCACACACACACACTACAGTGGGACAGATGCTGGTTCTACCACTTGGTGGCCCAGTCTTCTCTCTCCCATAAACTTACCCCAGGACCCATCTGTCAGTTAACAGACCTTTTGGGTTGCCCTTTCCCAATATGGTTCACCTTCCTTCTTTACTTTTCATGTGTGTATGCGTGCGTGTATGCGTGTGTGTGTGTGTGTGTGTGTGTGTGTATGTGTTTTGGTACTAGGGATTAAACCCAGCAGTGCCCTGCCACTGAGCTATATGCCCAGTCCTTTTCATTTTTTATTTTGAGACAGGGTCTCAACAAATTGCTGTGGTGGGCCTTGAACTTGTGATCCTCTGCCTCAGTTTCCAGAGCCACTGAAATTATAGGTGTGCACCACTATGGCCAGCTTTCTTCTATCCCATTTTGATGGGAAGTCAGAATTAGGAAGCCCTGATTAAGCTTTCACTTCAGTTCCTTTTGTTGCTGATGGAATGGTGCAAGGCAATGATCAGTGGAACCTGGGAAGTATGATCACTTATGAAAAGAACTATCTGTCAAAGCATGGAAATTAAACCCCCGCTCAAGAATGGCAACTGGGTAACTGTTAAGGAATAAGAGAGGCTAGGGCACTTTTTTTTTGTAGGGGGGTAACCCAAAGGGGCTAAGCATAGGCATGTATGAGTTGACCCAAAGAGCTCTGCCCTAATCCTCATTCCTGCCTGCCTTAAGTTTTTTTAGAGCCAGATTCCAAGGTTCTGCCATAAAAAGCAAGGTGAGCCTAAGTATCACTTCCTAGTAGTGAAACTGAGGCACTGGAAAGAGGAAGACTAAGGGATCTTTAAGCCTGTGCCCAGCCCTTTCCTACTCTACACCCCTTCTTCCAGGTCTGGCTCTGCAACCTACTTCAGTAACCCTAAAAGTTTGGGCAGCAGAAGCCTCCACCCCTGGGCACACCTTCCCTCCTGGCCACACACACACACACACACACACACACACACACACACCTCTTCTGAGTTCGATGTGGGTGAATGGGGGTAAGCATCTTTGTGGCGAGCTCAAGTGTGTGGGGGGTATGTGCCCCCAGCGTGTCCCCATGTTCATTTGTATGTGAGTTTTTCTGTGTTCATTCATGACAGTGGCAGTACTTGTGTGGGTAGTGCTGCGTGTATACATGTGGTGTGCATGCATCATCCCCGTGTTTGTCCATGAGTGTGTATGTCAGTGTGTTCCAGTCTCTCTGTGAGTGTCGTCCCCAGTCCCCCATCCCCCCCCTTGGATCTCTAATTAGTGGTTTGGGGTTTGTTCCTTTTCCCTCCTGTTCCTTCCCTCAGCAGCGGCGGGCGGCAGCAGCCTCAGCAGCAGCAGTAGCAGCAGCAGCAGCAGAAGCCGCGTCGCCGCCGAGCAGCAGGAAGGACTCTGGAGTCAGAGTAGGATTGTAAGATCAGAGCCCAGTGGGAAAAGGAGTGGAGCTGGCCTGGGAGAGAAGCGGATCCCTCCCAGCACCCTCAGGCCACCCGTTGCCTGCACTCTCCCTGCCAGACCTCCAGCGAGGAGAGACTTGGGACAGCCAGCCTCAGGTTTCCCCAGGTACAAGATGCTAAGAGCTCTGGGAGGGCTGCCCACTGAAGCCTATGGGGTTGTCGGGGGTGTATAGGACACCTGGGTCCACCATCCCTTTAACCTTTCCCTAGGGCACCCCCAAAGAAGCCCTGACAACTTGTCCATGCTCCTGTTCCCCCTTCCTCCTTCCCACCCCTTCCCTGGATGCCCCTTTTCTCTTCTCCCTCCCAGATCCCTTCTTTGGGGAGCTCAGCAAATGGAGCAGGAAATTTGGACCCTCTGCCTCCCTCTCTCGCCCTCCTCATTGGATCCGGAGCCTTCTCCGCTGGGAAAGCTGTAATTAGAGGGTGGATCCCTACAGACAGAGAGCAGCCCCCCCACCCCCCACCCCCCAGTCCCTTCTAACTTTAGATCTCTTCTCTCCCATTCTCCCATTCTCCCTCCCTCTCCCCTCTCCCTCTCTCCGGCTCGGCTCTCTCCATCTGCCTGGCTCCTTGGGACCCGTTCCCCAGCCTCAGGATGGCGTCCTCCCTGCTTGAGGTAACTGCCCCCTCCTTCCCCTAGGAAACCAGCCACAACCCTAAAGTCCTATCCCTGCCCACCCCACCCCCTCAACTCACATAGACAGGAGCTGTGGTGCTTGTCACTTCCAGGGTCCTTCTGTTGAGAAGAGAGGAGTGGGCTCCATGGAGGGGCCAGCAGGGGGCAGGAGAAAAGGCAGAGAAGTATAGAGTCAGAAGTCAAAGGACAGTCAGAGGAGGGTGAGAGAACATTGGGTCGGAAGGCATGGACCCCTAAGGTCAACTAAGCCACTAACTGAGGAGTGGAAAAGCAATGAGAAAAGGAGGAAGAAGAGAAGGGTGGAAACAGATACAAACAGATACCAGCAGATGGGAGAGAGGGAAGGCAGAGAGGTCTGGCTGAGTGGGCATGGAGTAGCAATTGGCTATAGTTCTTTGGGGGCTCTGGTGCCCTAGGATTCCTGGCCTAAGTAGGATCTTGTTTGGTCTGTGTGGGGGAGGGGCTGGGCCTGTGAGCCGGTGTGTGGAGAGGAGGTAGGCTGAAAGGAGAGGAGGAGGGCAGCCCTGCAAGGGCGGGTGTGTGTGGGGGGGACTGACCAGGGGAACTGAGCCCAGGCCTGAGAGGGAACCAAGGAGGAGGGACAGGGTCTGAGGCCGCCTGCCCGGCTCACAAATATTTAGCTTTCAGCCAAAGACAAACTCAGCTCTATTTTGGGAGTGGGAGGCTCCAGGGCGGACTGGGCCACTTCCCCTCTAGGCTGGGACCCCAGTATCCCTTGCCTCTGGCACTGGGGATGGATGGAACTAGGGTACCATGGAGGTTTGGGTCTTGAGAAATCACTGACTCTTCCAGGGCTTCTGGGGAACCTAAAGCACAGAATTGGAGGACTCACAACTGCTCAGGACCTGAGTTCTCCCGGTTTCTGGCTCTCTGACTCTGTTTCTCTGTCACCATATGTGTCCTGCTTTCTGGGTCCCTCTGAAGGAATTTGGGGTTAAAGAGCCCTCCTTGAGAGTCAATTCTTTTCAGTAGCCTTAAATCTCCCCTATTCTTCTGGCATTCAGAAACTCCAATCTTTGTTTCTGGTGCCCTAACAAATCCCAGGGTGATGGGCCAAACAGGAAGTCAACTCATTCAACCTGAAGAAGAGGTGTGTGTGAGATGGAACAGCAGTTCTTTGACACTTGTGTCTATTGGCTGCATGGAAGTGTTAGAGTATAGTCAAGTGTGATTTTACACAGCTGAATTGTGAGAGTACAGGTGTGTGTGTGTGTGTGTGTGTGTGTGTGTGTGTGTGAGAGAGAGAGAGAGAGAGAGAGAGAGAGAGAGAATATACTGGGCATCTGGGTGGTGATAGTTCAAGTGAGGAATGGTATCTGTGTAAGACTGTGAGATAGTGAGTTTGTGGCTGAGTTTGAGGGAGTGGCATGCATGCCAATGAGGCAGACACCATGCTTCTTATTATTCTGTATCCAATGAGGGGTCCCCAAGTGCTATTCTTTACCCTCAGGCAGTGGGGACAGATGTCCTCTTACCATCTCCCCAGTAGACTCTTTATTGAGCCATCATTGCAACATTAGCCTTGAAGCTGGAAGAATGTACATGAAAATCCTGGGTCCAGTCAGGGCAGGGGTAGTGTCAGTGGGCATAGGCATCATGCCAGTGTTGCCAGCGTGGCACTGGTGCCTGGGGGAAGGGAAGCCCAGAGGCTTGCTGGATAGACATAGGATTGGGGATGCATGTGGAAAGAGGAGGAGTCCGTTGTGGAAGTTAGGTTTTCAAGTCCCATCACTCCCTGTGAGTTGAAGATGCCCTCAGCACAAAGGCTCTCCAGTGCCTCCATCTCTTTCACCTGGTCTTTGGTTACCTGGGTCTTCAAACTCTTCCCTATCTCTTTGGGAATCTTTCTGCCTGGCAGTGGGAAGAACCTGGGGTTCAGAGAGGGAAGCAGTGTGATGGGAGGCTCACCTGGATACAGTGAAAAGAAGGGGAATCTGGGAGAGAGAGAAATATGGGAGGGGGAGGTAGGAATGGAAAATTGGGCAATGGACTAAAGATAGAGCTCGGTGGTAGAGCACTTGCCTAACATGTGAGGCCCTGAGTTTGATCACCAGCACCCTCCATACACTATCACCTTCTTCCAAAAAGAAAAAAGAAAAAAAGAAAGAAAAAAAGAAAAGGAAAAGGAAAAGGAAAAGATAGAAAGAAAGAGAAAAAGAATTGGGAAGCCAAGAGAACTAAGAAACTTGGAAGAAGGCTAGAAAGTTAAAAACTAGGAATGGGGACATTGGGTGGTCAGAACCTAAGACCAGCCAGCTGTCAGATGTATAGTAGACTTTTCTTTTTTTAATTTTTTTTGTAGTAATAGATGGACAGAATGCCTTTATTTTATTTGTTTCATTTTTATGTGGTGCTAAGGATGGAACCCAGTGCCTCACACATGCAAGGCAAGTGATCTGCCATTGAGCTACAGCCCCAGCCCTATAGTAGACTTTTCCATTGGTTGGTGGGGCTGGGCATTACACTGTAAGCTCCTTGGAAGAAGGGGGTCCTCTTGCCCCACTCCATGTCTGGGTGAGAGAGCTGGGACAGCTTCTATCTTGTTCTTTCTCCAAGGACTCCCCTTCAGCACTTTAAACCTGTTTCTTTTTTTTGGGGGGGGGCACGTGTCGCTCGTTCTCTCTTTCTTTCTTTCTTCTTCTTCTTCTTTTTTTTTTTTTTTTGGATGCTGGGTTCAAGGCTGTGGGCAGGAGACAAATAAATGTAGGGTGGGAATCTTGGGTCCTGGAAGGCAAGACATTTGATGGGGTATGGGGCACACATTCAGACCCCTAAAGCGGGACCTTCTCCTCTAGTTTTCAGGAGAGAGCAATCAGCCAGAAAAGGAAACTGAGACTATGGTGAAACTCAGCCGCATGCACAGCTTTTGGTCCCCCAGGAGAGTTTGGTGGCTCTGGTGCCCTGTCTCTCCTTCCCTGCCTGCAGGGGCCCCAGGGCCTCAGCAACCCAGGGCTGGGGTCTCCTGTTGGCTTGGGACCGGCTGCCTCCTTTCACCCCTCCTTCCCTCCCCACAACTGGGTGGGGTCCCTGGGCTTGGCTGAGGCCCCTGTGGCCACAGTGTGAGGGCCGGGCGGGGGACGGCGTCGGCGTTTTTAAAAATAAACCGACCACAGGGAAACCATCGGAGCCGGAGCCGAGCTGGGCTGAGGGGGAGGGGGCGGTCAAGGGGGAGAAGGAGGGAGGAGTGGCCTGGTCTGGGGGTTTTCTGGGGCCCAGCACCACGGTGGTTTTCTCTTAGGTAGGAAGTACGCTGCCTCGCCCCCCCACTCCCAGCCTCTCTTCTCCCCCTCTGTCTTTGCCTCTGTTTTCCTTAGCTTTTCTAGCCAAGGCTCATTTCCACCACCTCTCCTTCTTTGTTTATTCTGCTTTCCTCTCTCTCCCTCCTTTTTGTCTTTTTACCTTTCTGCTTTTTCAGGTCCTGCCCATTTCTGCCTCTTAATTCCAGTTCCCCACCTCTTGTCCCTGTCCTCTGAGGCTTTTATGGCACTTCCTTATTCTTTGTAGGAGTCCTTTGCACCCTGGTGTCTAGGTGTCCTTCTAACTCCATGTTCCCACCTGTCCTGCCAGTGGGGCAGGAGTCAGATCCTGCCTTAACTAACCTTCTGGGGTATCAGAGGCTCCAGGGAAGCCTCTGACTAGAAAACAAACCTACTAGTGGCTCAAATTTGGAATCCCAAGGAGCCAATTGGGAACAGCTGGTTTGTACTTGGGGAGTAATACAGCAGTAGTGAGTGTCCACTCCACTCATTGCAACCCTGAGATCCCAGACCTAACTCTAGTTTCCGTATCACACACACTTACCACATGCTTGGAGCTGCTAGACAGCTCTAAAACCCCTGGATTCTTTTTTTTTTTCCTTTCTTTTTTTTAAAATATCTTTATTTTATTTATTTTTATGTGGTGCTGAGGATTGAACTCAGGGCCTCACACATGCTAGGTGATCACTCTACCACTGAGCCACAATCCCAGCCCTCTCTCTCTCTCTCTCTCTTTTTTTTTTTTAACAGTACTTGGGATTGAACCCAGGACCCCTGTGTGTGCTAAGCAAGCATTCTACCACTGAGCTATATATATATGCAGTCCCTTTGGGGTTCTTAACTCTACTAGAAAGACACCAGGCAATTGGCTTTTGAGAAACTCAAGCAGGGAACTCTACAGGATCAGCTTTTGAATGCTTTTTTTTTTTTTTTTGGTCAAATTCTTAGTAATAGAAACATGTGTATGTTAGCCAGGGATACTGGAGGGCATCTCCTCCTGGGAGGTCCTAAGTCTGACCTAGGGAGGGTTACCATGAGCTCCTGAGGGAGGTGGTCTTAAGTGTGGTATGACTTGATAGCAGTGGCTTGATGGACATTAAGGAGATACCTCTGCATTTCCAAAAGACCCTCTCAAGTCCCACATGCATGTCTTCCTTCACTCACTACACTGGAAAGGTAAAGAGAAACTAGTGACATAGGCTACATGTTGGGGAATACTGAGGCATGGAGGGATATGGCTGTGAGTCAGTATCCTAGCTACTC
Source organism: Spermophilus citellus (assembly GCF_964194105.1). Taxonomy (NCBI): domain Eukaryota; kingdom Metazoa; phylum Chordata; class Mammalia; order Rodentia; family Sciuridae; genus Spermophilus; species Spermophilus citellus. The sequence continues at coordinate 72,756,191 of NC_138197.1, read as the reverse complement.
CAATTCCCTGCCTTAGAGGGGTCTGAAGACTTTGGGCTCTTCCACCCACCAGCTGGTACCATGAAGCAGGAGGTGCCCACTGCTTGCATGAAAGACATTCTTGCCTCAGCCACAGTCCTGGCTTGGCGGCAGCCCTATTGCCTCTCAATGTCCCAGTGTCTCTGCTGTTGCTTCCTCTTGTCTCTCAGTCCCGGAGTGCCTGCCAAGAGATTCCTTACTAGGGACATGCGGACTTGGGACCTCAGGGAGACCAGGTCACTGCCTAAGTGAGGAGATGAAGCAGAGGCAGGAAGTGGAATAAAGGGTGAAGCCAGCAAAATCGAGAATGGGGGAAGATATGATTTCCTAATACTTCTTTTTCTACCTTTTTAATTTTTTTTTTTTTTTTTTGAGACAAGGTCTTGTTATGTTGTCCTAAATCAAGCAAGTCTTGAACTCATGGGCTCAAGGGATACTCCTGTCTCAGCCTTACAAGTAGCTGGCACTACAGGTGTTGGACACATGTGCTTGGCTCCATGCTGCTCTTTGAGTTGCATCTTTTTTTCTGAGTCCCTGACTGTGATTTCTTTCTGTTATAAACCTGCTTCCCAGCATTGAGATCATAATTTTCACCTCACTAAGCTGCTGCCTCCTCCTCCTCCTCCTCCTCTTCCTCTTCTTCTTTTTGGTATTGGTGATTGAATACAGGGATACTTTGCCAATGAGCTACATTCACAGCTCTTTTTATTTTTTATTTTGAGACAGATTCTCATAAGTTGCTGAGGTTGGCCTTGAACTTACTATCCTCCTGCCTCAGCCTCACAAGTGGCTGGGATTACAGGCATGTGCCACCATGCTCGGTATTAGCTGCTGCTTCTATCCCAGCTCTTCTCAGTAATTTAGAGTCTCCTGTTCCTCGAAGGCCTTTACACATCCCTAACAACTCCACATGGTCTCTGCTTCCTGCCTCTTTGGCTGAGGTGTTAGGCTGAAGTCTTGGGCCTCCATTTTCCTTTCTTTTTTTTTTTTTTTTTTTTTTTTTTTGGTGGGGGCAGCATCAGGGACTGATCTCCCGGGCACTCAACCACTGAGCCACATCCCCAGCCCCCATTTTTTTTGAGAGAGAGAGAAAGAATTTTAAAAAAATGTTTATTTTTCAGTTTTCAGTGGACACAACATCCTCATTTTTTTATATTTATTTTTTAGTTATTGGCAGACACAACATCTTCGTTTGTATGTGGTACTGAGGATCGAACCCGGGCCGCACGCATGCCATGCGAGCACGCTACCCTTGAGCCACATCCCCAGCCCCCTTATTTTTTATTTGTATGTGGTGCTGAGGATCGAACCCAGCGCCCCGCGCATGCCAGGTGAGCGTGCTACCACTTGAGCCACATCCCCAGCCCGAGAGAGAATTTTTTAATATTTATTTTTTAGTTTTCGATGGACACAACATCTTTATTTTATTTTTATTTGGTGCTGAGGATCGAACCCAGCGCCCCGCGCATGCCAGGAGAGCATGCTACCGCTTGAGCCACATCCCCAGCCCCCCCCCCCCAAGAGGACACAATACCTTTATTTTATTTATTTTATCAAACCCAGTGACTCACCCATGCTAGGCAAGTGCTCTACTACTGAGCCACAACCCCAGCCCTCATGACTCTAATTTAGTTCTGCCTGGATGCCAGGCCTCACTGGCGCACCTCTCTTCCCTCTAGTCCCCTATCCTTTCCAACTCTTCCCTGACCCCTCTGCTCCATGCTTCATGTCTCTAGGTCTCAGTCCTAGAGTTTTGCCCTTTCTTCTGCCTTCTCCTCTTCCCCTAAGCAGTGTTTCCTTCTTTCCACAGGAGGATGCTCACTATGGCTCCAGTCCCTTGGCCATGTTGACAGCTGCATGCAGCAAATTTGGTGGCTCCAGCCCTCTGCGGGACTCAACAACACTGAGCAAAGCAGGCACAAAGAAGCCATACTCTGATCTTTCAGCTCCCAAAACCATGGGGGATGCCTACCCAGCCCCCTTTTCAAGCACCAACGGGCTCCTCTCACCTGCAGGCAGTCCTCCAGCACCCACCTCTGGCTATGCTAATGACTACCCACCTTTTTCTCATTCATTCCCTGGGCCCACAGGCACCCAGGACCCTGGGCTACTAATGCCCAAGGGACACAGCTCTTCTGACTGCCTGCCCAGTGTCTACACCTCTCTGGACATGGCACACCCATACGGCTCTTGGTACAAGGCGGGCATCCATGCAGGCATCTCTCCAGGCCCAGGCAACACTCCTGCTCCTTGGTGGGACATGCACCCTGGGGGCAACTGGCTAGGTGGTGGGCAGGGCCAGGGTGATGGGCTGCAAGGGACGCTGCCCACAGGCCCTGGTCAGCCTCCACTGAACCCCCAGCTACCTACCTACCCATCTGACTTTAACCCCCTTAATCCAGCCCCCTACCCAGCACCCCACCTCCTGCAACCAGGGCCCCAGCACGTCCTGCCCCAAGATGTCTATAAGCCCAAGGCTGTTGGCAATAGTGGGCAGCTAGAAGGGAGTGGTGGAGCCAAACCACCTCGGGGTGCAGGCACTGGGTCCAGCGGTGGATATGGGGGCAGTGGGGCAGGGCGCTCCTCCTGTGACTGCCCCAACTGCCAGGAGCTAGAGCGGCTAGGGGCAGCAGCAGCTGGGCTGCGGAAGAAGCCCATTCACAGCTGCCACATCCCTGGCTGTGGCAAAGTGTATGGCAAGGCCTCACACCTGAAGGCGCACTTACGCTGGCACACAGGAGAGAGGCCTTTTGTCTGCAACTGGCTCTTCTGTGGCAAGAGGTTCACCCGTTCAGATGAGCTGGAGCGCCACGTTCGTACTCACACCAGGGAGAAGAAGTTCACCTGCCTGCTCTGCTCTAAGCGCTTTACCAGAAGTGACCACCTGAGCAAACACCAGCGCACCCATGGCGAGCCAGGCCCGGGACCCCCTGCTAGTGGCCCCAAGGAGCTAGGGGAGGGCCGTGGCGTGGGAGAAGAGGAGACCAATCAGACACCCCGACCTTCAGCCTCACCAGCACCCCCAGAGAAAGCCCCTGGAGGCAGCCCGGAGCAGAGCAACCTGCTGGAGATCTGAGCTGGGTGGAGGGTCTCCAGTGCCAGGGCCGCCTTGCCAGCCTCTCTTGGCTCTATGGACTGTTGTCCCTCACTCTTTTTTCCATGCATGTTGTCTTTTGAGGCTCTACCTTGGCCATTCTGGACCTGGTTATCTCCTTGCACGCCTGCTCAGCTCACCTCCTCCCTTTGCCAGAAGCCTGGCTTTCGGCCAAACTCTCATCTCAGGCCCTCACTTTGTGCCCGATTCCTGTGCTCTTGGTTCCTAGTTTTTCCTTCACCCGTTGTTCACAGGTTTTCTCTCCTTGGCTTTTGCCATGCCAACTCACTTTCTTTCCATTTAGCTTCCCAACACTATTTCTCTCTCTTACTAATTCCTTTCTGCTACACAAGCTTATTTACTGCTATCACTCAGCTTCCAGGCTTGTCTTCCCAACTTACTCCACGGCTTTCCATTCTGCAGAGTTTTTTTCCTTTTCACAAACAAGATGATGATGTTGATGATGATGATAATTTATTGCCCCCTGGTGGCTTCTTCCTTATAGACCCCAGTTATAGGAGGCTTGGGGTTATTGACCTGGCTGGGAGCAGGGTGCCAAGAGTGGGGCAAACCAGTGGGGATCTGATCCCAAAGATGGGGTAACCCCTGGGTCAGGGAGGCTGCCCCCAGGCCTATATATTTAACTCCATGCACCCCGAGTAATGAATACTAGTAATAATAATTCTATTTATCTAAGTTATGATGACGGGTCCAGTAGAATGAGCTGGGGAGGGAAGGGGATCCATTTCTGCTAAGGAAATTCTAGCCAAATGTATTGCTGTATAGACAAAGTGGTAGTGGAGGTCTTGTTAATAGAATTTCTATCATCAGGGTCTCAGTGGGGTTTCTCTTTCAATGGAGTTTTTAACAAATTGGGTTGGTTAGCTAGATCTCTGTTAAAAGAGTTGATGTGAGTATCTCTCGATTAGGAGATCCCTAGTATCCCCAGCCCCAGTCAGAAGCTGTGAAACCTCAAGTCCTATGGAGGGGAGAAAGACTGGAATGTATCCCAGCTCCCTTGACCCCAGAGCAGGTTCTTCCACTGCCCCTTCTCTCAGACACCATGATCTCATCAGGCTAATTCCCTGTTGTCATGGTTAGGGAGAGTTTACAGCTGCCATCTAAAACGTGCTCTTTGGGGAAGCCCACCTAACAGGAGGACATTGATTTGGAGATGCTCCTCCTGAACAATGGAGGGGGAAGTCTTTCTCTGGGATCAGATTAAAATAAATCAAGTATTTATTGAGTGCCTATCCTGTGCAAGGCACTGTGCTAGGCCTGGTGCCTAGAAACCATGAGAAAGAATTTATAGAGCTTAGGAGGAAAGAGGTCCCCAAACTGATTTGGGGGTGCATTTGCAAGCCCCCAACCTGGGACTTCCAACTCCACCTCCAGTGACTTTTAAAGCCGCTTAGTGCCTTTGAATACCTTTTCTGAGACTCTGGATCCTCCTTTTCTGTGCCCTGCTCCCACAAGTCCCCAGGTTAAAGGGTAAAGCTGCTGGAACTTGGGGAGAGGGTAACATTGTGGAAGGCAAAGAATCATCCCCTTGTGGAGTCCTTTTTTTTTTTTTTTAATTTAATAAAATTTCAATTTGAAATCGTGTCCTGGTGAGAAAAAGGGAAGAGAAGGGCGAAGGGTGGGCCACAGCTTTTCCTTAGCAAAGCCAGGGACTCTATGTGCGATATTCAGTTATGCTCGTTTGCATTTTATGCTCGAGGTAACACACTCTGTCGGCCACGCACTCCAAGCGGGGTTGTTTTTAACGGTCCAGTACTGTGGGCAGAGTGGGGAAGGTAGAGGTGTTATCTTACAGGGCCCTATTCTAGTAGTATTCTCACACTACACCTCCGACTTTGGCCAGAGCAGTGACCCGTCTGGGCACCCCAGTCGCAAAGCGGACTAGCGCGCCGCCCCAGCCTCGCCAAGCTGCGGCTCCCGGCGGGCGGACCCGGCCTGGCACGTAACCCGCCCCCGGCCCCGAGCCTGCAATCAGTCGTGCCCGCCACGGAGTTAGCTGAGGAACAAAAGCCACTCTGTGGCGGCCATCCCCAAGCCACAATAGGGCTTTGTGCGGCCCCCGCCCCCCAGAGCGTCCCCACTGGGCGCTCCTCGAGGCCTGGGCCTGTCTCCCGCCTGCGCCCTCCGACGGACTGACCACCCTGCCCGGTCCCGAGCGGCGCAGGAGCCGGTGGGAGGGAGTCGGCGGTCCTAGGCGGGGAGCAGGGCGGGCTCGGGTTACGAGCCCCCTCCCCACCCTGCCGCCGCTCCTGCCCCCGCCCAGGTGCGAAATCTCCTGCCCTCTGGCGGGGCGCGCAGCTTCAAAGTCGCTTTGAAGAAATCCGAGTTCCGAGGATTTCTTTAGTGGGCTGGGGGCTGTGGCGGAAGAGAGGTTTGGGAGAGGAGGCTGGAGATGAGTGGCGGGGGGGGGGCGCCTCGGAGCTGGTCTGAGAGAGAGGTCCGGAGCGGACCCAAGCTCCCACCCCCACCCGGGGGAAGGAAGGCTCCTCGGGACCCCCCAGGGTCTGGCCCTCTCGCCTCCCGGTCTCCGCCTGTCCGGTGCCAGCTCCTGCCCGCCGCAGCCTCGCGGTCCTCCCCTCCCCGGCCCCTCGGCTCCTTTCATCTTCCCTACACTCCGCTTGGGGTTTTGCTGGTTTCTGGGAGATAAAAACCGCTTCAAATAGCGGCGGCGCACTGCCAGGACAAACAGGGCCGGGCGGGCCATGTGCGCCTGGTTACCGGCCCCGGCTCCGGGCGCCCTGCTTTGGCGAGCCAAGCTCCAGGCGACCCAAGCTCCGGCGATGCCTCCCAAAGTGGGGCCCCCCATTTAGAAGTCTCGGGCAGCGGCTTCCGCGCTGCCTCGGTTTCCCGCCCAGGTCGTTGGGAGGGGCCGTGGAGACCGCCCGCTAAGCCCTTAGAGACCTGGGACGGCGGATCACAGTCGCTGTGTCGCCGGGCCGTCGCGCCCCCTGGTGAAGTTAGTAAGGGAAGACATTAGACCTGAACTTTGGCCTCCCCAGAACCCACAAATTGTGAAAAACGTCCAACAAATGTTAAAGAAGCATTATGGGGGAGGGCACGGTACTTGGTTCAGGCCAGGGCAGTGTCAGGGGACAGAATATCATTGCTCCTTTCCCCCACTTCACATTACAGGATAAGAGGTAAGCACCTGGGCTGGGTTTGTGGTTCAGTGGTAGAGCACTTGCCTAGCACGTGTGAGGCCCTGGGTTCAATTCACAGCACCACATATAAATAAATAAAATAAATGTTCATTGACACCTAAAAAATATTTTTTTAAAAAAGGTAGAACCTAACTGATAATTATGACATAACCTGTTGGTGAAAATCCAGTCTTTATCAAAGGGTGGTGGAAATTGCAGGCGGGAGTAATTTCTTGGGTGTTTTGGGGGATGAATGGCGTTATGATCCAGATTCAAACAAAAATTTTGCCTGCAGGTCCTCAGCGCTCTCCAGTAATCTGTCAGCATCATTGACTCCCTCTTCCTTCAAACCTGCTTGGTTTCAGGGAGAGATTTTCCAACCAGGTTCTCCAAGGGTATATATCCCCAGTTTGTTGCTAATGGGCTTTGTTTGTTTATTTCATGGGTTGAACCCTGGGACACTTGACTACCAGCCACATCCCCAGCCTATTTTTTTTTTTTTTTTTTTTAAAGAGAGAGAGAGAGGGGCTGGGGATGTGGCTCAAGCGGTAGCGCGCTCGCCTGGCATGCGTGCGGCCCGGGTTCGATCCTCAGCACCACATACCAACAAAGATGTTGTGTCCGCCAAAAACTAAAAAAATAAATAATTTATTTAAAAAAATGAGAGAGAGAGAGAATTTTTTTAATATTTATTTTTGAGTTTTCGGCAGACACAACATCTTTGTTTGTATGTGGTGCTGAGGATGGAACCCCGGCCGCATGCATGCCAGGCTAGCGCGCTACCGCTTGAGCCACATCCCCAGTACCCCCAGCCTAATTTTTATGTTTTATCTAGAGACGGGGTCTCACTGAGTTGCTTAGGGCCTTGCTAAATTGCTGTGGCTGGCTTTGAACTGGGGATCCTTCTACCTCTGCTTCCTGAGCTGCAGGGATTACAGGCCTCTGTGGGATTACACTTACCCAGTTGCACTTTAAAATTTATGTGACTTCCCAGGCAACAGTGAACCAACCTAGGTGTGTCTGGTAGTACATTCCTATTATCCAAACTATTTGGAGGCTCAGGCAGGAGGATCCCAAATTCAAGGCCAACCTGGACAATTTAGCAAGACTCTATCAAAATAAAAAACAGGGCTCTGTGGTAGTTCCCAGTATCCTCTCCAATTTTTTTTTCTTAATTTTAAAACAGGGTTCTTCCTAAATTGCCCACAATAGTCCCAATTTTTTTATTTTTATTTATTATTATTTTTTTTGTGTGTGTATGTGTGGTGCTGAGGATTGAACCCAGGGCCATGTGCATGATACGCAAGCACTTTACCAACCGAGCTATATCCCTAACCCAATAGCCTCAAATTTGTTATCCTCCTACTTTGGCCTCCCAATCCCTAGGATTACAGCATCTCAGAATAAAATTTTAAGAGGGGCTGAGGATGTAGTTCACTGGTTGAGTGCCTGTGGGTTCATTAACCTGGCTACTGGAAAGGTTTAGAGCCTGGTCACTTAAAATGAGTTCTGTACAGTGTCACTTGGGGGTTCTGTGAACTACAGCCTCTGAATCCCACCCTAGAATCCACTATTTTAAAGGATCCCCAGGTGATTCCTATGTCCCTTAACATTTGAGAAGTACCAGCCATGTACTATTCTTAGTGGTACATGTCTGTAATCTTTGTTACCAGGAAACTGAAGCAGGATTGAAAATTCAAGGCCAGCCTGTGCAATTTAGCAAGACCCTGCCTAAAAAAAAAAAAAAAAAAAAAAAAAATTAAATGGGCTGAGGATATAGGTCAGTGGTACAGTGCCGCTGGGTTTAATCCAGTACCAGAAAAACAAAAACAAAATAAAACAAAACAAAAAAAGCAAAGCAAAACAAAACAAAAAATTTGAGAAGTATTAGAGTATAGGTGGGTCACCTGCCTTATCACAGGTGAGGTGCCTTTTCAGTAAATTTCTGGAACCCTTTTTGTTTTTTCTGGGGGTGGGGTACTAGGGATTGGCATTTGACCACTGAGCTACATCCCCAGCCCTATTTTGTATTTTATTTAGAGACAAGGTCTCACCTGCCAATGTCTTGGCTTGGCACAGAATCACGAGCCACCACACAGCTTTGTAGATTCAAACAACAATCTTTATTCCCGAACTCACACCAGCCTCTACACACACGTTCTGGGGAAATCCAGTTCTGCTGCCCAATTCACCTACTCCAGGAGGCTTTCTTTTCCAATACTTTCTGAATCTCCCGAGAACTCAACCGGAGCTCAGGTAGGAGGAACGCCCTATTTCCAGCAGCAATAATCTTCAACCTCCAACTTCCCTAAAATCCATACTGTCTTAAACCGGGAACGCCTTAAACTTGTCTTAAACCCGGAATGCCCTAAACCCAAGGACCGGGATACTTCCTCAAACCTGATCAGCTCTAAACCCGGATCCGCCCTGGTCCTTGAGCAAGGTCACCTTACATGCAATGTCAACAGCGAAATTCCAAGGCAAGTCCATTTAACATGGGGTACGCTGGCAAGGAAATTTCGATGCGTCATTCCTACTTGGCAATGGCCCTCAGCACTCACCCAGTTGCTTAGCATCTCACCATTGCTGAGGCTGGCTTTGAACTCATCTTCCTCCTGTCTCAGCTTTCAGAGCTGCTGGGATCACAGGTATGCACCACCACGCTCGGCTTGGAAAGCTTTGTTTTTTGACCTGGAAATAACTCTCTTGGAGAGAATTTTTCAGGTAGAAAGGAGAGAAGACACAGAATCCAAGAATTCAAGATCTAGAATGTCTCTTAGATTCTTTAATGAGACTGTCAGCTTTTGAGTGTGGGGACAATTCAAACAATTTGAATTTCTTTTCTTTTTCCCCCTAATATTGGGGATTAAACCCATGAGTATTCTACCAGTGAACTACATCTGTGGCACTTTAATTTTATTTTTAAGAAATATTATTGTGGGGGCTGGGGATGTGGCTCAAGTGGTAGCGCGCTTGCCTGCTATGCGTGCGGCCCGGGTTCGATCCTTAGCACCACATACAAACAAAGATGTTGTGTCTGCCGATAACTAAAAAATAAATATTAAGATTCTCTCTCTCTCTCTCTCTCAAAAAAAAAGAAAAGAAAAAAAATATTATTGTGGGGGCTGGGGTTGTGGCTCAGAGGCAGAGCGCTGGCCTAGTGAATGCGAGGCCTTGGGTTTGATCCTCAGCACCACATAAAAAATAAATAAATAAAACAAAGGTGTTGTGTCCAACTACAACTAAAAAATAAATATTAAAAAATATTATTATGGATTTTGCTACATCCCCAGCCCTTTTACTTTACTATTTTGAGACAGGATCTCACTAAAAGATTGCCCAAGCTGGCCTCTAACTTGAAATCCTCCTGCCTCAGCCTCCTGAATAGCTGACATTATAGGCATATGCCACTGTATCACTGAATTTCTTATTAGGGGTTGGGAGTGTAGCTAAGTGATAGGGTTTGCACTTAGCCAGTATTAGGCTCTGGTTTCCATTCCCACTACTGGTAGTATTTTTTTTTTTTTTTTTTTTTTTTTGTGCTGGGGATTGAATCCAGGTCCTTGTGCATGCAAGGCAAGTACTCTACCAACTGAGCTATAGCACCCCAGCCACTGATGGCAGAGTTATGTCTAATAACCTGACATCTGCCTAACACTTTTTAAATAGCTTTATTTCCATTGTGAGATAATTAGGGATGTGGAAACTGAGGCTCAAAAAATTCAATGACTTTTCCAGTCTCTGGGCAGCAAGATGAAGAGCTCCCATTCTGCTTTAGAGTCCAGTTCTATTTCTAGCTTTTGGAATTAGAGTAAGGTTAATCTCATTTTACTTTTTTTCAGTGCTGGGGTTGGAACCCTGGGTCTGGCACATGCTAGGCAAGCCCTGTACTACTTATCTATACCCATATCCCTTGATTTCATCTTATTTTTCATCTTTTTTTTTTTTTTTTTTTTTTTTTTTGTACTGGGGATTGAACCTAGGGGTGCTCTACCAATGAGCTACATCCTCAGCCTTTTTGTTTTCTGTTTTGAGACAAGGTCTCCCTAAGTTGCAGAGGTTGCCCTTGAATTTGCTCTCCTGCCTCTGTCTCCGAAGTTACAGTGATTACAGGCCTGCACCACCACAACCAAGGGGTTCACTATGTTTGTTTGTTTTTGGTACTGGGGGTTGTACCCAGTGGTGCTTAGCCACTGAGCCACATCCCCAGGTCTATTTATTTATTTTTATTTTGAGACAGGGTTTCACTAAATTGCTTAGGGCCTCACTAAATTGCTGAGGCTGGTTTTGAACTTGCAATCCTCCTGCCTCAACCTCCCGAGTCGCTGGGATTACAGGCGTGCACCACTGTGCCCAGCTTCACTTTCATTCTTAAATCCTAGTACCTGATTTGGGTAAATCTACGTTAAATCTCTCTGTACCTCACTTTCCTCGTGATGTATAAAAGCGCACCTCTTGAGGTTGTAAGAATTGTAAAAGTGCTTCCAGTAATGTGCTCACGAAATTTTAGTTTTCCAGGTGTCCCCACCACTCTTTCCAGGAGTTCTGGTGAACACAGCACTGTGCCTGCCTGCCTCCAGAGGTCTTCCCTTTGACTTTTCTTCTTTCTGGAGGCTTTTCCTGATCTCTCCAGCCAGTTGCCTCCGACATGGTCTGTATTTGTGTTTGGGCGATCCACAGGCCTGGGAGGGTTTAATTAGGTACTTCCATGTACATGGCTTATTTTGGGCTTTCTCAGCGCTGAGTGGGTGGGAGATTGCTGGGGAATTCAGAGTTGGAAAAAAAAATAGTAGTCTCACAGGAAACAAACAAACAAACAAAATCCCTGGGCTCTTAAAGGTTGGCCCTACGAACATTTGCGCGCTGCTACCCGTCCGGCCGCCAGGAGGCGCGCGAGAAAGCTCCGGAAGTCTGGCCCAAGACCGCCAACGGGGCCTTCTTGTTACTCTTCCCTTCACTTCCGTTGAACATCGCGTCGTCGTTTGTCCTATGCGACTACCCGTCCGCATACGAATCTAACCCGGGAACTGAGTCGGAGGGGCGCGGTCTGTGCAGTTACTTGCCTGGATCTAGCCGACTTCTGACGTCCTCCTGACTAGCAAGATGTGCTCCCTGGGCTTGTTTCCCCCCCCGCCGCCTAGGGGTCAAGTCACCCAGTATGAGCACAATAACGAGCTGGTAACGGGCAATGATTACGAGAGCCCGCCTCCCGACTTCCGGGGCCAGGTAGTCTAGGCGTGGAGGGACCAGAGGCGTCGGGGCGGAGCAGGGAGAAATGGGGACCCGAGGGCTTGAGGCGTCGGTGGGGTCAGGAAACAGCCGGGGTGCACGGGAGAGTTGTAGGGTGGCAGTATATTTTAGAGCTGAACTTGGCTTGTAAGAGATGCCAAGGAGCTGTGGTTGGCGTTAGAAGGATGCGGAAAATGAGGATGGATCTGGGACGTGTGAGGATGCCGGAGAACTATTAAAAAAATAGGGGACAGTGTCTAGGAGAACTGGGAAAGCTTACTCCGGAACTTTTTTCCAGGGGAGTTCCTTGGAAGGAAAAGCAAGGGAAACTGATGTTTATCGAGTGTTTGTTAAGAGGAGGTTGAGTCAGGTGTTTTCTAAAGTGAACCCTGCGAAAAAGTATTCTAGTTTTACAGATAAGAGAGCCAAGATTTGTTTCTCTCTCACAAGTATTTATTTTGTGCAAATAGGAAAACAGGCCTCTGGAGCTTGTTTTTCTTAGCTCAGCCATGGGTTGGAGATGACAGGGAGTTCTGCAAAGATCTGGGGAAGAGTCTGACTCACTGTCAAACCCCTCACTTCTGGGCTATAGTGGATCGATCTTCCTATTCTACAACCGAACAAGGATCTGCTAAAGACCCCTGGGAGGCTGGACCAAAGCACAAGAACTGCTTTTATCCATCACCGGGAACAAGTGTGGAAGCGGTGTATCAACATTTGGTGAGGCATGGCAAAGGTTTCCTGGACCATGGGCTACAGATCCTGGAGAATCTGAGGTCACCACTCCTCTGCCTTGAGCTCCTCTTCAAAAGGCTGTTTTTTTGTTTTGTTTTTGTTTTGTTTTTTTTAATTTATACATGGACACAATATCTTTATTTTGTTTATTTATTTACTTTTTTTTTAATGTGGTGCTGAGGATCGAACCAGGTGCCTCACATGTTCAAAGCAAGTGCTCTGCCACTGAGCTACAATCCCAGCCCCAAAAGACTGTTTTATTCAGGCTCTCTCTCCATGAAAGCTGTCTATAATATAAAATCTTTTTTTTTTTTTTTTTTTTTTTTGGTGCTGGGGATTGAACCCAGGGGTGCTTTATCATTGAGCTACATCCCCAGCCCCCCCCCCCCCCTTTTTAAAAATATTTTTAGTTGTAGATGAACACTTTATTATTTATTTATTTTTATGTGGTGCTGAGGATTGAATCTGGTGCCTCACATATGCTAGGCAAGTGCTCCTACCATTGAGCTACAGCCCAGTGTCCCAGCCCTTTTTTTATTTTTAATTTTGAGACAGTGTCTTGGTAAGTTGCTGAGGCTGACCTCACACTTGTGATCCTCTGCTTCAGCTTCTGGAGTCATTGGGACTACAGGCATGTGTCACTGTGCCTGGCTTGTATATCAAATCATGTCAAATTTCTGGTTCTTATTGTGGAACACAAGATTGTGCAACAGTGGTTTCATTTAATCTCTGTTGACTTGTTTTGCTTTCTGGTTTGTGAACCTGCTCTTTTCTTCCAACTCATGCCATTGTCACTTTTGAGCTTTTATCTGAATCTTAGCAAGGTTAGTGTCAGGTTGTATGGATTAATCTCATACATACTTCATTCATATTTAGGAGTGGAGCCACACTACCTGGGTTCAGTTTCTTTTTTCTTTTTTTTTTTTTAAAGAGAGAGTGAGAGAGGAGAGAGAGAGAGGATTTTTAATATTTATTTTTTAGTTCTCGGCGGACATAACATCTTTGTTGGTATGTGGTGCTGAGGATCGAACCCGGGCCGCAAGCATGCCAGGCGAGCGCGCTACCGCTTGAGCCACATCCCCAGTCCATGGGTTCAGTTTCTGACTGTGCTATTTTTTAACTTTGTGACTTGGGCAAGTTTCTTAATTACTCTGTCCTTCATTTTCCTAATTTATGGGCTGGAACTTGTCTTACAAGGTTGTAGTGGTGATTAAATGAGTTAACGCATGTAAATTACTTATAGAACAAGGCCTAGCACACATTAATCCCTTCAGTCATCATCATTATTACCATTGTCATCTATAGGAAGAAATTCCTAGAAATTAAGTTGCTGGGTTCCAGGGTATATTCATTCATTTATTTTGTGAGCTGTTCCCGAATAGTCCTTTATTAAAATTGTATACATATATGGTTCTATGAACAGCACATGAGTTCCCTACCTGTGTGTTACTAAACTGTGATGTTTGATATTGCAGTACAGTTTAATTTGCATGTGTAAGTGAAGTTGAACATCAATTCACTGTCTGAGCCATTTGCTCCCCGGCTCTTTTTTGGCTCCTACCTCTGGTTGTTGCTTTTCATTCTTTTTTTTTTTTTTAATTTTTTTGTAGTTGTAGATGGGCAGAATATCTTTATTTTATTTGTTTATTTTTATGTGGTGCTGAGGATCGAACCCGGGTCCCACCCGTGCTAGGGGAGCACTCTACCGTTGAGCCACAATCCCAGCCCTTTATTTATTTTTATGTGGTGCTGAGGATGGAACCCAGTACCTCGCACATGCTAGGCAAGCGCTCTGCCGCTGAGCTACAGCCCCAGTCCTCTCATTCTTTTTGTTGGCTTCCCTTCCTGATGTCCCTTAAATGTTGTTCCTGTTGCTGGACTTCCAGTTGATGAAGCAGAGCTGGGTGTTCACTTGTTTGTCACATATTCCCGTTTAGATACTCCACAGATGTTGCATGTTAAGCCTGTTTAAATTCAGTATCTCCATTTCCCTCTTCAATCAGGCTTCTTCGGGGGCTGGGGATGTGGCTCAAGCGGTAGCACGCTCGCCTGGCATGCGTGCAGCCCGGGTTCGATCCTCAGCACCACATACAAAGATGTTGTGTCCACCGAAAACTAAAAAATAAATATTAAAAAAAAAAAAATCAGGCTTCTTCCTTGGGGTTTTTCATTTCAAGGAATGGCTGTATTATTCAGGAGCAGAAGGTTTTAAGATAGGCTCTGAGGCAAATAGACAGTTTTTTTATTTTTTATTTTTATTTATTTATTTATTTTAAGGTGCTGGGGATTGAACCCAGGGCCTTGTGCATGTCAGGCAAACACTCTACCAACTGAGCTACATCCCTAGCCCCTTCCTTATTCTTTTATTCCCCATTTATATCACCTTGATTCCTGCCCGTGTCCTGCGCAGGCGGTGGAAATGGGGTTCCCCTTGGTGGAATGGACTGGCTGAGAAATAAAAGCTAAGAAAAATAGAACCAATGAAAAAACCACAGGTCGCAGAAAATTGTTTCAAAAGTTGGGGCAGGTCGGGCAAGCTGATCAGACGGATTGAGCTTCTATACTCTGGCAAAATGGAGCCTGCGCCTGCTTTATTTATATTGGGAAATATCAAAGCCCTTCCATAGAATGTTCTTCACCAAAAAAAGTTAAAGTTGGGTGTCGCGTCTACCCGCCGGCAGGAAAGACGACAACAGCAGGATTCTTCTTTAACACCCTTTATTGGAAGCTTCCATGAGGTATAGATGAGAGAAAAAAGGGCCCCGAGCCCGAGAAAACCACCCCTTATATACTTCAGCTGCAGCCCTGCTCGTACACCATTGGACAAAGAGTGCATAGCAACACAGCAGCAGCCAATGGAATGATAGACCCAGCACTTGCACATAATGCAAGAGACACCCAGCTCCAGATTGTGCAAAGCAACAAGCACTTCTTGAAAACAGTTTGTTCCAGGAGCTGGACAATTGATACATTGTATTCTAGGGAGTGGCTGAAAACAAAGAACTGGGTCTCAGCCCAAGAATTAGGCTCACGCCCACACAAGGCAGCACAGCAAAATGGCTCTCTACAGTTGGGCTGTCCAGTTCCCCATCTCTGGAGCTACTATGAGGGATTTTCCTAATAGAGCAGAGATAAAGGTCACGTGCATTGGGCAATCTGTTGCCCTGGGAGAACCACAGACAAAGAGTTTGCGATGCCAAACCTAAATCTCCCTGGCCACCATACTGATAGAAGACCCTCATGTAATTCACTGATGGCTTCCTGCACTTGATCAGATGTCTTCCCCATCACTTATAGTGGTGTTGAACCCAGGGGCTCTCTACCACTGAACTTCATCCCCAGTCCTTTTTATTTTTTTTTAAATTTAGTATATACAATCATATGTACATGTGATGAACCTTTATTTTTATTTATTTTTATGTGATGCTGAGAATTGAACCAGTGTCTCACACATGCTAGGCAAGTACTTTACCACTGAGCCACAATCCCAGCCCCCAGCCTGTTTTATTTTGAGAGAAGTTCTCCTAAGTTGTTGAGGCTGGCCTTGAACTGTGATCTTCTTGCTTCAGTCTCTAAAGTGGTTGGGATTACAAGCATGTGCTATTGTCTCTGCTACTTTGCTCATATTAGACTCTTCATACTCAGATTACTTGTCTAAAATTTCTGTGTTTACAATGCCTATTTTGTAGGCTTTTTAAAAATATATTTTAGTTGTAGATGAACACAATACCTTTGCTTTATTTATTTTTATGTGGTCCCAAGGATCGAATCCAGTATCCCATACATGCCAGGCAAGTACTCAACTATGAGCTACAACCCCAGCCCATGTAAGTTTATATATATATATATATATATATATATATATATATATATATATATTATTTATTTATTTTAGTTGTAGGTGGACACAATACCTTTATTTTATTTATTTATTTATTTATTTATTTTTAAAGAGAGAGTGATAGAGGGGAGAGAGAGAGAGAGAGAGAGAGAATTTTTAATATTTATTTTTTAGTTCTTGGTGGACACAACATCTTTGTTTGTATGTGGTGCTGAGGATCGAACCCGGGCCGCACGCATGCCAGGCGAGCGCGCTACCGCTTGAGCCACATCCCCAGCCCCTTTATTTATTTTTTTTTCACGTGGTGCTAAGGATTGAACTCAGCGCCTTGCACATGCTTGGCAAGCGCTCTTCCACTGAGCTACAACCCCAGCCCTGTGTAGGGTTTTGGTAATGGCCAAAGGAGATCACTCAAGGCACCTAACCCAGAACCTAGCACATTATGAACATATTAACTGTTGTAGTTGCTGCTTGGTATTGCCCTTATTATGTCTAATTATTTCTCAAATTTTGTGTATTCTACTCCCTAAATCTGTCAGATCTATCTCCTTTTCTGCATCCCTACTGGTTCAGGCCACTTCATCTTTGTTTTGGAGAAGTCCTGAAGTAACTTCATAACTGATTCCTTTTTCTCCATTTTGGTTCCTTCTAATGTCTTTCCACACTGATCCTTCTGAAATGCTAATGCTTTATTCTCTTGCTTCAAACCCTTCCAGGGTTTCCCTTTTACTGTCTTAGTGCAAGTTCAGACTTCTTGACTGGCTCAGAAAGCCCCAAAGACCTCTGAGCCTTAGTTGCCTCATCTGTAAATGGGCAAAATACTATTTAGAAGATTTGTGTGATAGGTAAATGAAAGGACAAAACATAAAGTGCCTGGTACCTAGTTGGCACTCATTAAGCATGAGTGCCCTTACTTTTTTTTTTTTTTTTTTTTTTGTGGTGCTGGGGATTGAACCCAGGGTCCTATGCATGCAAGGCAAGCACTCTACCAACTGAGCTATATCTCCACCCCTGCCCTTACTTTTTTTTTTTTTAATATTTTTTTAGTTATACATTGACACAATATCTTTATTTTGTTTATTTATTTTTATGAGGTGCTGAGGATCGAACCCAGGGTCTCTCACGTGCGAGGCAAGAGCTTTACCACTGAGCCATGACCCCAGCCCCTGCCCTTACTTTTGTTTTTTTTTAAGAGAGGAGGGAGAGAGAGAGAGAGAATTTTTTTAATATTATTTTTTTTAGTTATTGGTGGACACAACATCTTTGTTTGTATGTGGTGCTGAGGATCGAACCCGGGCCGCACGCATGCCAGGCGAGCGAGCTACCGCTTGAGCCACATCCCCAGCCCCTGCCCTTACTTTTAATACATGTTTAGTGAAAGAATGAAATGTATATAGGGGGACTTGGGATCAGAATAATCTGAGTCATGGTTTTATTTCCTTATCAGGCGTGATGTGGGCCTTTTTGGGGTGCTGAATGAAATTGCAAACTCAGAGGAAGAGGGTAAGTGTTTGTCCCTCCAGCTTCCTCTAGTTTTCTGGTTGGTATCTCCTATCAGCCTATCTCCTCACATTCTTCTTGAATTCACCGCAGTACCTATTTGCCTGGCCTTTTTCCTGTTAGCCCCATTTTTTTCCTGTCATCTTTCTCCCCTTCTACTACCCTTATAACCCAGAATAGGTGTAAAGAGGGAAGTGTCCAGAGTCCTTACTGGGCAGAGGGACTTGGGAAGTGCTTGTTCTTGCTTGTTCTCACCTGAGAGAGTACTGCTTAGTAAGTGCCCTAATTTTGAATGGTGTATCAGAGTTGTTTCCTTAACCCCACAGTTTTTGAATGGGTGAAGACGGCATCCAGCTGGGCCCTGGCACTCTGTCGTTGGGCCTCCTCCCTCCATGGGTCCCTGTTCCCTCACCTGTCTGTAAGTTTGACTTCCTTCTGGCCCTCCCTGGGCACTATTCCCTCATCACCCCTTTCCTATTCTTTGAGATCAGAGTTGGGTGGGGTGATTTCAGAGGGCAGAAGTGGTCCAGTTAAGTAACCCTGGGGGGGGGATGACTCCTTTTGTCCCAGTGTGTACTCTCTCTGCTTTCTCCCCCCCCCCACCCCACACACACACTCTTTTTTTTTTTTAATGGACTTTCAATTTATTTATTTATATATGGTGCTCAGAATTGAACCCAGTGCCTCATACGTGCTAGGCAAGTGCTCTACCACTGAGCTACAACCCAGCCCTCTGCTTTGTTCTTATAGCTCAGGAGTGAAGATCTGATTGCTGAATTTGCCCAAGTCACAAATTGGTGAGTACACAAGCTCTGGGGCCTTGTTGGAGGAGTTGTGAACCTTGGAATTTCTTTTGGGGATAGGGAAGTCAAGATGGAGACTTCTTCCATTCCTTTCCTGACTGTTCACCACATTTTCATTCTTCCTACTCACAAAAGGAGTAAAAGAAAAAGTAAATAACAAACATCTTTTCACATGGAAGGGAATGTTGGATTGGGGTGTGGGAAGAACAAATGTCAACCGAACTCACTTCTGCCCAGGTCCAGCTGCTGCTTGAGGGTCTTTGCATGGCATCCTCACACCAACAAGTTTGCGGTGGCCCTGCAGGATGACACCATTCGTGTGTATAATGCCAACAGGTATGTGTAGGTGTATGAGGCCAGCTCTGACTTGTCATTCTCCCTTCCTTCCAGCCTTGATCCCAGGGAAGTGTGTAGTTCTTGAGCCTGGTCCACAGGGTTCCTTCCAGAACTGGGTTCAGGGATGTTTCATAACTAGATGTGCCCTTTTTTTTTTTTTTTTTTTTTTTTTTGGTGCTAGGGATTGAACCCAGGGCCTTGTGCAAATGAGGCAAGCACTCTACCAACTGAGCTATGTCCCTAGCCTGATGTGCCCTTTTTCTAGATCTAGCTTTTATCTTACCCACAATATCCCTGATTCTCCTGGGCCCTGGCTGGATTAGCTTTCTTCTCTGTGATTCTCCCTCCTTAACTACACTCAGGTCTCCTGAGTGTTAATGTCCCTGCTTTGATTCAGTTCCCTACTTTTTCATTCCAGCACTATAATTCCTTCCCTGAAGCATCGGCTACAGCGAAATGTGGCAGCTCTGGCCTGGAAGCCTCTCAGTGCCTCTGTCTTGGCTGTGGCCTGCCAGAGCTGTATTCTCATATGGACTCTAGACCCTACTTCCTTGTCTACCCGGTGAGTCCTGGCAGCCTGCTTTGGCAACCTGTCTTAATTTGGCCATCCCATGGGTGGTGGGTGGTGAGAGTTTTTGGAAGAAGTTCTTTGTCCTCACAGTACTTCTCTGGGGTATGATAAAAGAAGCATTTAAGGTCAAGGTGGTGTGCTACAGTTCCATCCCTTTCTCTAGATTTTGTAATCTAGAGAAAGGGATGGAACTAGGGGCTTCTGGAATTATGAGGACAATATATATATGGGTCATGGAACAGAAAGACCATCTCTTCTAAGGTACTGTGCAGATACACATTTAAAGGAAAGTAGAAGAGAATGAGTACCCATGAGTATAGAAACCATCACAATGTAGAACTAGAATCCTCATGAGAACTAACTAAAAATAAAACCAAAAACTATTTTAAAAATTATGATTGAAGAAAAAAATCTTTTGGCTAGGTTAATTAATAACAAGAGAAAAATCTAAGTGCACTATTTTCAGGACTGGTGTGTGCTTGTAGTCCCGGCTATTCAAGAGGCTGAGATAGGAGTCCAGAAGTTTGAAACTAGCTTGGACAACATAGCAAGACAAGACCTTGTCTAAAAAAAAGAACGAGCCGAGCACTATGGTGCACACACATGTAATCCCAGAATTTGGGAGTCTGAGGCAGAAGGATTGAAGTTCAAAGTCAGCCTTAGCAATTTAGTGAGGCCCTGTCTCAAAACAGAAAGGGGCTGGGAATGTAGTTCAGTGATAAAGCACCCCTGGGTTCAATTCCCAGTACCAAATAAACAAATAGACAAAAACGGAGAAAGAACAGATATGGAAGAAAAAAGTTTATGAAAATTGGGGGCTGGGGTTGTGGCTCAGCAGTAGAGCACTTGCCTAGCATGTGCGAGGCCCTGGGTTTGATCCTCGGCACCACATAAAAATAAATAAAATAAAGGTATGTGTCCAGCTACAACTGAAAAAAAAGACCAACAAATTGGAAGCGTATAAATGTTTGGTTTCTAGTAAAATGTTACGAAAGTGGATTGTAGAAGAAAAGGATAAACTGTGCCACTAAAAAAGATGCTATACTGAGATGGTTTTATGAAAGTCATATGAAATTATCCCAAGAATAGATAATCTCTGTTATTTGGACTATTCCACATCAAAGAAAATTTTGGAAAACTTGATTGCGTGTGTGTGTGAGAGAGATACTGCAGTACTTTACCATTGAGCTACACACTTGTCCCTTTAAAAATCTTTTTTATTTTGAGGCAACATCAAGTTGCTAAGAGTCTGGCTAAATTGCTGAGGCTGGCCTGGAACTTGGGATCCTCCTGCCTCAGCCTCTAGAGTCGCTGGGATAATGGACATGTACCAAAGGTGTACCACCAGTATACCCACTGGTCTCAGTTTCATTGATGACAAATAAAACTAAGAAACTTGTGTATGACTGTCACAACAAATCCTATTAGTGTGTATATCTATAATGCACCAGTAAAAAAGTGTGGGAATAAAAAAACCCCAGGAAACTGATATATGTACATTGTTATTAACCAAAGTCCAGACATTATTTGGATTTCACCGTTTTTTAATGCCCTCTTTCTAAGAAAGTTGCAGGATCCATCCTAATATTTTTTAAAAATTTTATTTATCTTATTCATTTTAGTTATTGATGGACTTTTATTTTTTATTTATATGTGGTGCTGAGAGTCGAACCCAGTGTCTTACATATTCAAGGCAAGTGCTCTACCACTGAGCCACAACCTAGCCCCGCCCTAACTAATTTTTCTGAAACTAATATAACCCTATCACCTACCTGACAATAGATTGGATTTTTCCCCCTTCAATGCTGGGGATTGAACCTAGGGCCTTATACATGTTAGGCAAGTGTTCTACCACTGAGCTATATCCCAGCCCCCTACCTGACAATAGGTAATACAAGAGAGGGTTTTTTTTTGGGGGGAGGGGGTGGCGCATACTGGGAATTAAACCCAGGGATGCTTTACCACTGAGCTATATCCCCAGTTCTTTTTATTTTTAAAAATTTTGTCTTTTTTTTTTTTAAATTTTGTCTTTTTTTTTTTTTTTAATGGACAGCATGCCTTTATTTTGTTTTATTTTTATGTGGTGTTGATGATTGAACCCAGTGCCTTACACATGTGAGGCAAGTGCTCTGCTGCTGAACTACATCCCCAGCCCTAAAATTTTATTATTTGTTTATTTATTTTTTACAGTGATGGGAATTGAGTCCAGTGCCTTGCACATTATTAGCCAGTGTTATACTATTGAGCTACATCCACAGTTCTTATTTTTTGAGAGTGGCTTCAAACTTGAGACCCTCCTGCCTCAACTTCCCTCCATAGTTATTGGGATTACATGTGTTCCCCTGTGCCTGGCAAATTTAGTATACTTCCAATCGGAATTGGCAAATGATAATTAGAATTCTTAAAGAATAAATGTGAATCAATTACTTTCAAAAGTTAGAATAGTGAAGGATGACTTGCCTTACCAGGTATTAAAGAAAGTTATTGAGTTATTGACACAACAATAGAAAAACAGGGCCTGGGAGTATAGCTAAGTGGTAGAACACTTGCCTAGCATGCATGGAACCCTGGATTCAATCCCCAGTGCTACCAGAAATAAAAAAGAAAAATAGATTGATGTAACAGAATAACATTCAGGAACAGATTTTAGGATATATGGAAATTTAATGTATGATAAAGTTGGTTTTTCATTGCAAAAAATGATGGGGCTGGGGCTGTAGCTCAGTGGTAGAGTCCTTGCCTCACATGTGTGAGGCACTGGGTTTGATCCTCAGCACCATATAAAAATAAAGACATAAAAAGATACTGTGTCCATTAAAAAAAAAAAAAAGCCATTAAAAAAAAATGACCTGGACCTGGTGGCACACACCAGTAATCCCAGCAACTTGGTAGGCTGAGGCAGGAGGAGTTGCCCAGGCTGGGCTACTTACTATCTCAAAGTAATATTTTTTAAAAAGGGTTGGGTGTGACTCAGTGGTAGATTGCCCATGGTTTCAGTCCCCAGTACCAGTTGGTCAATCAGTTAATTAAAATACAAATATGAAGTTTAACCCTGTCTCAAATGATTACATGGCATGTATATGTAATCATTGCATTCAGAAGACTGAGGCAGGAGGATTTTGAGTTCAGGTATAATCTTGGCAATTTTTTTCCCCAGTAATAATGGGTATTGAACTCAGGGCTTCATGTTTGCTAGGTAAAGATGTGCTACCGCTGAGCTACATCCCAGCCCTAACCTGAACAATTTAGCAAGACTCAGTCTCAAGAAAGAAAAGAAGCCGAGTGCAGTAGCGCATGTCTGTAATCCCAGTGGTTCAGGAGGTTGAGGCAGGAGGATTGCAAGTTCAAAGCCAGCCTCAGCAAAAGTGAGGTGCTAAGCAACCTAAGTTCTCTAAATAAAATATTGATAATTATTTTTTTTAAAGTTGTAAGCTTTTTATTCCTGAATTATAGTTAAAACTCTGCGCTACACAAATGACAATACAAGAGATGTGGATAAAGAAAAAAATTGTGATACTGGGGATGGAATCTAGGATGCTCTTATCACTGAGTTACTCCTTCCTTTTTTATTTTTTATTCTGAGCAGAGTCTCACTAAGTTTCTGAGGCTGGCCTTGAATCCTCCTGTCTTGGAATCCTCCTGTCTCAGTCTCGAGAGTAGCTGGAGTTATAGGCTTGCACAACTGCAGTAGGCTGAATATAGAAAATATTTTATACAATGAAATGTCCATTTGTAGAAGCACATCTAAACAAATTATATTTGATGTATAAAGCAGAGCCCTAAAAAGAATGAGAATAGAGCTGTATAAACTGATTAGAAAAGATAGCTCTGAAATGTTTTTTTCTTTGTACTGGGAATTGAACTTAAGTGCTTTTTTCACTGTGCTAAGTCCCTAGGCTCCCCCTCTCCCCTTTTTAAATTAATTTCAAGACAGGGTTTTGGGCTGGGGATGTGGCTCAAGCGGTAGTGCGCTCGCCTGGCATGCGTGCGGCCCGGGTTCGATCCTCAGCACCACATACAAACAAAGATGTTGTGTCCGCCGAAAACTAAAAAATAAATATTAAAAAAAAAAAAAGACAGGGTTTTGCTAAATTGCTGAGGCTGGCCTTGAACTTGTGATCCTCCTGCCTCTGCCTCCTGAGTCCCTGGGATTACAGCCATGTGTGCCTCTGTGCCCAGCTGCTGTGCTTTATTTTATTTCTTTGGTACTAGGGATTGAACCTACAGGGGCTTTACTACTGAACCACAACCCCTGCCCTTTTTATTTTTTATTTTGAGATATGTTCTTGCTAACTGGCTTAGGGCCAGACTAAATTGCTGAGGCTGGCCTTTAACTTGTGATTCCCCTGTAACCACCTCCCAAACTACTGGGATCATAGGTATGCACCACCACATCCAGCTGTGACATATTTTAAAGTTGAAAATGGTTGTACATCAGTGGCCTGTGACCTCATTGGGATTAAAGGTGATTGTAGTTTGGTGGAAAGGGGAAAGTTTGGTATTGTGGTATTAATTAGGTAGTAGCCTGTCCGTGTCAGGCCAATTACATGGCTTTGAAAATAGAGATGAATGACAGGGCAGAAAATCAGGCATGGTGATGCATGCCTGTAATCCGACCAACTAGGGAGGCTAAGGCAAGAGAATTGCAAGTTTGAAGCTAGCCTCAGCAACTTAGTGAGATCCGGTCTCATGAAAAATAAAAAGAGCTGGGTATGTGATTGGTAGAGAGCCCTTGAGTTTAATTCCTAGTACCAAAAAAAAAAAAAAAAAAAAAAGAAAGAAAGAAAGAAAAGGGACAGCAGGTGCCATCACTTATTTCCCAGCAAAAATCATTGTGTGGCACAGAGATAGGAGACATCCTAACAAAGATAGGTAGAAAAGCAGTTTTGGAGCTTTGGGGACTGGGAGGTAACTCTGAGAAGTGTTAGGAACCTTGAGATTATGTCATCAATGATCCTAACACTGGGCTGGATGGCCTGTGGGGACAGGGCTGTCTTTTAGGGGGAGCATGACACTCAGTGTCCTTCTGTCTGCCTTTACTGGTCAGAAGTTGTCTCCTGGGGTGAGGAGTGAAAGCTTACTTCTTTTTTTTTTTTTTTTTTTTTTTTAAGAGAGAGTGAGAGAGGAGAGTGAGAGAGAGTGAGAGAGAATTTTTTTTTAATATTTATTTTTTAGTTCTCGGCGGACACAACATCTTTGTTGGTATGTGGTGCTGAGGATCGAACCCGGGCCGCACGCATGCCAGGCGAGCGCGCTACAGCTTGAGCCACATCCCCATCCCCGAAAGCTTACTTCTTTTCACTCTGGCCTTGACATTACACATCACCCATTAATGGCAGTGATTTCCTTCCTTTGCCTTTTTTTTCCCCTTTAATTTCCATGATTGTTACCCCTTTTCCCCATCCTAGATTTGAGCTGGGAGGTACTATTGAGATTGGGAGGTGTTAGGAGAAGCAAAGAAATGAAATCACAATGCTTTCTTTTATCTACTGATCCCATACCTTCTATTTTGTCAGACCTTCTTCTGGCTGTGCCCAGGTATTGTCTCATCCTGGACACACACCTGTCACCAGCTTGGCCTGGGCCCCCAGTGGGGGGCGGCTGCTCTCAGCCTCACCTGTGGATGCTGCAATCCTGGTGAGTTGGTCCTATCCTCTCCCTAACCCCTGCTTTTTTTTTTTTTTTTTTTTTTTTTTTGCCATGCTGAGGATGGAACCCAGGGTCTTACATATGCTAGAAAAATGCTATACCACTGAGCCACATCCCCAATCTTGTACCCCTCATGCCATCTCAGCTTCTACTCTGACTTGAGGCAAGAAGTTTTTTTCCTGGTGTTGGAAAATATCATGTGGGAGGGAGTGGGATCCTTGTCCAATCTTTAGCTTATCATGGAAGCAGTTTTACCATTGGCACCCTCACAGACTTTAGGTGTCTGCTTTCATTGTAAACATAAATCCATGTCCTCATGTTTAACAGTCTCTTTTGTGTACATTAAAGAGGGTAGCCCACTGTAAGCTGATGGGGTGCTTGAGTTTCCTTTGTCTCACTCTCCTGCTTCCTCACCTAGGTGTGGGACATCTCAACAGAGATCTGTGTCCCGCTTCCATGGTTTCGAGGAGGCGGAGTTACTAACTTGTTGTGGTCCCCAGATGGCAGCAAAGTCCTGGCCACCACTCCTTCAGCTGTCTTTCGGTATAAGGGGAGGGTAAGGGTAAGGACCTAGAGAAAGGCACTTGGTTTGGTACCTGGAACCTGACCCTGGGACTGCCAGAGGGAGGGGGTCCAGGTGTAGGAGCCTGGAGGCCCTAAGCTATAATTTATCTCTCTGGCTCAGAGTCTGGGAGGCCCAGATGTGGACTTGTGAGAGATGGCCTACTCTGTCAGGGCGCTGTCAGGTAAGGAGACTGATTCACAGAAGCTGGGGAGGTGGTATGTCCAGTAGACTCTAAATTCCCCAAGCCTAGCTCCCTACCTCCTATATTAGTTCCTTTCTGCATCACCCTATAGACTTCCCTTCCCCTGCCTTTTGCCTCCTGACCCCAGACTGGCTGCTGGAGCCCAGATGGAAAACGACTGCTGTTCACTGTATTGGGGGAACCACTGATTTACTCCTTGTTATTCCCAGAACGTTGTGGTGAGTTAGGGCAATACTTCAGAATGTAGAATGTCTGGGACAATCGGAGGGAGGCAGCAACCTGTAGGATGGTAACGTGATGGGTAAAGGGAAGTACAGAAGCTTAGGAGACTTCAGAAATATTGATGAGCTGACTGGGGATCAATAGGAAGGGTGTTTTCTGTACTTCTCAGAACCTTTCCCATTATCTACAGGTGAGGGGAAAGGGCGCGTTGGAGGTGCAAAGTCAGCGACGATTGTGGCAGATCTGTCTGAAACAACAATACAGACACCAGATGGTGAGGAGAGGTGAGCTGAGTGTGGGAGGAAAGGAGGGAGTGTGAAAAAGAAAGGTGGCAAGGGCCACACTGAACACTTCTTGTCCTGGCCTATAGGCTCGGGGGAGAGGCCCACTCCATGGTCTGGGACCCCAGTGGGGAGCGTCTGGCTGTGCTTATGAAAGGTGAGACAGAGGGTAGGGCTTTGCTTAGGTCAGTTTTCCCTATTAATCAAGTGTGTCCACGCCTCTAGTTTTCTGCCCCTGCTCTGGAACTCCACTGCTACTCGAGTTCCCTCTGTCAGTGGACCCATTTCTTTTTTTGTGGTCCTGGGAAACAAATCCAGGGCTTCATGCATGCTAGACAAGTGCCCTGCCACTGAACAACACCCCTAGCACTGGACCTATTTCTTCTAGGAAACCCACGGGTACAGGATGGGAAACCAGTCATCCTCCTTTTTCGCACTCGAAACAGCCCTGTGTTTGAGCTGCTTCCTTGGTAAGTGCTGGGCAGGCATTTAGGTCTGGGTTCCTGGCCACTCTCACACTAAACCCACAAGCCACTACAGGTACAACCTCCTGTTGCCTCTCACTTATTCCTATGCTTCCCCTAGTGGCATTATCCAGGGTGAGCCAGGAGCCCAGGCCCAGCTCATCACTTTCCATCCTTCCTTCAATAAAGGGGCCCTGCTAAGTGTGGTGAGTAGGCCAGGCTGCTGGGATTTTGGGGACTGGGGTAGAGAAGCTGAGGGCCCTTGACTGCTGTGTGGCTCTACCATGAGGCTGCCTTGGGACCCAGGATTTAATTTTTTTCCCTCTTATTGTCCTGCAGTGCTGGTCCACAGGCCGGATCGCCCACATCCCTTTGTACTTTGTCAATGCCCAGTTTCCACATTTTAGTCCAGTGCTTGGCCGGAGCCAAGAGCCCCCAGCTGGTGGAGGCTCTGTTCATGATCTGCCACTATTTACTGAGACATCCCCAAGCTCTGCCCCTTGGGACCCTCTCCCAGGGCCACCAACTCTTCAGCCCCACTCTCCTCATCCCCACCTCTAATTAAAGGTTTGTTTTCCATTCAGTTATTGGACTATCTTTTCTAGGGGAATTGCAGTGGGGCAGGGGGCAAGGATTTGGGAATAAGTTCCTGCTTTGTTGCTTTTTATCTGCTACTTTTGAATTCTTCAGTTATTTAACCCTAGGAACTAGATTCTTTTAAAAAATGACTGGAAAATCAAAACCAAGAAGTTAGTGTTGAGGAAAACTTGTAGCATAAGGACTTGCACATATTAGATGTTTTGCTTTTGCCAGGTTTGAGCAAGTTCCCAGGATAATGTAGGGTAATAATGAATAAAGGACTGGATCCATAAGAGTAAGTTGTTTTATTGGACTGGGGGATCTGAGGAATGCATAGGTGTTAAGTGCTGGGCCAGAGTGGCACGGGCCATGCTCAAGGCACCCTCTCGAGTGTGGTGCCCACCAATGAAACCACTGGCATGTACAAAGATGCAGCCAGGAATCCCACTGACCTGGTCCAGGGCCTCATCCCGAAGACCCCGCCACGGCTCTGGCAGAGGAAGCCTACAAATGAAGAGAAAAAGGGAGTTTGTGGGAGCAAACAGACCTGAGAAACTGGGAAAGGGGAGAAGATCAGAGGCCAAGGTTGGCAGCATTCCCTAATAGGGCTAAAACAGGCCTGAAGGTGTGCAGGGTCATTCCCTGGTGCCTCACCGGTTTTGGAATGAGTGGGGCTCCTTGGGCACACACTGAACTCGCCACTGTCCAGCCTGGTCAGTGAAGATAACAAACATGATGGCCACAGTGGGGGACAGCCCAGATTCCAGGTGATAGAGATGTTCCTTCCAGGGGCATCCACCTTTTGCCAGTTCTACTATCTTCCCACTTGGGTCCACCTGAAAGAGAAGTAACGCTAGAATAGCAGCCTGCCAGCCACCACTGATCCCCCAATGCCTTCTCCTAGGCTTGTACCTGGAATCGTCGGGCCAGGGCTTCTTCCACCAAGACCCGAGCTGGTAGCCAGCTATGTTGGTAGAAGTCAAGTCTCTGCAAAAACTCTTCTCGAACCAGATCCATTGCACGCCTGAACCCTGCCTGGGAATGGTAGGAATTGGAACCGTGGTGCTGGCCCAAACTTTACTTTGCTAGAGTTTAAGAGAAGCAAATGTAGCTGGGTGTGGTGGTGCATGCCTGTAATCCCAGAGGTTTGGGAGGCTGGGGAAGGAGGATTGCAAATTCAAAGCCAGCTTCAGCAAAAATGAGGTACTAAGCAACTCAGTGAGACGCTGTCTCTAAATAAAATACAAAATAGGGCTGGGATGTGGCTCAGTGATTTAGTGCCTGAGTTCAATCCCTGGTGCAAAAGAAAAAAAGAGGAGTAAATGTTCCAACTTCCTCTGAGGTTTTTACATCTCAGGGTCTCTTACCTCCGTGTCTTGGTTAGGATGGTTCCAGGTGGGATTAAGTCGAGAAACCCGGGCACTCAGAGTAGTGGTCAGTGCATATCGAGGCTCCCCCTCCTCCCACTGGGAGATCCCATTGTCCACTGCGTCCACCTCCTCCACGAAGTTCTCATACATCTATGGCAGCAGCATGGGAAATGCTCTTGAGGATACCTACCATTTGTGCAAAGTCACATAGGTTTCAAAGTATGTCCATATATACTATTTCACTTAATCATCACAATACTCTGTAAGGATCTTACCACTCACTGGATGAAGAAGGGGGGAACCGGGTTTGCCCAAAGATCAGAGCGCTAATAATGCTGGGACGGGGTTTCAAATTACCTGACCTCTAACCCAGGGCTTGCTCACTGTACCAAGCCCAAGCCATGGCCAGCATGTGTGGGGAGGGCACTGCTGGCTTTTGAATAAGAAGGATCTCAGTTCCTAAAGGGGACTATGGGAGTAGATTCCTATCACTGGTGGAGGGTAGAGCTCCAGGTGGGCTATAGAGTCTATTCAGTGGCAGTTAATGAGTTATAAGAAGGTCTGTAAGCACATAAATTGAGTAGGGAAGAGTGAGACCTAGACTAGACATCAAGAGCTAGGATGTGAGGTTTGGGTGCCAGGGAATCCCATTTCCTGAGCTTGAAGAAATGGTAAAACAATGCCTCAAGAGTTTGGGGGCAGAATCAATGTGATTTGCATACAAAATAGGCCTCCTTTATCATATCTGTGGCATGTACAAAAAGTGTTGGACAAGTAACTCATCTAGACCCAGCACCACTTGGTTACGGACCCTAATTTGATGCTTGGATCCCCAACACAGGTTTGGCCTAGCACAGTGCATGACTGTAATCCAAACAACTTGGGGAGGCAGTAGGATCATAAGTTTGAGGCCAGCCTCCACAACTTAGGCCTTAAGCAATGTAGCAAGACCCTATGTCAAAAAAATAAAAGGGGCTGGGTGGGAATGTATTTTAGTGGTAAAGCCACACCTCTGGGTTCAAATGCCATTACAAAAAGAAACAAACAAACATTTAAATTAGTAAGCTGCTTAGTAACCTCTCAGCAATGGAAATTAAAATGGACCCTGGCAGTCTAAAAAGCTGCTATCTGCTGGGCATAGCACATGCCTGTAATCCCACAACTCAGAAGGCAGAGGGAGGAGGATTGCCAAGTTTAAAGCCAGCCTTAGTTAGCAATTTAGTGAAACCCTGTCTCCAAATAAAAATAAAAAAGGCTAGGGATATGATTTAGTCATTAAGCACCCCTGGGTTCAATCTCTGACACTAAAATAAAATATGTTTGATCTGATGAACCCAGGGCTGTGAGTCCTATTCCTTCCCCAAGAGCAGAAAGCTGCTTGTAGGGAACCTGGTGGAACTTGAAGATATTTTCAAAATTAGTCCCTTCCCAACTCCCGTGTTACAAGTGAATTAGAGTGGTGATGAGACATGTCCTCCTCAAACTTCAGGGCAGGGAGAACCTCTGAGCTTGATGCTTCCAAATATAAGCAGCTTCCTCTATGTACTCAAGTTCTGAGTAATTATTTTACCAGGACTGGGAAATGCTGCTCTGCGATAATAGGTATGGTGGCATACACCTTTAGTCCTAGTTACTCAGGAAGGTGGTTTGAGCCCAGGATGGGCAACATAGTGAGATCAGACTGAAAAACAAAATCACCATAGAATAAAAACACCAAAGCCCTTTCCATGTAGTATGTCATCCACTTCTCACAGACACCCCAGGATGCAGATGGAGAGAGATCATCCCTTTGTGAAATGAGACAGATGGGGATGGGGTGGGGTATGGGGTAGTGGTAAATAGTCCAGGAACCCTGAGGCCCAGCCCGGAGTGCTGCATGGTAACATGCCTAGAAGGCCTGGTAGAGACGCATATGTGGGACATTTCTGTCCTCAGATCCCCACCTTGTCATAAAGGGTGTCCACCATGCTGTCTTCTTCACTAGTGCCCAGCAACTGGGCCAGCAATTTGTGCCCGAAGTGAAGATAGATGAGTCCAGCACTGCTCAGCTTGGTCTTCCATGGCTTCCCAGGGCATAGGGAGCTCATGGTATCTGTGAAAGACCTGAGGAGCATAGGGAGGTAGGGCCGAGGTGAAGAAGCCAGCCCCAGTGAATACTGTGTGAGTGCTCACCTGTGCAGACATGGGAGGGTGGGGGCCACTGCAGGAGTTGGGAGGAGAAAGCCCAGCCGGGAAGGGCTTGGCTTTTCCTCAGAGATTAACATAGACCTCAGCTTAGAGTCTCCATTCATGCATTCACTGAACAATGACTAAAACTCAACGTTTACCATATCTCGGGTTTTGTGTTTTATTAGACATTCAAGAAAAAATATCTTTGCTTTTCAAATTTATTTGCTGCAGGAAGACAAATACAAGCAACCAAACAAGTACAACTGTCCTTCAGAATCTGTGCAAGACTGGCTCCAGGACACCCCTGGATAACAAATTCCACTGATGCTCAAATATCTTATTTATTTATTTAAAATATATTTATTTTTTAGGTGTAGATGGACACAACACAATGCCTTTATTTTCATGTGGTGCTGAGGATCGAACCCGGGTCCCGCCCGTGCTAAGCGAGCACTCTACCACTGAGCCACAATCCCAGCCCTTATTTATTTATTTTTAATATATATTTTTTTAATTATAGGTGAACACAATGTCTTTATTTTACTTTATGTGGTGCTGAGGATCGAACCCAGTGCCTCACGCATGCTAGGTGAGCTTTCTACCCCTGAGCCAAACCTCAGATCATCAGTACCTTATTTAAATAAACATTTTGTCCTGTGTACCTTAAATCACCTCTATGTTACCTATAATACCCAATACAATGTAAATGCTATGTAAATATGTTATACTGTATTGTTTAGGGAATAAAGAAAAAAAATTCTTTACATGTTTGATACAGATGGTTTTAAAGTCTTTTAAAAATTTTAGAGGTAGAACACTACCTTAGCATGCTCAAGGTCCTAGGTTCCATCCTCAGCAACCCCCAAACATCTTTAAAATACCTCAGCAATAACTACTTTTATATTACAGTATCACTGATAGAGTTTTGTTTTTCTTCCTTTCTTTGTTTTCAAGATGGAAAATGCTTGAGCAGAGTTTTGGCTTTATCTTTTTTTTTTTTTTTTTAAGAGAGAGTGAGAGAGAGCGAGAGAGAGAATTTTTAATATTTATTTTTTAGTTCTCCACGGACACAACATCTTTGTTGGTATGTGGTGCTGAGGATCGAACCCGGGCTGCACGCATGCCAGGCGAGCGCGCTACCGCTTGAGCCACATCCCCAGCCCAGAGTTTTGGCTTTAATGAAGGAAAAATAGAAAGGTTGGTGGCAGAATTGTTATGTGAAGTCCCAAAAGAGAAAGTTACAGACTGGAATAGGACAGAGAAATAACCTCCCAATAGAAGGAAACAATATTTCCTCTACTGATAGAAGGAGTTGAGGATGTTTCCAGGTTGAAAACTGAGGAAATGCTCGCTGGAAGAGCCCACAGAGATGTGAACAGGGGTTTGAGGTGAGGGAAAAGGACCGGAATGGTACTGTGGATAATGGATTACCCTTGAACAAGAGGATTTCCCAGTGGAAGAGTATAAACGAAATAAACACTACACATATTTGAACTGTAATTAACTGCCAAAATCAAGTAAGCCCAGTAGTCAGAGGTGGGGCACCAAGGGCACAGGCCACATTAATCCCAGATGGGGTATTGGCTGGGCTGATGACAGCAATGGTGAATAAAAGCCTAACTAAGCCAAACAAGTCGAGTTAGGAGGAGCTGGAGGGAGTTATTAGGAGCCAAGGGAGGTCCAAGGCCAGGGAGATGGGTACACGGCAGGCAGAGAACAGGAGGGATGGAAGGCTGTATAGTTCCAAAAAGCCTTGCAAGTTCGATTCCAGTCGAACTATTCCCTAACATGGACTTGAGCAGTGAAAGGTTGAAATGGAGCACAGGAGAAAGTTAAGTAAGTTAGGACTGAGGGTGTAGCTCAGTAGTAAAGCGCTCATTTGCATGAGCAAGTCCAGGGTTCTACTCCCAGCACCGCCAAAAACAACAAAAAAACAAAAACCAAGTGGTATCTGAGGACTCACCTCTGATGATGGTCATATCGATGTCTCTGAGGATCGTACTCTCCACCCACATCCACCACGATGTCACACGAAGCCAGTTTCTCGGGGTCCCGAGTCCGCACAATTTCTGCATCCTACAGGGGACACAGCAGGCGAAGAGGCTATCAGGACGCGGTCGTGCGGGTATAGGATTAATGAAGGGTTTCCAGGGAATCAGGCCTAGGGCAGTGCTCGGGCTGTTTGAGCCATCAGAGGGACCCCGTCGGGTCCGCAAGCAGTCCCCGGGTCAGTTTTCGCAGACCGTACCCGGTATTCCGGCAGCAGGCGAAGTAACGCGCATGCCAGCGCCTCGTCGCAGTGGAAGGTGCCGTTGTGTGTCCCGATTCGTGGTGGTACCATATTGCCACGGGACCTTTTTGGGGGCGGGCCGGACTCTGGGCTTAGCATACAGCGCCGGGTTTGGAGGGTTGATCTCGGCAGCAACAGCGTTAAGAAACAGTGCAAGAACCTGCGTCCCATGTGGCTCCCCTACTCCGGCGGGAGTCGGAAGGTCCGACCCGGAAGGGGAAGCGCCCACGCAGCTCCACTTCCGCTTGCGTACTGTTCCTATGGCAACCGGCCTTCACACGGAGCACTCAATTTAGCAGTTTCTCTGCAGCTCTCATTACCTTTGTTTATCAAACTCAGGGAAGGGGGTCACCCTCTCGATCACCCTCTCCCATCTAATCACCAGGCCCTTGCTTAATGCAAGAACAGACCAACACTCTACCCAGCTGGCACATTTATTAGCATTAAACACAAGATCCTTCCCCTCCCCGGACACCAGGAGGTCACTCCCACAAAGTCCCAATCCCCTGAAGCAGGGTCCCTCTGCTCCATTTCTGCAACATACTCTCAGGCCTTGGCTGTAGCCTGAGCTGCCCCTAGAGCTGTGAGCTGCTGAATCTTCTGGCTCATCATTTCCATGACAGCTACAGGGGAAAAAAGGAAGAGTCACATCCTTGTCAGGAGCTAAAGGAAAAGAAACAGGTGAACGACCAACTACAGTTGTTTTGTACTGGAAACTGACCCAGAGGCACTTTATCACTGAGCTACATCCCCAGCCCTTTTTATTTTGAGACAACGTCTCATCACCTTGTTTAGGGCCTTACTAAATTGCTGAGGCTACCCTCAAACTTGCCATCCTCTGCTTCAGCCTCCCAAATCAGTTTGTATAAAACTTTAAAAAAAATATGTTTTAGTTGTAGTTGGACACAATAATTTTATTTATTTATTTATATGTGGTGTGTGGGAAGCCATTCTAACACGTGATTGGGTGACTCCCGTTAAGGGCCTGAGGCGCTTTGGCTCTGTCAAAGCTTTCCCTACAAGAGAGCCCATTCGTGTGGGGGTGTGCCTGACCACTGACCCCGTGGACCCAATCACTGACCCTGACCTTGGAGTGCAGCCCCCCCTCAACCTTCATTGGATGGAATTCTCCCCTGAATCTCTTGTTCCCCAATAAAGGGCTACTCCCAGGCGTGTTCGCTCTCTCTCTCTCCTGCTAGCCCTGAGTAATCCTCGCTGCCCTGCTGGGCGGCTAGAGGTGGGAACTGGAGAGGTGAGCCGTCTCGGACCTAGCAATATAAATAAGGTAACTGGTCTGTGTGTTTTATTTCGATCTCTTCTAACTAACTTTATGCCTAGAACCTCATTAATGAAACCACTGCGCAGGCCGCGTGGTAGAGTGGTGCTGAGGATGGAACCCAGGGCCTCGCTTGTGCTAGGTGAGAGCTCTACCGCTGAGCTACAACCCTAGCCCCTGTTTAAAACTTTTAATAAGCAATCTACTGTAGGGGACACACACTAACATGAATTTAGAGTCTACCATGTGTCAGTCAATATGCTAAACATTGAGACAAAACACAGTACTGTATTAGTCTGACACATCCAGAAAACTGTAATATGGAAGTCTTTTGAGGACTGAGAGCATAGCTCAGTGGTAGAACACATGCCTAGTATGGGTGGGGCCCTAGATTAGACCCCACCACTGAGAAATATATATATACATTTTTGCCTTTACAATAGTGGTCCTCAATCCTCCCTAACATAGTCACCTAGTAGCTTTTTATTTTTTAATTTTCTTTTAAAAATATTTTCAGATGAGACTTTTTTTATATTTATTTTTTAGTTATAGATGGACACAATATCTTTATATTTATGTGGTGCTGAGGATTGAACCCAGTGCCTCACACATGCTAGGCCAGCACTCTACCTGAGCCCCACCCCAGCCCCACCCAGTAGCTTTTTAGGGACAACTATGCCTCCCCCAACTTTCAGATTGATTTAATAGTTGATCTGGAGTGGGCCCAGGCTATTTTTTTTTTTTTTTTTTTTTTTTTGTACTGGGGATTGAACCCAGGGGTGTTTAACCACTCAGTCATATTCCCAGCCCTTTTTTATTTTTTGAGATAGGATCTCACTAAGTTGACCAGGCTGGCCTCAAACTTGTGATCCTCCTGTCTCAACGTCCAGAGTAGCTGGGATTACAGGCATGTGCCACCATGCCCAGCTCTCTATGTACTTTTACTATGCAGAAAGAAAAGGTCAAGAGGTGCTCTAGGCAGCACTCACCTTGTTTCATGGCATGCTTCTCCTGCAGAGCTGGCTGGATTTTCTCCATCTGCTTGGTGAGGAAGTCTATCTTCCTTTTGAAGAAATCCTTGGCATCCTCAGCTGTCTGCAAGATCAGAGGTGAATGAAGGGGTAAAAGGAGACCCTATTCTACACTGTAGATTTTCCCTTAAACTCCCCTTCTCTATTTAAAGGGACATCCACATGCTTCCCCCTACTCACCTTCTCCACATAGTAGCCAGTTCCCACATCGATGAGCACATGTTCTACATCGTGTAGCTTCCCAGGGACATACATCTGATAAGCCAGGATTAAGGGAAAGACTAGCTCCGCATGAGCCATGATTCCTTGTTAAGCAGTCTGACAGATCTAAGACCTTCCTTTTCTAAAAAGCTATAAAGCATGAAGATTGCTGGAAGCCTTAGAACTATACTTGTAACTTCAAAGAGGGAGAGACAGGTTGGTTCCGTATGCAGAAAATTATATATGCTGGGACACTCTTGTGCTGATCCCATCTTTTGCTCTGCAGGCACTTATTGTAATTCTTCCCATTAACCCCTCCACAAATACCAAATACAGTGTTTTCCTAAAGCTCTAGTACAGGTCAAAGGCTAGCTTCATTTCCCCTCAACACTCTCAACCATGAAGTAGCTAACTCCTGATGGATTTAATCTCTACTATTTAACCACTCCCCTCTATACTGTGATTTCTGTGTGGTTTCTTGTCTTATTTTTCAGTACTAGAGATCTAACCCAGGGCCTTTCACAGTAATAGAGGCAAATGCTCTATTACTGAGCTACAACCCCAACACTTTAAATTTATTTGATACAGGGTCTCCCTAAGTTGCCCAGGATGACCTATGAACTTATGATCCTAGCGCTGTAGCTTCCAGAGCAACTGGAATTACAGATGTGATACTGGGCTGGGCCTGTACTTCTCTTTTAACCTGTCAGTTCTCAGACTACAGATTGTAGGTGCCCTATTGCCATAACTTGCTCACTCATGTTAAAACAGATGGCCACAGGGCTGGGGATGTGGCTCAAGCGGTAGCGCGCTTGCCTGGGATGCGTGCGGCCCGGGTTCGATCCTCAGCATCACATACCAACAACGATGTTGTGTCCGCTGAGAACTAAAAAATAAATATTAAAAAATTCTCTCTCTCTCTCTCTCTCCTCTC
The DNA here is from genome assembly GCF_964194105.1 of Spermophilus citellus. Lineage (NCBI taxonomy): Eukaryota > Metazoa > Chordata > Mammalia > Rodentia > Sciuridae > Spermophilus > Spermophilus citellus. Next base: position 72,719,670 of record NC_138197.1, on the reverse strand, counting down.
TCACTCTCTTTAACAAACAAACAAAAAAAAAAACAGATGGCCACAAACCAGATTTCTTTTTCTTTCTTTTGGTGCTGGGGATCAAACCCAGGGCCTTGTGCATGCAAGGCAAGTATGCTATCAGCTGAGCTATATCCCTAGCCCCCACAATCCAGGTTTCTTAAAGTATTTTAGGAATGCACGACAATTAAGCTGAAATTGACGATTAAAAAACAGAGCCAACCTGTTTCTATATCTTCCCACTCTTCTATTGCTATATCTTCTAAGTTATTAGCATAAGTATTAAATTAATATTGTCATACAAGAAAGGGAACTATCACTTCAACTCTTTTTTAAATACTTTTTTTAGTTGTAGATGGATACAATATCTTTATTTATTTTTATGTGGTACTGAGGATCAAACCCAGTGCCTCATGCATGTGAGGCAAGAGCTCTACCACTGAACTACAACCCCAGCCCCATCACTCAAACTCTTCATACTCTTTGGTACTGACATTACCTGGATATTGAAATAAGGTTAGACAGAAGAGCTATGAAGTGTGTATAGTAAGAGTATTTTCAAAATCATGGGGTAACTATAATCTAAACTACCCCTAACCCCGAGAGAGAGAGAGAGAGAGAGAGAGAGAGAGAGAGAGAGAGAGAAGAAGAAGAAGAAGAAGAAGATATGGTAGCATTTCCTATGGAAAGGATACAGAACTCGTCAGTGGAACAAGTAATTCTTTCCCTGTGAAAACAAACACAAACACCTGGGGGAAGGTTGGCAGCTCCAACAGGGCACAGCGCCCACAGTTCGTGTGAAAGAACAGAAAAAGAGGCCACAAGAGAAAAATGTCCTGTAATTTCAACTCTCCGCGGACAACATGCAAAGGGCTCGTGACGGAGTAATGGATTTTTTTTTTTCTCTAAGAAAAACTGGATTAGGAAGTGGGTCTAGAGGAGCGGACTCGCCACATGCCCAGTTGCCCTCTCCCGCCTACCCCATACCCTCGTTGCTCTTGTTCAGCACGTTCAGACAGTCCTTGGCTTCCACATATTTAGTCTGTACCACCTTGAGCTGGGCAATGGACGTGGACAAGAACTCCACTTCCTATACAGGACGGGAAAGAGGGTCAGTGTGGAGGGTGGGGGAAGAGGGGCAGCCAGAGAGGGGGCGGGTCCTGGGACCTGATAGGGCTTTCGCCTGGAAAAGGAAGCCTCCTAAAACTGGGAAGGAGTTGGGGGCCAGGGAGTACGCGGGCAGCGGGGATGTGAAGCGGGAGAAAGATGTGTCTGGGGCCCGTCCCCACCTGGTCCAGCTGGTTCTTGAGCATTTCTAGCTGTGGCAGATTCAGCTCCGTGATGTTAATTGACTGCGCCATGTTGGAAAGGAGGACTACGGACAAGGAAGCCGGCTGGGCGAACAGCGCTCTAGCCTTCCTCTGAGCCTCTCTATGGTTGCGCTAGGAGGCCTCTCTGCGCCAGACATCTCTATGACTCTCGGTCCGGTGAGGGAGGGAGGGAGCGAACGAACCTCATTAGGGTGGAAGTGGGCCTATTCTTTCCACAAAATATCCTAAGCCTAGCCCAGTAAAGTTGTAGCAGATAGTACTTCTGCCATCAAGGAACTTAAAATCTTAAAAAGAACTCAGGGCACAGCTGAACGCGGTGGTGTAGGCCTTTAATTCCAGTGACCCCAGAGGGTGAGGCAGGAGGAAGATCAAAATTAGAGGCCAGCCTCAGCAATTGAGCAAGATCCTGTCTCAAATATTTTTAAAAAGTGGGGCTGGGGGTATAGCTCAGTTGGTAGAGTGCTTGTCTCGCGAGCACAAGGCCCTGGGTACAATCCCCAGCACAAAAAAAAAAAAAAAAAAAAAAAAAAAAAAACTGTAGATCTAGCTCTGTGTAGAGCTGGGCTCTCAATTCTAGTACTGCTTAAAACCACAATATTGCAAAGTAGTGTGTGCTATTCCCACATGAGGGTGCTATTCATCCAGCCTGGTGACTGCTGGGCGGGAGGAAGTCTTTCACTTTTGAAGTTCTTTCAGATTTATTAATAAAATGTGTTACTAGGGCTGGGGTTATAACTCAGTGGTAGAGCACTTGCCTAGCACCACATATAAGTAAATAAAATATGGGACTGGGGTTGTGGCTCAGTGATGCTTGCCTGGCATATATGAGGCACTGGGTTCAATCCTCAGCACCACATAAAAAATAAATAACCAATGGTACAGAATAAAGGACACAGAGACAAACCCACATAACTACAGTTATATTAGACAAAGGCACCAAAAGTATACATTAGAGATTAGTTTCTTCAACAAATAATGCTGGGAAAACTGGAAATCCACATGCAACAAAATGAAATTAAACCCTTCTCTCTCCCAAAAAAACTCCCACAAAACTCAACTCAAAGTGGATCAACGACCTAGGAATTAAATCAGAGATCCTGCATCTAATAGAAGAAAAAGTAGGCTTCAATCTCCATCATATCAGAATAGGCCCCTGCTTCCTTAATAAGACTCCTATAGTGCAAGAGTTAAAATCAATAATTAATAAATGGGATGGATTCAAACTAAAATCTTCTCAGCAAAAGAAACAATCTGTGAGGTGAACAGAGAGCCTACATCTGGGGAAGCAAATTTTTACTACAAGCACATCAGACAGAGTACCAATCTCTAGAGTATCTAAAGAACTAAAAAATCTTAGCACCAAAAAACCCCAAATAATCCAATCAATAAATGGGTCAAGGAACTGAACAGACACTTCTCAGAAGTGGATATACAATCAACAAACATGAAAAAATACATCTTTTTTTTTTTTTTTTTAGAGAATGAGAGAGAGAATTTTTTAATCTTTATTTTTTAGTTTTCGGCGGGCACAACATCTTTGTTTGTATGTGGTGCTGAGGATCGAACCCGGGACGTACGCATGCCAGGCAAGCGCGCTACCACTTGAGCCACATCCCCAGCCCTGTTCAACATCTTTAGTAATTAAAATGCAAATCACAACTACTCTCTCATCTCAGTCAGAATGGCAGCTATTAAGAATACCAACAGGGGCTGGGGTGCTTGTGTGAAGCACTGGGTTCGATCTCTGGCACCACATAAAAATAAAGACAAATAAATAAAGCTACTGTGTACATCTACAACTAAAAAATATTTTTTAAAAAGAATAAACAACAATAAGTGTTGGTAAGGATGTGGGGAAAAAGGCACACTCATACATTGCTGGTGGGACTGCAAATTGGTGCAGCCAATATGGAAAGGAGTATGGAGATTCCTTGGAAAGCTGGGAATGGAACCACCATTTGACCCAGCTATACCACTCCTTGGTCTATACCCAAAGGACTTAAAAACAGCATACGACAGAGGTACTGCCACATCAATGTTTATAGCAGCACAATTCACAATAGCTAAACTGTGGAACCAATCTAGATGCCCTTCAGTTGATAACTGGATAAAGAAAATGCAGTATATATACACAATGGAATACTATTCAGCATTAAAAGAGAATAAAATCTTGGTATTTGTAGGTAAATGGATGGAGTTGGAGAATATAATGCGAAATGAAGTTAGACAATCCCAAAAAAACAAATGCCGAATGTTTTCTCTGATATAAGTATGCTGATTCATCATGAGGTTGCGGGGGGAGGGGGGGCACAGGACAATTAGACAAACTCTAGATAGAGCAAAGGGGAGGGAGGGAGTGGGAGGGGGCATGGGGGTAGGAAAGATGGTGGAATGAAATGGACATCATTACCCTAAGTACATGTATAAAGACATGAATAGTGTGACTCTAATTTGTATACAGCCAGAGGTAACAAAAATTGTGCTCTATATGTATAATATGAATTATAATGCATTCTGCTGTCATATATAACAAATTAGAATAAAAAATAATAAAATAAATGGTGTTATGTCCATCTACAACTAAAAAATATAGCTCCATTGACAACTAAAAAGAAAACTATGTGTGTATACACACACACACACACACACACACACAGACACATATGTGTGTTTTAAAAAATGTGTTACTATATGCTTGCTAGGAGGGACACATGAGAGTGTAAAATGTATTTTCCAGGAATTTAATAGTTTAGATGGAAGACAAAAGCCACATTAGTAGTAGAACCCCACAGAATCTGTTACTAAAGTACTGGTACTGATAAGTGTAGCAGCTATAGGGAAAAGCGAGGAACCGCCCCTAACATCATGTAGGAGGAAGGCAGAGCAACTGAAACATTGAGCCTCTCAATGGGCCCATCACTGTCCTTCCAAAATGCACTTGCAATATTTTCATTGCTCTCTCCTCCAGCTGAGGCACAGCCAGGCCCAGCTTTGTCCTGTGGCTTTGTTTTTTCTTTTTTTTTCCCCCCAAAGCTCTCAAACTTGAACTCTTAAAAGTCAGTGCTGGGCTGGGGATGTGGCTCAAGCGGTAGCGCGCTCGCCTGGCATGCGTGCGACCCGGGTTCGATCCTCAGCACCACATACCAACAAAGATGTTGTGTCCGCCGAAAATAAATATTAAAAAAAATTCTCTTTCTGTCTCTCACTCTCTCTTAAAAAAAAAAAAAAAAAAAAAAAAAAAAAAAAAAGTCAGTGCTGCATTGCACACCCATTATCCCAGCTGCTTAGAAAGGTGAAGCCAGAGGATCACAAATTCAAGCCAAGCTCAGGCAATTTAGCAAAACCCTGCCCCAAAATAAAAATTAAAAAAGGGTAGGGAATGTAGCTCAGCGGTAGAGTGCTTGCCCATCATGCCCAAGGCACTGGGTTTAATGCTCAGTACCACAAAAAGCAAAACCCTTGAACTCCTGCAAGCTATTTTTGTCTAGTTATGGTACCTACCACACAGTGGAAGGGAAGAAGCTGTCTTGTCTTTAGATGGTTCTCAGACACACTACACAAAATGGGGTTTAAATGATATATCTTTATTAAATTAAAAGGAAATATTTTATATAAAATCCTGGGGAAAATCACTAAGTGTTAAATTTAAGATTGGTAAAACAATCACATGGCTTCTACCAAGGTGTTACCGCAGAAAGACAGGTAAGCCATAGGTTACAGGTGCAGCCCCAATAAGATACTTGAGTCGGGGAGCCTGGCGGGCCTGGTTGATGTAGTAGAGAAGAGGGGCTCCTGGGCCTGCTCTAAGCCAGCCCTGTAGCAGAGCCTCTGTGTAGCGGTCAATGTCTCGGTCAGTCACATCCCAGAGATTACCTAGATATAATGGGCTGGGAAAAGAGAAGAAATAATACAAAGTAAAGGTTCTATAACAGAATATACTTGGAAGTATGATTGATGGTGATGGGTGCAGAGAAAGAGATTGTGCCAATGAAGAGCTCCTTGGCCCATCATTCTAGAAGGATAGAAGAGGGCTAAGGCATGCCAGGGAAATAGTTTGGTAGGCAGGTGGGGCATAAAAGCAGAGGGATTCAGTGGGAAAGAACCTGGGTGGGGGGGCAGGAGTCTTAATGACTTGGGACAGGTTTCACCCCTGAGGCCTCACCAGCCAGACATGATGTACTTGAGCACAATGCCAGCTCCCTCCAGGTTTCCATGGACAGCCAAGGCTGCACTGCTGCAGCCAAATAGCAGAGCCACTGCCCGGCAGTTCAGCCGCAGGACGGCCTGCCCATCAAGGAAGCGGGCACCAGCCCCATGCCCTGCATAGCTACGGCAGAAAGGAAGTGAGGTAAGTATTGACCTACAGGCTTCTGCCTATGGTTCCAGAGGCTCTAAAGTAACAAAGCAACCCATGGTGATACCATCCTTGGGACTGCCCCTCTCCACCTCCATGCCCTAAGCACTCACATATATAAGTCATGCTCTGTCAGGGCTGCTTGCACTTGTTCATGGCTTGGCACTTCCCCGACCACCCCTCTCCAGCCAGCTTCCCTGCAAGGAAAAAGTAGGAGTCAGAATAGGAACTATACAGCAGGGGTCACGTGGCAAACAAAGAAACAGTAGACAGCAGGTCGGCCACAACCTCCGATTCTGGAGAAAAGGCACTTTGTCCCTGTATTTAATCTCTACCATTCCCCATACGCCCTTTGCCTTTACCCCCCTGACCTGCTAAAATTGGCTCGAAATTGCTCCTCTGTGCTTGACAGGTTATTGTGAGGGTTCAGGACATAGAAGGTACTTCGCGGATCCACCCCTTGGCTCAGCACTGCCGAAGCCCCACCCTAAGGAAGAGATACTGGTGATTAGGACCCAGCAGAAGACCTGACCTCCAGTAAACTGTAAGCCCTTCTTCCTGTTTGATCCATTACTAAGACTCTTTGCTCTTTCTGCCAATCGTCCCCAGACCCCTATTCTCCAAACCCCACCTCTTTGATGATGGAGTAGCTGAGCAGGAAGCGGAAGGAGGGCAGCCGGGTTACAGGCAGTACACGGAGGCTGGGCATGCTTTCCCATGGCAGCTTCTGCAGGTCCTGGATAAAAAGCACTCTGAGGTTACTGTCCTGAGCCAGGTATAAGCAGGAGCCTGGGGTTAGCTGATAACCATTACCCACTAGACACCACCCCTCTGTCCTACTCCTTACCTTGTCTAGCACCAAGACGAGGTGCCTATTGCTTGGTGCCATCTGGCCCTGTAAACGCCCTACTACCTCACTCAGGAGCTTCTGGGCTCGCTCTGGCTGAGTGGGGCACAGCCCGAAGGCAAGAGCCTGAATGTCCTGGGCAGTGAGGATACTGGCACCACTGAGAACAACCTGTAGGGGAGCAGCAGTTAATGGGTGCCTTAGCTGCCATCCGTCTTCACTCACTGGGGCTGGGGTGAAAGAACCAAGTACAATGGCTTCCCTCTCTGCTTCCTGAACTCACTTTCAGCAGATTGGGGTCAGGATATTTCCAGCCACATTCCTGCAGCAACTCTTGTAGGCGGGAGGCCTCCTGGGCAGGGCCAGGCTCCTCACTGGATGGCAGCAGCAGCCCCCTCCAGCAACCCAACACGTGCTTCTCTAGGGAAGTGATGAGATCCTAGGAGTGCGATAGAGACTTCAGTTAAAGAAGTTGGATTTCTTTCCCCATAGGCATCAACATTCTGGACTTGAGGAAAGGGGTTTTCTAATATGTTTATTTGTCTTACTTACCTTCCTACCAGTCATAAAAGGTTAAAAGTCTAGATCCTTATAGATCACTACAACAATATGACAGATATGAACAGGTGGGCAATGAAAGCTAAAGCCAGGAAGCTTTTTTTTTTTCTTCTGTGTATCTTTAAACACACAATTGTCATATCCCCTTCAAGTCTGGAATTTTTATTATTTAAAACCCTCCCCAAGTGATAATTTTTATTGAGGCCTACACTTTCAGAAAGAACTTGAAGTAGCTCAGCATTGACCCAGGACCTCTGCCAGGGAAGGTACTGGCAACCCTTGGGTCATTTCTGAGGCAGGCCTGAGTGCCCTCCTCCCAGTACACACCTCCATCCTGCGGTCCAGTGCAAGCCGCCCTGTCCACCATGCTCGCTTGTCAGTACAGCTGCTATTCTCTTTCTGGTCCTTCTGGATGGCATCAAACTCTCTCAGGGCCAAACTCAGTGGGAACTGTGGGTGATGGGGTTGCAAGATCTTGGCTCACCTAGGGATCACCATTTCTCTATCCCCCAACCACAAGATATGAATGGCTTGATCAGAGGCCACAGGGAACCCTACCTTGCTCTGGGCAGTGGGGATCTGCACAGTGACTGGGGGATTGTCCTTTTCCAGTCGGGTCAACAGGAGGATGTTACCGACGGTTCCAGGCTGGAGGGTAGCCAGAGCCAACACACAGACAGTCACCCCTGATACACAGGACACACTCAAAATCATGTCAATGGTTATGAGAATTCCTGTCCCTATCTTCTGTATGCAATACTCCTATCCATCTCTCAAGACAATTCCAAGAAGTCTTTCCTGATTACTGGATGTTCAGGTACTTTTTCCTGCCCTAACATTTCCCTAGGGACAGGGAACTTGTACTTCTTTGTGTCCCCCACAACAAAGTTCCTACACAGAGTAAAGCACTCAAATCACCTGTCTGGGTGTTTTATGTAAGTATAGGAAGACCCCAGACAACTGAACTCAGATCTGAAAAATGACACTGAATTTTCTGGTAAACCAAAGTTGAGGTTAAAAACAAGACTTCCTGATTCAGGGGATGTTTGTTTGATGACAGAAACAAATGGCTAACAGATAAAAGGTATGACATAAGGAATGCAAATCTATATAAACTGACCAATGCTTTAAACTCCTCCACCCAACTCAGTAAGAAGATATGGAAGAGGACAAAACAGCTCCCCTACCACCGTACCACTGGGGATCAGACCCAGGAGCTCCTGGAAACTCTCCTTCTCAGGCTTGAGGAATTGGTGAGATTCTGAAGTCCTGAAGGAAAAGAGACGCTGGATGCTGGCCAGGGGGACATCTCCAGGTTTTTCCTGGAGGCTCAGCCCCTGCAGCTGGTCTGCCAGTTCGAGTGATCCATGGTGCTTCTGGGCCTTGCTGCAGACAACACAAGTTGGAGTGAGCTCCTCTCCTTCAAAGTCTCAGCCCTCTCTGCAGTTTGCCCAGCATGAGCCTCAGTGATGGTGAGCACTCACCTGAGCTGTCTATGAAGGTGAGTGAGCATCTGGTGGCGACAGGTGATGGAGACAGACTCCGCAACAAGGAAAGCGGTAGCATAAGGATCCCGGTGGCCCAGGCACAAGGCTAGGAAGCGGCAGAGGTGGGCATAGAGTCCACTAGGAGGGCAGTGACTGACCCCACGGAAAGCAACAGTCAGTGAGTCACAAATGGAATCCAAGGTTGAAAGACCTAGAGGAAGGTTGATACTCTTGTTAAAGATGAATTCCCTATTTCAGAAAGAGAAAGAAAACTTCCAAGGAGGAGTTCCTACATAATCTCCCACATGGAAAAAAGCAGCTATCCGGCTGGGGCTGGGACTCAGTGGTGGAGCGCTTGTCTAGTATGAGTGAGGCACTGGATTTAATCCTTAGCACCGCAAAAGAATAAAATAAAATAAAGATGTTGCATTCATCTACAACTGGAAAAAAAAAAAAAAAAAAAGAGCAGCTATCATTCATGAAGGGTGATGTTCCAAGTGGGGTGCTATGCAATTAGCAGGCATCAACTCATTCAGTCCTCCCTATGACCCATTGGACAGGGAAGGAAATAGATGTTCAGAGAGGTTAAGTTACTACACAGAATGGTGAGATTCAACTGGGTGCAGGGGGGAATCCAAAGCCAAAACGAGACAGAATAGAAAGACATAGGGAACAAAGGACCAAGAAGCTCAGCTCTCTCCAAGTAACCAAACTTCAATGGTTGGTATACTCACCAATGGCTACAGGTTCTGAGGGGAGCTGGGGCCAAGGACTGAAGTCCCTGTTGTTCCCTTTCTTTGGGCCTGGCATGGGCAACTCCTCCTTGTTAGAATCTCGTCTCAACACCTCACATTCTCCTACGGCTGCATCAGAGCCAGGAGCTGGTGCCTTCCCACCTGGGAAGAGAGGATGCCTTTTTTATGGAGTCCCTTCTCCTGTCATCCTCTTTGTTCCCTGGAGCTACAGTCTTGCCCGAGAGCCAACAAAATAATTTTTCTTCCTAGACTGCTTTGGCCCCAGGGACATCTCCCCCTGCCCAAAACAAAAACAAAAATCCCACACACCCTCTACCTCTCATGCCTTGCCATCTTACCTGGGGCAGAGTCTTCCCCATCTGAGCCTCTAAGAGTCTCAAAGCTCATTTCCATCCTATTGTCATCCAGCTCCTCCTCAGGGATGGCCCTCATGACCTCAGGACCTTGCCTGGCCTGGTCATAAAGGGCCATCTGGGGATCCTGTTCTTCACAATGTCTTGATGCTATCTTCTTGGCCCTCCGACTCCTACTGTTCAGACCAGGGTTTCCAGGAACACTATTTGAGGCAACCACTGCATCTGTCTTCAAGCTTGGGCCCTTCCTAGCCCGGCCTCGGCCCCGGGAAGCAGTGCCCCGTCTTTTAGGTTCCTCCACAAGCCTTGCTTCAGTTGAAACAGGGTCTTCCAAGTCACTGTCATCACTGAAGTTTACCTGGATCAGGGAAAGGGAGAAAGGCCAAGGGGCTTTCAATAACATCTTTTAACAGCAGGTGGCACTGTGGAATGCCAGGAGGCACCATCACCCAGGCCTTTGGAAGACTTCCCATATTACACCTGCCTCTCCTAATCCAGGCAATGACTTCTAAGGTCCAAGGTGGAACTGGGCGGACAGAAGACGAGGAGGAAGGATGAGAAAGGGAAGGAAGCATAATGAAAAATGGAAGGGTCCTGCTAGGTCCTGGGGAGCTATTCTATAGGAACACTGCTTTGCAAAACCCTCTCTTCCAGGACTGCTCCCCCCAAAAACCACCTAATCACAGTCCCACTTCACCTTGAGGCGTGTCTGGACCCTGTGATGTACCCTGGGTGCCTGGGGAACCTCAGGCTTCTTTGTAGGGCAGACTTCTTCAAATACAGTGAAGGGAACAGGAACACGAGGGCCAGCTGGCCTGATGTGGCCTGCAGGCTTAGGTGTACAGGGTGGTCCTCCACCTTCCAGACCTTTCTGAGAGGTATTATGGAGGGAAAGGGGAGCACAGGATATCTTCTGGCGCCCTCGTCCTGAACACTTTTGGCTCCGAGTCTTTGAGGGCTCTGGGCCTGGAGGACTTTTTATTAATGGTGGCTGCCATCCCCAAGAACTTGCAAAAAGTTGAGTAGTGCAGCAGCTGGGGCTACCCAGGTTCGAAAGGGCCTGAATCAAGAGCAGGTTTGCTTTCCAAGGCTCCAAATGATGTATTCGCGCTGTCATGAACTTCAGCCCCAACTCTACGACCTTCCTCAGGCTCTTGTTTGATGGTTGGCTCAAGCCCTCTAGTGCCAGCTGTGTGTATGTCTGAGCCAAGATCTCATCCAAGAGGCTTGGGATGGAAGTAGGGGGAACTTTGTGACTCAGGAAAGCTTGGAGAGCTTGATTGAGACGCTTAGCAGCTGCAGGGCAACCCTTCAGCACAAAATGCAGCAGATCCAGACCCTGGGCCTGATGGCCCATGGCCAGCTTCAGCCCCGCTGTGACCAACACCCAGCGCAGACAGACCACAGAGAGGACAGGGCTGGCACACAGTGAACAATCACAGGTGGGTGAGTGGGACAGGAAGCCAGGGCTGGGCTGGGGCTTGGTTTTCAGGACTGGGGAGGAATTTGTAGAAGGTACATTGGGGCCAGGCTCCTTAGTCACAGTGGCCACAAGCTCCAGAGCAGGGCCTTTGAGGAAGGGTTCCTCCTCTGGGAGCTGTGAGGGATGTGGGACCTGGGCCTGTTGTTTCCCCTTCTGCAGGTGGACCTTCTTCACAGAGTCTGGATGCTGGGCCACCCCACCAAACTCTAGGGAGAGAACAGAAGAAGAATTACAAAACTAGGGAAAAAAGCCAGGTGCAATAGCACATGCTTGTAATCCCAGTGACTCAGGAGGCTGTGGCAG